>NC_064640.1:1075138950-1075444032 GCF_023864345.2 Schistocerca serialis cubense | reverse complement strand
ATACAGTAAACCTGAATTGAAGCAACGGAATCTATAACTAGTGTCACAGGAATGGTTCCAGACATAGTCAGCAAGAAGAGTCAGTGTTCTTGTACTTAAGTCGGCATTGTGCCTTTTCTATTTAATTCCGATGCAATATCTGTGTTTCATCGTCAATAAGAAGGTCAGAGGGATACACTAAACCTGAAGTGAAGCATCGGAATCTATAACTAGTGTCACAGGAATGGTTCCAAACATAGTCCGAAAGAAGAGTCAGTCTTCTTGTTCTTAAGTCGACATTGTACATTTTCAATTTAATTCCGATGCAATTTCTGTGTTTCATCTTAAATGAGAAGGTCCAAAGGATACAGTAAACCTGAAGTGAATCATACGAATCTATATCTAGTGTCACAGGAATGGTTCAAAACATTGTCAGTACGAAGAGTCAGTCTTCTTGTACTTAAGTCGGCATTGTGCCTTTTGTAATTAATTCCGATGCAATTTCTGTGTTTCATCGTCAATAATAAGGTCAGAGGGATACAGTAAACCTGAAGTGAAGCATCGGAATCTAGAACTTGTGTCACAGGAATGGTTCAAGACATAGACAGTAGGAAGAGTCAGTCTTCTTGTACTTAACTCGGTATTGTGCCTTTTCTATTTAATTCCGATGCCATTTCTGTGTTTCATCGTCAAAAAGAAGGTCAGAGGGATACAGTAACCCCGAAGTGAAGCATCGGAATCTGTAACTAGTGTCACAGGAATGGTTCAAAACAGTCAGTAAGAGGAGTCGTCCTTCTTGTACTTATGTCGGCATTGTGCATTTTGTATTTAATTCCGATGCAATTTCTGTGTTTCATCGTCAATAAGAAGGTCCAAGGGATACAGTAAAACTGAAGTGAAGCATCGGAATCTATAACTAGTGTCACAGCAATGGATCAAAACATAGACAGTAAGAAGAGTCGGTCTTCTTGTACTTAAGTCGGCATTGTGCCTTTTGTATTTAATTCCGATGTAATTTCTGTTTTCATCGTCAAAAAGATGGTCAGAGGGATACAGTAAAAATGAAGTGAAGTATCGGAATCTATAACTGGTGTCACAGGAATGGTTCAAAACATAGACAGTAGGAAGAGTCAGTCTTCTTGAACTTAAGTCGGCATTGTGCCTTTTCTATATCATTGCGATGCAATTTTTGTGTTTTATCGTCAAAACGAAGGTCAGAGGGATACAGTAAACCTGAAGTGAAGCATCGGAATCTATAACTAGTGTCACAGGAATGGTTCAAGACATAGACAGTAGGAAGAGTCAGTCTTCTTGTACTTAACTCGGTATTGTGCCTTTTCTATTTAATTCCGATGCCATTTCTGTGTTTCATCGTCAAAAAGAAGGTCAGAGGGATACAGTAACCCCGAAGTGAAGCATCGGAATCTGTAACTAGCGTCACAGGAATGGTTGAAAACATACACAGTAAGAAGAGTCAGTCTTCTTGTACATAAGTCGGCATTGCGCCTTTTCTATTTAATTCCGATGTCATTTCTGTGTTTCATCGTCAAAAAGAAGGTCAGAGGGATACAGTAACCCTGAAGTGAAGCATCGGAATCTGTAACTAGCGTCACAGGAATGGTTGAAAACATAGACAGTAAGAAGAGTCAGTCTTCTTGTACATAAGTCGGCATTGCACCTTTTCTATTTCATTCCGATGCAATTTCTGTGTTTCATCGTCAATAAGAAGGTCAGAGGGATACAGTAAACCAGACGTGAAGCATCGGAATCTATAACTAGTGTCCCAGGAATGGTTCAAAACATAGTCAGTAAGAAGAGTCAGTCTTCTTGTACTTAAGTCGGCATTGTGCCTTTTCTAATTAATTCCGATGCCATATCTGTGTTTCATCGTCAACCTGAAGGTTAGAGGGATACAGTAAACCTGAAGTGAAGCATCGGAATCTATAACTAGTGTCACAGGAATGGTTCCAAACATAGGCAGTAAGAAGACTCAGTCTTCTTGTACTCAAGTCGGCTTTGTGCCTTTTCTATTTAATTCCGATGCAATATCTGTGTTTCATCGTCAATAAGAAGGTCAGAGGGATACAGTAAACCTGAAGTGAAGCATCGGAATCTATAACTAGTGTCACAGGAATGGTTCCAAACATAGTCCGTAAGAAGTGTCAGTCTTCTTGTTCTTAAGTCGCCATTGTACATTTTCAATTTAATTCCGATGCAATTTCTGTGTTTCATCGTAAATGAGAAGGTCCAAAGGATACAGTAAACCTGAAGTGAATCATACGAATCTATAACTAGTGTCACAGGAATGGTTCAAAACATTGTCAGTACGAAGAGTCAGTCTACTTGTACTTAAGTCGGCATTGTGCCTTTTGTATTTAATTCCGATGCAATTTCTGTGTTTCATCGTCAATAAGAAGGTCAGAGGGATACAGTAAACCTGAAGTGAAGCATCGGAATCTATAACTAGTGTCACAGCAATGGATCAAAACATAGACAGTAAGAAGAGTCAGTCTTCTTGTACTTAAGTCGGCATTGTGCCTTTTGTATTTAATTCCGATGCAATTTCTGGGTTTCATTGTCAATACGAAGGTCAGAGGGTTACAGTAAACCTGAAGTTAAGCATCGGAATCAATAACTAGTGTCACAGGAATGGTTCAAATCAGTCAGTAAGAAGAGTCAGTCTTCTGGTACTTAAGTCGGCATTGTGCCTTTTCTATTTAGTTCCGATGCAATTTCAGTGTTTCATCGTCAATACGAAGGTCCAAGGGATACAGTAAAACTGAAGTGAAGCATCGGAATCTATAACTAGTGTCACAGCAATGGATCAAAACATAGACAGTAAGAAGAGTCAGTCTACTTGTACTTAAGTCGGCATTGTGCCTTTTGTATTTAATTGCGATGTAATTTCTGTTTTCATCGTCAAAAAGATGGTCAGAGGGATACAGTAAACCTGAAGTGAAGCACCGGAATCTATAACTGGTGTCACAGGAATGGTTCAATACATAGACAGTAGGAAGAGTCAGTCTTCTTGTACTTAAGTCGGCATTGTGCCTTTTCTATTTAATTCCGATGCCATTTCTGTGTTTCATCGTCAAAACGAAGGTCAGAGGGATACAGTAAACCTGAAGTGAAGCATCGGAATCTATAACTAGTGTCACAGGAATGGTTCAAAACATAGACAGTACGAAGAGTGAGTCTTCTTGTACTTAAGTCGGTGTTGTGCTTTTTCTATTTAATTCCGATGCCATTTCTGTGTTTCATCGTCAAAAAGAAGGTCAGAGGGATACAGTAATACTGAAGTGAAGCATCGGAATCTGTAACTAGCGTCATAGGAATGGTTGAAAACATAGACAGTAAGATGAGTCAGTCTATTTGTACATAAGTCGGCATTGCGCCTTTTCTATTTCATTCCGATGCAATTTCTGTGTTTCATCGTCATTACGAAGGTCAGAGGGATACAGTAAACCAGACGTGAAGCATCGGAATCTATGACTAGTGTCACAGGAATTGTTCAAAACATAGTCAGTACGAAGAGTCAGTCTTCTTGTACTTAAGTCGGAATTGTGCCTTTTGTATTTAATTCGGATGCAATATCTGTGTTTCGTCGTCAATAAGAAGGTCCTAGGGATACAGTAAACCTGAAGTGAAGCATCGGAATCTAAAACTAGTGTCACAGGAATGGTTCAAAATAGAGACAGTAAGAAGAGTCAGTCTTCTTGTACTTAAGTCGGCATTGTGCCTTTTGTATTCATTTCCGATGCATTTTCTGTGTTTCATCGTCAATAAGAAGGTCAGAGGGATACAGTAAACCTGAATTGAAGCAACGGAATCTATAACTAGTGTCACAGGAATGGTTCCAAACATAGTCAGCAAGAAGAGTCAGTGTTCTTGTACTTAAGTCGGCATTGTGCCTTTTCTATTTAATTCCGATGCAATATCTGTGTTTCATCGTCAATAAGAAGGTCAGAGGGATACACTAAACCTGAAGTGAAGCATCGGAATCTATAACTAGTGTCACAGGAATGGTTCCAAACATAGTCCGAAAGAAGAGTCAGTCTTCTTGTTCTTAAGTCGACATTGTACATTTTCAATTTAATTCCGATGCAATTTCTGTGTTTCATCGTAAATGAGAAGGTCCAAAGGATACAGTAAACCTGAAGTGAATCATACGAATCTATATCTAGTGTCACAGGAATGGTTCAAAACATTGTCAGTACGAAGAGTCAGTCCTCTTGTACTTAAGTCGGCATTGTGCCTTTTGTAATTAATTCCGATGCAATTTCTGTGTTTCATCGTCAATAATAAGGTCAGAGGGATACAGTAAACCTGAAGTGAAGCATCGGAATCTAGAACTTGTGTCACAGGAATGGTTCAAGACATAGACAGTAGGAAGAGTCAGTCTTCTTGTACTTAACTCGGTATTGTGCCTTTTCTATTTAATTCCGATGCCATTTCTGTGTTTCATCGTCAAAAAGAAGGTCAGAGGGATACAGTAACCCCGAAGTGAAGCATCGGAATCTGTAACTAGTGTCACAGGAATGGTTCAAAGCAGTCAGTAAGAAGAGTCGTCCTTCTTGTACTTATGTCGGCATTGTGCATTTTGTATTTAATTCCGATGCAATTTCTGTGTTTCATCGTCAATAAGAAGGTCCAAGGGATACAGTAAAACTGAAGTGAAGCATCGGAATCTATAACTAGTGTCACAGCAATGGATCAAAACATAGACAGTAAGAAGAGTCGGTCTTCTTGTACTTAAGTCGGCATTGTGCCTTTTGTATTTAATTCCGATGTAATTTCTGTTTTCATCGTCAAAAAGATGGTCAGAGGGATACAGTAAAAATGAAGTGAAGTATCGGAATCTATAACTGGTGTCACAGGAATGGTTCAAAACATAGACAGTAGGAAGAGTCAGTCTTCTTGAACTTAAGTCGGCATTGTGCCTTTTCTATATCATTGCGATGCAATTTTTGTGTTTTATCGTCAAAACGAAGGTCAGAGGGATACAGTAAACCTGAAGTGAATCATCGGAATCTATAACTAGTGTCACAGGAATGGTTCAAGACATAGACAGTAGGAAGAGTCAGTCTTCTTGTACTTAACTCGGTATTGTGCCTTTTCTATTTAATTCCGATGCCATTTCTGTGTTTCATCGTCAAAAAGAAGGTCAGAGGGATACAGTAACCCCGAAGTGAAGCATCGGAATCTGTAACTAGCGTCACAGGAATGGTTGAAAACATAGACAGTAAGAAGAGTCAGTCTTCTTGTACATAAGTTGGCATTGCGCCTTTTCTATTTAATTCCGATGTCATTTCTGTGTTTCATCGTCAAAAAGAAGGTCAGAGGGATACAGTAACCCTGAAGTGAAGCATCGGAATCTGTAACTAGCGTCACAGGAATGGTTGAAAACATAGACAGTAAGAAGAGTCAGTCTTCTTGTACATAAGTCGGCATTGCACCTTTTCTATTTCATTCCGATGCAATTTCTGTGTTTCATCGTCAATAAGAAGGTCAGAGGGATACAGTAAACCAGACGTGAAGCATCGGAATCTATAACTAGTGTCCCAGGAATGGTTCAAAACATAGTCAGTAAGAAGAGTCAGTCTTCTTGTACTTAAGTCGGCATTGTGCCTTTTCTAATTAATTCCGATGCCATATCTGTGTTTCATCGTCAACCTGAAGGTTAGAGGGATACAGTAAACCTGAAGTGAAGCTTCGTAATCTATAACTAGTGTCACAGGAATTGTTCAAAACATAGTCAGTACGAAGAGTCAGTCTTCTTGTACTTAAGTCGGCATTGTGCCTTTTGTATTTAATTCGGATGCAATATCTGTGTTTCATCGTCAATAAGAAGGTCAGAGGGATACAGTAAACCTGAAATGAAGCATCGGAATCTATAACTAGTGTCACAGGAATGGTTCAAAACAGAGACAGTAAGAAGAGTCACTGTTCTTGTACTTAAGTCGGCATTGTGCCTTTTCTATTTAATTCCGGTGCAATATCTGTGTTTCATCGTCAATAAGAAGGTCAGAGGGATACAGTAAACCTGAAGTGAAGCATCGGAATCTATAACTAGTGTCACAGGAATGGTTCCAAACATAGTCCGTAAGAAGTGTCAGTCTTCTTGTTCTTAAGTCGCCATTGTACATTTTCAATTTAATTCCGATGCAATTTCTGTGTTTCATCGTAAATGAGAAGGTCCAAAGGATACAGTTAACCTGAAGTGAATCATACGAATCTATAACTAGTGTCACAGGAATGGTTCAAAACAGAGGCAGTAAGAAGAGTCACTGTTCTTGTACTTAAGTCGGCATTGTGCCTTTTCTATTTAATTCCGGTGCAATATCTGTGTTTCATCGTCAATAAGAAGGTCAGAGGGATACAGTATACCTGAAGTGAAGCATCGGAATCTATAACTAGTGTCACAGCAATGGATCAAAACATAGACAGTAGGAAGAGTCAGTCTTCTTGTACTTAAGTCGGCATTGTGCCTTTTCTATTTAATTCCGATGCCATTTCTGTGTTTCATCGTCAAAACGAAGGTCAGAGGGATACAGTAAACCTGAAGTGAAGCATCGGAATCTATAACTAGTGTCACAGGAATGATTCAAAACATAGACAGTAGGAAGAGTCAGTCTTCTTGTACTTAAGTCGGTATTGTGCCTTTTCTATTTAATTCCGATGCCATTTCTGTGTTTCATCGTCAAAAAGAAGGTCAGAGGGATACAGTAACCGTGAAGTGAAGCATCGGAATCTGTAACTAGCGTCACAGGAATGGTTGAAAACATAGACAGTAAGAAGAGTCAGTCTTCTTGTACATAAGTCGGCATTGCGCCTTTTCTATTTCATTCAAATGCAATTTCTGTGTTTCATCGTCAATAAGAAGGTCAGAAGGATACAGTAAACCAGACGTGAAGCATCGGAATCTATAACTAGTGTCCCAGGAATGGTTCAAAACATAGTCAGTAAGAAGAGTCAGTCTTCTTGTACTTAAGTCGGCATTGTGCCTTTTCTATTTAATTCCGATGCCATATCTGTGTTTCATCGTCAATCTGAAGGTTTGAGGGATACAGTAAACCTGAAGTGAAGCATCGGAATCTATAACTAGTGTCACAGGAATGGTTCCAAACATATGCAGTAAGAAGACTCAGTCTTCTTGTACTCAAGTCGGCTCTGTGCCTTTTCTATTTAATTCCGATGCAATTTCTGGGTTTCATCGTCAATAAGAATGTCAGAGGGTTACAGTAAACCAGAAGTTAAGCATCGGAATCTAAAACTAGTGTCAAAGGAATGGTTCAAAACAGTCAGTAAGAAGAGTCAGTCTTCTTGTACTTAAGACGGCATTGTGCCTTTTCTATTTAATTCCGACGCAATTTCAGTGTTTCATCGTCAATACGTAGGGGAGAGGGATACAGTGAACCTGAAGTGAAGCATCGGAATCTATAACTAGTGTCAGAGGAATGGTTCAAAACAGTCAGTAAGAAGAGTCGTCCTTCTTGTACTTAAGTCGGCATTGTGCATTTTGTATTTAATTCCGATGCCATTTCTGTGTTTCGTCGTCAATAAGAAGGTCAGAGGGATACAGTAACCCTGAAGTGAAGCATCGGAATCTGTAACTAGCGTCACAGGAATGGTTGAAAACATAGACAGTAAGAAGAGTCAGTCTTCTTGTACAAAAGTCGGCATTGCGCCCTTTCTATTTAATTCCGATGCAATTTCTGTGTTTCATCGTCAATAAGAAGGTCCAAGGGATACAGTAAACCTGAAGTGAAGCATCGGAAATCATAACTAGTGTCACAGGAATGGATGAAAACATAGACAATAAGAAGAGTCAGTCTGCTTGTAGTTACGTCGGGATTGTGCCTTTTCTATTCAATTCCGATGCAATGTCTGTGTTTCATCGTCAATAAGAAGGTCAGAGGGATACAGTAGACCAGAAGTGAAGCATCGGAATCTATAACTAGTGTCACAGGAATGGTTCAAAACATAGTCAGTAAGAAGAGTCAGTCTTCTTGTACTGAAGTCGGCATTGTGCCTTTCCTATTTAATTCCGATGCAATATCTGTGTTTCATCGTTAATATGAAGGTTAGAGCGATACAGTAAACCTGAAGTGAAGCATCGGAAGCTATAACTAGTGTCACAGGAATGGTTCCAAACATAGTCAGTAAGAAGTCTGAGTCTTCTTGTACTCAAGTCGGCTTTGTGCCTTTTCTATTTAATTCCGATGCAATTTCTGTGTTTCATCGTCAATAAGAAGGTCCAAGGGATACAGTAAACCAGAAGTGTATAATCGAAATCTATAACTAGTGTCACAGGAATATTTCAAAACATAGTCAGTACGAACAGTCAGTCTTCTTGTACTTAAGTCGGCATTGTGCCTTTTGTATTTAATTCCGATGCAATTTCTGTATTTCATCGTCAATAAGAAGGTCAGAGGGATACAGTAACCCTGATGTGAAGCATCGGAATCTATAACTAGTGTCACAGGAATGGTTCAAAACAGTCAGTAAGAAGTGTCAGTCTTCTTGTACTTAAGTCGGCTTTGTGCCTTTTCTATTTAATTCCGATGCAATTTCTGTGTTTCATCGTCAATAAGAAGGTCCAAGGGATACAGTAAACCTGAAGTGAATAATCGAAATCTATAACTAGTGTCACAGGAATATTTCAAAACATAGTCAGTACGAACAGTCAGTCTTCTTGTACTTAAGTCGGCATTGTGGCTTTTGTATTTAATTCCGAGGCATTTTCTGTGTTTCATCGTCAATAAGAAGGTCAGAGGGATACAGTAAACCTGAAGTGAAGCATCGGAATCTATAACTAGTGTCACAGGAATGGTTCCAAACATAGTCAGTTATAAGAGTCAGTTTTCTTGTACTTAAGTCGGCATTGTGCCTTTTCTATTTAATTCCGATGCAATTTCTGTGTTTCATCGTCAATAAGAAGGTCCAAGGTATACAGTAAACCAGAAGTGAATCTTCGTAATCTACAACTAGTGTCACAGGAATGGTTGAAAACATAGTCAGTACGAAGAGTCAGTCTTCTTGTACTATAGTCGGCATTGTGCCTTTTGTATTTAATTCCGATGCAATTTCTGTGTTTCATCGTCAATAAGAAGGTCAGAGGGATACAGTAAACCTGAAGTGAAGCATCGGAAACTATAACTATTGTCACAGGAATCATTCAAAACATAGACAGTAGGAAGAGTCAGCCTTCTTGTACTTAAGTCGGCATTGTGCCTTTCCTATTAAATTCCCATGCAATATCTGTGTTTCATCGTTAATATGAAGGTTAGAGGGATACAGTAAACCTGAAGTGAAGCATCGGAAGCTATAACTAGTGTCACAGGAATGGTTCCAAACATAGTCAGTAAGAAGTCTGAGTCTTCTTGTACTCAAGTCGGATTTGTGCCTTTTCTACTTAATTCCGATGCAATTTCTGTGTTTCATCGTCAATAAGAAGGTCAGAGGGATAGAGTAAACCTGAAGTGAAGCATCGGAATCTATAACTAGTGCCACAGGCATTGTTCAAAACATAGTCAGTAAGAAGAGTCAGTCTACATGTACTTAAGTCGACATTGTGCCTTTTGTATTTAATTCCGATGCCATTTCTGTGTTTCATCGTCAATAAGAAGGTCAGAGGGATACAGTAAACCTGAAGTGAAGCATCGGAAACTATAACTATTGTCACAGGAATCATTCAAAACATAGACAGTAGGAAGAGTCAGCCTTCTTGTACTTAAGTCGGCATTGTGCCTTTCCTATTAAATTCCCATGCAATATCTGTGTTTCATCGTTAATATGAAGGTTAGAGGGATACAGTAAACCTGAAGTGAAGCATCGGAAGCTATAACTAGTGTCACAGGAATGGTTCCAAACATAGTCAGTAAGAAGTCTGAGTCTTCTTGTACTCAAGTCGGATTTGTGCCTTTTCTACTTAATTCCGATGCAATTTCTGTGTTTCATCGTCAATAAGAAGGTCAGAGGGATACAGTAACCCTGAAGTGAAGCATCGGAATCTGGAACTTGTGTCACAGGAATGGTTCAAAACATAGACAGGAAGAAGGGTCAGTCTTCTTGTACTTAAGTCGGCATTGTGCCATTTGTATTTAGTTCCGATGCAATTTCTGTGTTTCTTCGTCAATAAAAAGGTCCAAGGAATGCAGTAAACATGAAGTGAAACATCGGAATCTATAACTAGTGTCACAGGAATGGTTCAAAACAAAGACAAAAAGAAGTGTCAATCTTCTTGTACTTAAGTCGGCATTGTGCCTTTTGTATTTATTTCCGATGCAATTTCTGGGATTCATCGTCAATAAGAAGGTCAGAGGGTTACAGTAAACCTGAAGTGAAGCATCGCAATCTATAACTAGTGTCACAGGAACGGTTCAAAACAGTCAGTAAGAAGAGTCAGTCTTCTTGTACTTATGTCGGCATTGTGCCTTTTTTATTTAATTCCGATGCAATTTCAGTGTTACATCGTCAATACGATGGTCAGAGGGTTACAGTATACCTGAAGCGAAGCATCGGTGTCTATAACTAGTGTCACAGGACTGGTTCCAAACATAGTCAGTAAGAAGAGCCAGTCTTCTTGAACATAAGTCGGCATTGTGCATTTTGTATTTAATTCCGATGCAATTTCTGTGTTTCTTCGTCAATAAGAAGGTCCAAGGGATACAGTAAAACTGAAGTGAAGCATCGGAATCTATAACTAGTGTCACAGGCATGGATCAAAACATAGACAGTAAGAAGCGTCAGTCTTCTTGTACTTAAGTCGGCATTGTGCCTTTTGTATTTAATTCCGATGTAATTTCTGTTTCCATCGTCAAAAAGATGGTCAGGGGGATACAGTAAACCGGAAGTGAAGCATCGGAATCTATAACTAGTGTCACAGGAATGGTTCAAAATATAGACAGTAGGAAGAGTCAGTCTTGTTGTACTTACGTCGGCATTGTGCCTTTTCTATTTAATTCCGATGCAATTTCTGTGTTCCATCTGCAATAAGAAGGTCAGAGGGATACAGTAAACCAGAAGTGAAGCATCGGAATCTATAACTAGTGTCACAGGAATGGTTCCAAACATAGTCAGTAAGAAGACTCTGCCTCCTTGTACTCAAGTCGGCTTTGAGCCTTTTCTATTTAATACCGATGCAATTTATGTGTTTCGTCGTCAATAAGTAGGTCCAAGGGATACAGTAAACCTGAAGTGAATCATCGAAATCTATAACTAGTGTCACAGGAATTATTCAAACATAGTCAGTACGAACAGTCAGTCTTCTTGTACTTAAGTCGGCATTGTGCCCTTTGTATTTAATTCGGATGCAATTTCTGTGTTTCATCGTCAATAAGAAGTTCAGAGGGATACAGTAAACCTGAAGTGAAGCATCGGAATCTATAACTAGTGTCACAGGAATGGTTCAAAACAGAGACAGTAAGAAGAGTCAGTCTTCTTGTACTTAAGTCGGCATTGTGCCTTTTGTATTTAATTCCAATGCAATTTCTGTGTTTCATCGTCAATACGAAGGTCAGAGGGATACAGTAACCCGGAAGTGAAGCATCGGAATCTATAACTAGTGTCACAGGAATGGTTCAAAACAGTCAGTAAGAAGAGTCAGTCTTCTTTTACTTAAGTCGGCATTGTGCCTTTTGTATTTCATTCCGATGCATTTTCTGTGTTTCATCGTCAATAAGAAGGTCAGAGGGATACAGTAAACCTGAAGTGAAGCATCGGAATCTATAACTAGTGTCACAGGAATGGTTCCAAACATAGTCAGTAAGAAGGGTCAGTCTTCTTGTACATAAGTCGGCATTGTGCCTTTTGTATTTAATTCCGATGCAATTTCTGTGTTTTGATCGTGAATAAAAAGGTCGAAGGTATACAGTAAACCTGAAGTGAATCATCGTAATCTATAACTAGTGTCACATGAATAGTTGAAAACATAGTCAGTACGAAGAGACAGTCTTCTTGTACTTAAGTCGGTATTGTGCCTTTTGTATTTAATTCCGATGCAATTTCTGTGTTTCATCGTCAATAAGAAGGTCAGAGGGATACAGTAAACCTGAAGTGAAGCATCGGAATCTATAACTAATGTCACAGGAATCGTTCAAAACATAGACAGTAGGAAGAGACAGCCTTCTTGTACTTAAGTCGGCATTGTGCCTTTTGTATTTAGCTCCGTTGCAATTTCTGTGTTTCATCGTCAATAAGAAGGTCCTAGGGATAGAGTAAACCTGAAGTGAAGCATCGGAATCTATAACTAGTGTCACAGGCATGGTTCAAAACATAGTCAGTAAGAAGAGTAAGTCTTCTTGTACTTAAGTCGACATTGTGCCTTTTGTATTTAATTCCGATGCAATTTCTGTGTTTCATCGTCAATACGACGGTCCAAGGGATACAGTAAACCTGAAGTGAAGCATCGAAATCTATAACTAGTGTCACAGGAATGGTTCAAAGCATAGTCAGTAAGAAGAGTCAGTCTTCTTGTACTTAAGTTGCCATTGTGCCTTTTGTATTTAATTCCGATGCAATTTCTGTGTTTCATCGTCAATAAGAAGGTCATATGGATACAGTAAACATGAAGTGAAGGATCGGAATCTATAACTAGTGTCACAGGAATGGTTCAAACCTTAGACAGTAAGAAGAGTCAGTCTTCTTTTACTTAAGTCGGCATTGTGCCTTTTCAAAATAATTCCGTTGCAATTTCTGTTTTTCGTCGCCAATAAGATGGTCCAAAGGATACAGTAAACCTGAAGTGAAGCATCGGAATCTGTAACTAGTGTCACAGGAATGGTTCCAAACATAGTCAGGAACAAGAGTCAGTCTTCTTGTACTTAAGTCGGCATTGTGCCTTTTCTATATAATTCCGATGCAATTTCTGTGTTTCATCGTCAATAAGAAGGTCAGAGGGATACAGTAAACCTGAAGTGAAGCATCGGAATCTATAACTTGTGTCACAGAAATGGTTCAAAGCAGTCTGTAAGAAGAGTCAGTCTTCTTGTACTTAAGTTGGCATTGTGCCTTTTGTATTTAATTCCGATGCAATTTCTATGTTTCATCGTCAATAAGACGGTCACAGAGATACAGTAAACCTGAAGTGAAGCATCGGAATATATAACTAGTGTCACAGGAATGGTTCAAAACAGTCAGTAAGAAGAGTCAGTCTTCTTGTACTTAAGTCGGCATTATACATTTTGTATTCAATTCCCCAGCAATTTCTGTGTTTCATCGTCAATAAGAAGGTCCAAGGGATACAGTAAACCTAAAGAGAAGCATCGGAATCTATAACTAGTGTCACAGGAGTGGTTCAAAACATAGACAGTAAGAAGAGTCAGTCTTCTTGTACTTAAGTCGGCATTGTGCCCTTTCGATTTAATTCCGATGCAATTTCTGTGTTTCATCGTCAATAAGTAGGATAGAGGGATACAGTAAACCAGAAGTGAAGCATCGGAATCTATAACTAGTGTGACAGGAATGGTTCAACACATAGTCAGTAAGAAGAGTCAGTCTTCTAGTACTTAAGTCGGCATTGTGCCTTTTCTATTTTATTCGGATGCAATTTCTGTGTTTCATCGTCAATAAGAAGGTCAGAGGGATACAGTAAACCTGAAGTGAAGCATCGGAATCTATAATTAGTGTCACAGGAATGGTTCCAAACATAGTCAGTAAGAAGAGTCAGTCTTCTTGCACTTAAGTCGGCATTGTGCTTTTTCTATTTAATTCCGAGGCAATTTCTGTGTTTCATCGTCAATGAGAATGTCCAAGGGATATAGTAAATCTGAAGTGAAGCATCGGAATCTATAACTAGTGTCACAGGAAAGGTTCAAATCATAGTCAGTACGAAGAGTCAGTCATCTAGTACTTAATTCGGCATTGTGCCTTTTGTATTTAATTCCGATGCAATATCTGTGTTTCATCGTCAAGAAGAAGGTCAGAGGGATACAGTAAACCTGAAGTGAAGCATCGGAATCTGTAACTAGTGTCACACGAATGGTTCAAAGCATAGACAGTAAGAAGGGTCAGTCTTCTTGTACTTAAGTCGGCATTGTGCCTTTTGTATTTAATTCCGATGCAATTTCTGTGTTTCTTCGTCAATAAGAAGGTGCAAGCGATACACTAAACCTGAAGTAAAGCATCGGAATCTATAACTAGTGTCACAGGAATGGTTCTAATATAGACAGTAAGTAGAGTCAGTCTTGTTGTACTTAAGTCGGCATTGTGCCTTTTGTTTTTAATTCGGATGCAATTTCTGTGTTTCATCGTCAATAAGAAGATCAGAGGGTTACCGTATACCTGAAGTGAAGCATCGGAATCTATAACTAGTGTCACAGGAATGGTTCAAAGCAGTCAGTAAGAAGAGTCAGTCTGCTTGTACTTAAGTCGGCATTGCGCCTTTTGTATTTAATTCCGATGCATTTGCTGTGTTTCATCGTCAATGAGAATGTCCAAGAGATACAGTAAATCTGAAGTGAAGCATCGGAATCTGTAACTAGTGTCACAGGAATGGTTCAAAACATTCAGTAAGAAGAGTCAGTCTGCTTGTACTTAAGTCGGCATTGTGCTTTTCTATTTAATTCCGATGCAATTTCGGTGTTTCATCGTCAATAAGAAGGTCAGAGGGATACAGTAACCCTGAAGTGAAGCATCGGAATCTGTAACTAGCGTCACAGGAATGGTTCAAATCATAGACAGTAAGAAGAGTCAGTCTTCTTGTACTTAAGTCGGCATTGTGCCTTTTCTATTTACTTCCGATGCAATGTCTGTGTTTCATCGTCAATAAGAAGGTCCAAGGGATGAAGTAAACCTGAAGTGAAGCATCGGAATCTATAACTAGTGTCACAGGAATGGTTCAAAACATAGACAGTAAGGAGAGCCAGTCTTCTTGTACTTAAGTCGGCATTGTGCCTTTTCGATTTAATTCCGATGCAATTTCGGTGTTTCATCTTCAATAAGAAGGTCAGAGGGATACAGCAAACCAGAAGTGAGGCATCGGAATCTATTACTAGTGTCACAGGAATGGTTCAAAACATAGTCATCAAGAAGAGTCTGTCTTCTTGTACTTAAGTCGGCATTGTGCCTTTTCTATTTAATTCCGATGCAATATCTATGTTTCATCGTCAATAAGAAGGTCAGAGGGATACAGTAATCCTGAAGTGAAGCATTGGAATCTATAACTAGTGTCACAGGAAAGGTTCAAAAATAGCAAGTACGAAGAGTCAGTCTTCTTGTACTTAAGTCGACATTGTGCCTTTTGTATTTAATTCCGCTGCAATTTCTGTGTTTCATCGTCAACAAGAAGGTCAGAGGGATACAGTAAACCTGAAGCGAAGCATCGGAATCTGTAACTAGTGTCACAGGAATGGTTCAAAACATAGACAGTAAGAAGGGTCAGTCTTCTTGTACTTAAGTCGGCATTGTGCCTTTTGTATTTAATTCCGATGCAATTTCTGTGTTTCATCGTCAATAAGAAGGTGCAAGCGATACACTAATCCTGAAGTGAAGCATCGGAATCTATAACTAATGTTACAGGAATGGTTCAAAACATAGACAGTAAGAAGAGTCAGTCTTCTTGTACTTAAGTCGGCATTGTGCATTTTGTATTTAATTCCTATGCAATTTCTGTGTTTTATCGTCAATAAGAAGATGAGATGGTTAGAGTATACCTGAAGTGAAGCATCGGAATCTATAACTTGTGTCACAAGAATGGTTCAAAACAGTCAGTAAGAAGAGTCAGTCTGCTTGTAGTTAAGTCGGCATTGTGCATTTTGTATTTAATTCCGATGCATTTGCTGTGTTTCATGGTCAATGAGAAGGTCCAAGGGATACAGTAAACCTGAAGTGAAGTATCGGAATCTATAATTACTGTCACAGGAATGGTTCAAAACATAGACAGTAAGAAGAGACAGTCTTCTTTTACTTAAGTCTTCATTGTGCCTTTTCTAATTAGTTCCGATGCAATTTCAGTATTTCGTCGCCAACACGATGGTTTAAAGTATACAGTAAACCTGAAGTGAATCATCGGAATCTATAACCAATGTCACAGGAATCGTGCAAAACATAGACAGTAGGAAGAGTCAGTCTTCTTGTACTTAAGTCGGCATTGTGCCTTTTGTATTTAAATCCGATGCAATTTCTGTGTTTCCTCGTCAATACGAAGGTCAGAGGGATACAGTAAACCTGAAGTGAAGCATCGGAATCTAAAACTAGTGTCACAGGAATGGTTCAAAACATAGATAGTTGGAAGAGTCAGTCTTCTTGTACTTAAGTCGGCATTTTGCCTTTTCTATTTAATTCCGATGCAATTTCTGTGTTTCATCATCAATAAGAAGATAGAAGGAATACAGTAAACCTGAAGTGAAGCATCGGAATCTATAACTAGTGTCACAGGAATGGTTCAAAACATAGACAGTAGGAAGAGTCAGTCTTCTTGTACTTATTTTGGCATTGTGCCTTTTCTATTTAATTCCGATGCAATTTCTGTGTTTCATCGTCAATAAGAAGGTCAGCGGGATACAGTAAACCTGAAGTGAAGCACGGAATCCATAACTAGTGTCTTAGGAATAGTTCAAAACAGTCAGTAAGAAGAGTCAGTCTTCTTGTTCTTAAGTCGGCATTGTGCATTTTGTATTTAATTCCGATGCATCTGCTGTGTTTCATCGTCAATGAGAAGGTCCAAGGGATACAGTAAACCTGAAGTGAAGCATCGGAATCTATAACTAGTGTCACAGGAATGGTTCCAAACATAGTCAGTAAGAAGACTCTGCCTCCTTGTACTCAAGTCGGCTTTGTGCCTTTTCTATTTAATTCCGATGCAATTTATGTGTTTCATCGTCAATAAGTAGGTCCCAGGGATACAGTAAACCTGAAGTGAATCATCGAAATCTATAACTAGTGTCACAGGAATTATTCAAACATAGTCAGTACGAACAGTCAGTCTTCTTGTACTTAAGTCGGCATTGTGCCCTTTGTATTTAATTCGGATGCAATTTCTGTGTTTCATCGTCAATAAGAAGTTCAGAGGGATACAGCAAACCTAAAGTGAAGCATCGGAATCTATAACTAGTGTCACAGGAATGGTTCTAATATAGACAGTAAGTAGAGTCAGTCTTGTTGTACTTAAGTCGGCATTGTGCCTTTTGTATTTAATTCGGATGCAATTTCTGTGTTTCATCGTCAATAAGAAGATCAGAGGGTTACCGTATACCTGAAGTGAAGCATCGGAATCTATAACTAGTGTCACAGGAATGGTTCAAAGCAGTCAGTAAGAAGAGTCAGTCTGCTTGTACTTAAGTCGGCATTGCGCCTTTTGTATTTAATTCCGATGCATTTGCTGTGTTTCATCGTCAATGAGAATGTCCAAGGGATACAGTAAATCTGAAGTGAAGCATCGGAATCTGTAACTAGCGTCACAGGAATGGTTCAAATCATAGACAGTAAGGAGAGTCAGTCTTGTTGTACTTAAGTCGGCATTGTGCCTTTTGTATTTAATTCGGATACAATTTCTGTGTTTCATCGTCAATAAGAAGATCAGAGGGTTACCGTATACCTGAAGTGAAGCATCGGAATCTATAACTAGTGTCAAAGGAATGGTTCAAAACATTCAGTAAGAAGAGTCAGTCTGCTTGTACTTAAGTCGGCATTGTGCTTTTCTATTTAATTCCGATGCAATTTCGGTGTTTCATCGTCAATAAGAAGGTCAGAGGGATACAGTAACCCTGAAGTGAAGCATCGGAATCTGTAACTAGCGTCACAGGAATGGTTCAAATCATAGACAGTAAGAAGAGTCAGTCTTCTTGTACTTAAGTCGGCATTGTGCCTTTTCTATTTACTTCCGATGCAATTTCTGTGTTTCATCGTCAATAAGAAGGTCCAAGGGATGAAGTAAACCTGAAGTGAAGCATCGGAATCTATAACTAGTGTCACAGGAATGGTTCAAAACATAGACAGTAAGAAGAGTCAGTCTTCTTGTACTTAAGTCGGCATTGTGCCTTTTCGATTTAATTCCGATGCAATTTCGGTGTTTCATCTTCAATAAGAAGGTCAGAGGGATACAGCAAACCAGAAGTGAGGCATCGGAATCTATAACTAGTGTCACAGGAATGGTTCAAAACATAGTCATCAAGAAGAGTCTGTCTTCTTGTACTTAAGTCGGCATTGTGCCTTTTCTATTTAATTCCGATGCAATATCTATGTTTCATCGTCAATAAGAAGGTCAGAGGGATACAGTAATCCTGAAGTGAAGCATTGGAATCTATAACTAGTGTCACAGGAAAGGTTCAAAAATAGCAAGTACGATGAGTCAGTCTTCTTGTACTTAAGTCGGCATTGTGCCTTTTGTATTTAATTCCGCTGCAATATCTGTGTTTCATCGTCAACAAGAAGGCCAGAGGGATACAGTAAACCTGAAGCGAAGCATCGGTATCTGTAACTAGTGTCACAGGAATGGTTCAAAACATAGACAGTAAGAAGGGTCAGTCTTCTTGTACTTAAGTCGGCATTGTGCCTTTTGTATTTAATTCCGATGCAATTCCTGTGTTTCATCGTCAATAAGAAGGTGCAAGCGATACACTAATCCTGAAGTGAAGCATCGGAATCTATAACTAATGTTACAGGAATGGTTCAAAACATAGACAGTAAGAAGAGTCAGTCTTCTTGTACTTAAGTCGGCATTGTGCATTTTGTATTTAATTCCTATGCAATTTCTGTGTTTTATCGTCAATAAGAAGATGAGAGGGTTAGAGTATACCTGAAGTGAAGCATCGGAATCTATAACTTGTGTCACAAGAATGGTTCAAAACAGTCAGTAAGAAGAGCCAGTCTGCTTGTAGTTAAGTCGGCATTGTGCATTTTGTATTTAATTCCGATGCATTTGCTGTGTTTCATGGTCAATGAGAAGGTCCAAGGGATACAGTAAACCTGAAGTGAAGTATCGGAATCTATAATTAATGTCACAGGAATGGTTCAAAACATAGACAGTAAGAAGAGACAGTCTTCTTTTACTTAAGTCTTCATTGTGCCTTTTCCAATTAGTTCCGATGCAATTTCTGTATTTCGTCGCCAACACGATGGTTTAAAGTATACAGTAAACCTGAAGTGAATCATCGGAATCTATAACTAATGTCACAGGAATCGTTCAAAACATAGACAGTAGGAAGAGTCAGTCTTCTTGTACTTAAGTCGGCATTGTGCCTTTTGTATTTAAATCCGATGCAATTTCTGTGTTTCCTCGTCAATACGAAGGTCAGAGGGATACAGTAAACCTGAAGTGAAGCATCGGAATCTATAACTAGTGTCACAGGAATGGTTCAAAACATAGATAGTAGGAAGAGTCAGTCTTCTTGTACTTAAGTCGGCATTTTGCCTTTTCTATTTAATTCCGATGCAATTTCTGTGTTTCATCATCAACAAGAAGATAGAAGGAATACAGTAAACCTGAAGTGAAGCATCGGAATCTATAACTAGTGTCACAGGAATGGTTCAAAACATAGACAGTAGGAAGAGTCAGTCTTCTTGTACTTATTTTGGCATTGTGCCTTTTCTATTTAATTCCGATGCAATTTCTGTGTTTCATCGTCAATAAGAAGGTCAGCGGGATACAGTAAACCTGAAGTGAAGCACGGAATCCATAACTAGTGTCTTAGGAATAGTTCAAAACAGTCAGTAAGAAGAGTCAGTCTTCTTGTTCTTAAGTCGGCATTGTGCATTTTGTATTTAATTCCGATGCATTTGCTGTGTTTCATCGTCAATGAGAAGGTCCAAGGGATACAGTAAACCTGAAGTGAAGCATCGGAATCTATAACTAGTGTCACAGGAATGGTTCCAAACATAGTCAGTAAGAAGGGTCAGTCCTCTTGTACATAAGTCGGCATTGTGCCTTTTGTATTTAATTCCGATGCAATTTCTGTGTTTCATCGTGAATAAGAAGGTCGAAGGTATACAGTAAACCTGAAGTGAATCATCGTAATCTATAACTAGTGTCACATGAATAGTTGAAAACATAGTCAGTACGAAGAGACAGTCTTCTTGTACTTAAGTCGGTATTGTGCCTTTTGTATTTAATTCCGATGCAATTTCTGTGTTTCATCGTCAATAAGAAGGTCAGAGGGATACAGTAAACCTGAAGTGAAGCATCGGAATCTATAACTAATTTCACAGGAATCGTTCAAAACATAGACAGTAGGAAGAGTCAGCCTTCTTGTACTTAAGTCGGCATTGTGCCTTTTGTATTTAGTTCCGTTGCAATTTCTGTGTTTCATCGTCAATAAGAAGGTCCTAGGGATAGAGTAAACCTGAAGTGAAGCATCGGAATCTATAACTAGTGTCACAGGCATGGTTCAAAACATAGTCAGTAAGAAGAGTCAGTCTTCTTGTACTTAAGTCGACATTGTGCCTTTTGTATTTAATTCCGATGCAATTTCTGTGTTTCATCGTCAATACGACGGTCCAAGGGATACAGTAAACCTGAAGTGAAGCATCGAAATCTATAACTAGTGTCACAGGAATGGTTCAAAACATAGTCAGTGAGAAGAGTCAGTCTTCTTGTACTTAAGTTGCCATTGTGCCTTTTGTATTTAATTCCGATGCAATTTCTGTGTTTCATCGTCAATAAGAAGGTCATATGGATACAGTAAACATGAAGTGAAGGATCGGAATCTATAACTAGTGTCACAGGAATGGTTCAAATCTTAGACAGTAAGAAGAGTCAGTCTTCTTTTACTTAAGTCGGCATTGTGCCTTTTCAAATTAATTCCGTTGCAATTTCTGTATTTCGTCGCCAATAAGATGGTCCAAAGGATACAGTAAACCTGAAGTGAAGCATCTGAATCTGTAACTAGTGTCACAGGAATGGTTCCAAACATAGTCAGGAACAAGAGTCAGTCTTCTTGTACTTAAGTCGGCATTGTGCCTTTTCTATTTAATTCCGATGCAATTTCTGTGTTTCATCGTCAATAAGAAGGCCCAAGGGATACAGTAAACCTGAAGTGAATCATCGTAATCTATAACTAGTGTCACAGGAATTGTTGATAACATAGTCAGTACGAAGAGTCAGTCTACTTGTACTTAAGTCGGCATTATGCCTTTTTATTTAATTCCGATGCAATTTCTGTGTTTCATCGTCAATAAGAAGGTCAGAGGGATACAGTAAACCTGAAGTGAAGCATCGGAATCCATAACTTGTGTCACAGGAATGGTTCAAAGCAGTCTGTAAGAAGAGTCAGTCTTCTTGTACTTAAGTTGGCATTGTGCCTTTTGTATTTAATTCCGATGCAATTTCTATGTTTCATCGTCAATAAGACGGTCACAGAGATACAGTAAACCTGAAGTGAAGCATCGGAATATATAACTAGTGTCACAGGAATGGTTCAAATCAGTCAGTAAGAAGAGTCAGTCTTCTTGTACTTAAGTCGGCATTATACATTTTGTATTCAATTCCCCAGCAATTTCTGTGTTTCATCGTCAATAAGAAGGTCCAAGGGATACAGTAAACCTAAAGTGAAGCATCGGAATCTATAACTAGTGTCACAGGAGTGGTTCAAAACATAGACAGTAAGAAGAGTCAGTCTTCTTGTACTTAAGTCGGCATTGTGCCCTTTCGATTTAATTCCGATGCAATTTCTGTGTTTCATCGTCAATAAGTAGGATAGAGGGATACAGTAAACCAGAAGTGAAGCATCGGAATCTATAACTAGTGTCACAGGAAAGGTTCAAAACATAGTCAGTACGAAGAGTCAGTCATCTTGTACTTAATTCGGCATTGTGCCTTTTGTATTTAATTCCGATGCAATATCTGTGTTTCATCGTCAAGAAGAAGGTCAGAGGGATACAGTAAACCTGAAGTGAAGCATCGGAATCTGTAACTAGTGTCACACGAATGGTTCAAAGCATAGACAGTAAGAAGGGTCAGTCTTCTTGTACTTAAGTCGGCATTGTGCCTTTTGTATTTAATTCCGATGCAATTTCTGTGTTTATTCGTCAATAAGAAGGTGCAAGCGATACACTAAACCTGAAGTAAAGCATCGGAATCTATAACTAGTGTCACAGGAATGGTTCAAATATAGACAGTAAGAAGAGTCAGTCTTGTTGTACTTAAGTCGGCATTGTGCCTTTTGTATTTAGTTCCGTTGCAATTTCTGTGTTTCATCGTCAATAAGAAGGTCCTAGGGATAGAGTAAACCTGAAGTGAAGCATCGGAATCTATAACTAGTGTCACAGGCATGGTTCAAACATAGTCAGTAAGAAGAGTCAGTCTTCTTGTACTTAAGTCGACATTGTGCCTTTTGTATTTAATTCCGATGCAATTTCTGTGTTTCATCGTCAATACGACGGTCCAAGGGATACAGTAAACCTGAAGTGAAGCATCGAAATCTATAACTAGTGTCACAGGAAAGGTTCAAATCATAGTCAGTGAGAAGAGTCAGTCTTCATGTACTTAAGTTGCCATTGTGCCTTTTGTATTTAATTCCGATGCAATTTCTGTGTTTCATCGTCAATAAGAAGGTCATATGGATACAGTAAACATGAAGTGAAGGATCGGAATCCATAACTAGTGTCACAGGAATGGTTCAAATCTTAGACAGTAAGAAGAGTCAGTCTTCTTTTACTTAAGTCGGCATTGTGCCTTTTCAAATTAATTCCGTTGCAATTTCTGTATTTCGTCGCCAATAAGATGGTCCAAAGGATACAGTAAACCTGAAGTGAAGCATCGGAATCTGTAACTAGTGTCACAGGAATGGTTCCAAACATAGTCAGGAACAAGAGTCAGTCTTCTTGTACTTAAGTCGGCATTGTGCCTTTTCTATTTAATTCCGATGCAATTTCTGTGTTTCATCGTCAATAAGAAGGTCCAAGGGATACAGTAAACCTGAAGTGAATCATCGTAATCTATAACTAGTGTCACAGGAATTGTTGATAACATAGTCAGTACGAAGAGTCAGTCTACTTGTACTTAAGTCGGCATTGTGCCTTTTGTATTTAATTCCGATGCAATTTCTGTGTTTCATCGTCAATAAGAAGGTCAGAGGGATACAGTAAACCTGAAGTGAAGCATCGGAATCTATAACTTGTGTCACAGGAATGGTTCAAAGCAGTCTGTAAGAAGAGTCAGTCTTCTTGTACTTAAGTTGGCATTGTGCCTTTTGTATTTAATTCCGATGCAATTTCTATGTTTCATCGTCAATAAGACGGTCACAGAGATACAGTAAACCTGAAGTGAAGCATCGGAATATATAACTAGTGTCACAGGAATGGTTCAAAGCAGTCAGTAAGAAGAGTCAGTCTTCTTGTACTTAAGTCGGCATTATACATTTTGTATTCAATTCCCCAGCAATTTCTGTGTTTCATCGTCAATAAGAAGGTCCAAGGGATACAGTAAACCTAAAGTGAAGCATCGGAATCTATAACTAGTGTCACAGGAAAGGTTCAAAACATAGTCAGTACGAAGAGTCAGTCATCTTGTACTTAATTCGGCATTGTGCCTTTTGTATTCAATTCCCCAGCAATTTCTGTGTTTCATCGTCAATAAGAAGGTCCAAGGGATACAGTAAACCTAAAGTGAAGCATCGGAATCTGTAACTAGTGTCACACGAATGGTTCAAAGCATAGACAGTAAGAAGGGTCAGTCTTCTTGTACTTAAGTCGGCATTGTGCCTTTTGTATTTAATTCCGATGCAATTTCTGTGTTTCTTCGTCAATAAGAAGGTGCAAGCGATACACTAAACCTGAAGTAAAGCATCGGAATCTATAACTAGTGTCACAGGAATGGTTCAAATATAGACAGTAAGAAGAGTCAGTCTTGTTGTACTTAAGTCGGCATTGTGCCTTTTGTATTTAATTCGGATGCAATTTCTGTGTTTCATCGTCAATAAGAAGATTAGAGGGTCACCGTATACCTGAAGTGAAGCATCGGAATCTATAACTAGTGTCACAGGAATGGTTCAAAGCAGTCAGTAAGAGGAGTCAGTCTGCTTGTACTTAAGTCGGCATTGCGCCTTTTGTATTTAATTCCGATGCATTTGCTGTGTTTCATCGTCAATAAGAATGTCCAAGGGATACAGTAAATCTGAAGTGAAGCATCGGAATCTGTAACTAGCGTCACAGGAATGGTTCAAAACATAGACAGTAAGGAGAGTCAGTCTTGTTGTACTTAAGTCGGCATTGTGCCTTTTGTATTTAATTCGGATACAATTTCTGTGTTTCATCGTCAATAAGAAGATCAGAGGGTTACCGTATACCTGAAGTGAAGCATCGGAATCTATAACTAGTGTCACAGGAATGGTTCAAAACATTCAGTAAGAATAGTCAGTCTGCTTGTACTTAAGTCGGCATTGTGCTTTTCTATTTAATTCCGATGCAATTTCGGTGTTTCATCGTCAATAAGAAGGTCAGAGGGATACAGTAACCCAGAAGTGAAGCATCGGAATCTGTAACTAGCGTCACAGGAATGGTTCAAATCATAGACAGTAAGAAGAGTCAGTCTACTTGTACTTAAGTCGGCATTGTGCCTTTTCTATTTACTTCCGATGCAATTTCTGTGTTTCATCGTCAATAAGAAGGTCCAAGGGATGAAGTAAACCTGAAGTGAAGCATCGGAATCTATAACTAGTGTCACAGGAATGGTTCAAAACATAGACAGTAAGAAGAGTCAGTCTTCTTGTACTTAAGTCGGCATTGTGCCTTTTCGATTTAATTCCGATGCAATTTCGGTGTTTCATCTTCAATAAGAAGGTCAGAGCGATACAGCAAACCAGAAGTGAGGAATCGGAATCTATAACTAGTGTCACAGGAATGGTTCTAATATAGACAGTAAGTAGAGTCAGTCTTGTTGTACTTAAGTCGGCATTGTGCCTTTTGTATTTAATTCGGATACAATTTCTGTGTTTCATCGTCAATAAGAAGATCAGAGGGTTACCGTATACCTGAAGTGAAGCATCGGAATCTATAACTAGTGTCACAGGAATGGTTCAAAACATTCAGTAAGAAGAGTCAGTCTGCTTGTACTTAAGTCGGCATTGTGCTTTTCTATTTAATTCCGATGCAATTTCGGTGTTTCATCGTCAATAAGAAGGTCAGAGGGATACAGTAACCCTGAAGTGAAGCATCGGAATCTGTAACTAGCGTCACAGGAATGGTTCAAATCATAGACAGTAAGAAGAGTCAGTCTTCTTGTACTTAAGTCGGCATTGTGCCTTTTCTATTTACTTCCGATGCAATGTCTGTGTTTCATCGTCAATAAGAAGGTCCAAGGGATGAAGTAAACCTGAAGTGAAGCATCGGAATCTATAACTAGTGTCACAGGAATGGTTCAAAACATAGACAGTAAGGAGAGTCAGTCTTCTTGTACTTAAGTCGGCATTGTGCCTTTTCGATTTAATTCCGATGCAATTTCGGTGTTTCATCTTCAATAAGAAGGTCAGAGGGATACAGCAAACCAGAAGTGAGGCATCGGAATCTATAACTAGTGTCACAGGAATGGTTCAAAACATAGTCATCAAGAAGAGTCTGTCTTCTTGTACTTAAGTCGGCATTGTGCCTTTTCTATTTAATTCCGATGCAATATCTATGTTTCATCGTCAATAAGAAGGTCAGAGGGATACAGTAATCCTGAAGTGAAGCATTGGAATCTATAACTAGTGTCACAGGAAAGGTTCAAAAATAGCAAGTACGAAGAGTCAGTCTTCTTGTACTTAAGTCGACATTGTGCCTTTTGTATTTAATTCCGCTGCAATTTCTGTGTTTCATCGTCAACAAGAAGGTCAGAGGGATACAGTAAACCTGAAGCGAAGCATCGGAATCTGTAACTAGTGTCACAGGAATGGTTCAAAACATAGACAGTAAGAAGGGTCAGTCTTCTTGTACTTAAGTCGGCATTGTGCCTTTTGTATTTAATTCCGATGCAATTTCTGTGTTTCATCGTCAATAAGAAGGTGCAAGCGATACACTAATCCTGAAGTGAAGCATCGGAATCTATAACTAATGTTACAGGAATGGTTCAAAACATAGACAGTAAGAAGAGTCAGTCTTCTTGTACTTAAGTCGGCATTGTGCATTTTGTATTTAATTCCTATGCAATTTCTGTGTTTTATCGTCAATAAGAAGATGAGAGGGTTAGAGTATACCTGAAGTGAAGCATCGGAATCTATAACTTGTGTCACAAGAATGGTTCAAAACAGTCAGTAAGAAGAGTCAGTCTGCTTGTAGATAAGTCGGCATTGTGCATTTTGTATTTAATTCCGATGCATTTGCTGTGTTTCATGGTCAATGAGAAGGTCCAAGGGATACAGTAAACCTGAAGTGAAGTATCGGAATCTATAATTACTGTCACAGGAATGGTTCAAAACATAGACAGTAAGAAGAGACAGTCTTCTTTTACTTAAGTCTTCATTGTGCCTTTTCTAATTAGTTCCGATGCAATTTCAGTATTTCGTCGCCAACACGATGGTTTAAAGTATACAGTAAACCTGAAGTGAATCATCGGAATCTATAACCAATGTCACAGGAATCGTGCAAAACATAGACAGTAGGAAGAGTCAGTCTTCTTGTACTTAAGTCGGCATTGTGCCTTTTGTATTTAAATCCGATGCAATTTCTGTGTTTCCTAGTCAATACGAAGGTCAGAGGGATACAGTAAACCTGAAGTGAAGCATCGGAATCTAAAACTAGTGTCACAGGAATGGTTCAAAACATAGATAGTTGGAAGAGTCAGTCTTCTTGTACTTAAGTCGGCATTTTGCCTTTTCTATTTAATTCCGATGCAATTTCTGTGTTTCATCATCAATAAGAAGATAGAAGGAATACAGTAAACCTGAAGTGAAGCATCGGAATCTATAACTAGTGTCACAGGAATGGTTCAAAACATAGACAGTAGGAAGAGTCAGTCTTCTTGTACTTATTTTGGCATTGTGCCTTTTCTATTTAATTCCGATGCAATTTCTGTGTTTCATCGTCAATAAGAAGGTCAGCGGCATACAGTAAACCTGAAGTGAAGCACGGAATCCATAACTAGTGTCTTAGGAATAGTTCAAAACAGTCAGTAAGAAGAGTCAGTCTTCTTGTTCTTAAGTCGGCATTGTGCATTTTGTATTTAATTCCGATGGCTCTGCTGTGTTTCATCGTCAATGAGAAGGTCCAAGGGATACAGTAAACCTGAAGTGAAGCATCGGAATCTATAACTAGTGTCACAGGAATGGTTCCAAACATAGTCAGTAAGAAGACTCTGCCTCCTTGTACTCAAGTCGGCTTTGTGCCTTTTCTATTTAATTCCGATGCAATTTATGTGTTTCATCGTCAATAAGTAGGTCCCAGGGATACAGTAAACCTGAAGTGAATCATCGAAATCTATAACTAGTGTCACAGGAATTATTCAAACATAGTCAGTACGAACAGTCAGTCTTCTTGTACTTAAGTCGGCATTGTGCCCTTTGTATTTAATTCGGATGCAATTTCTGTGTTTCATCGTCAATAAGAAGTTCAGAGGGATACAGCAAACCTAAAGTGAAGCATCGGAATCTATAACTAGTGTCACAGGAATGGTTCTAATATAGACAGTAAGTAGAGTCAGTCTTGTTGTACTTAAGTCGGCATTGTGCCTTTTGTATTTAATTCGGATGCAATTTCTGTGTTTCATCGTCAATAAGAAGATCAGAGGGTTACCGTATACCTGAAGTGAAGCATCGGAATCTATAACTAGTGTCACAGGAATGGTTCAAAGCAGTCAGTAAGAAGAGTCAGTCTGCTTGTACTTAAGTCGGCATTGCGCCTTTTGTATTTAATTCCGATGCATTTGCTGTGTTTCATCGTCAATGAGAATGTCCAAGGGATACAGTAAATCTGAAGTGAAGCATCGGAATCTGTAACTAGCGTCACAGGAATGGTTCAAATCATAGACAGTAAGGAGAGTCAGTCTTGTTGTACTTAAGTCGGCATTGTGCCTTTTGTATTTAATTCGGATACAATTTCTGTGTTTCATCGTCAATAAGAAGATCAGAGGGTTACCGTATACCTGAAGTGAAGCATCGGAATCTATAACTAGTGTCAAAGGAATGGTTCAAAACATTCAGTAAGAAGAGTCAGTCTGCTTGTACTTAAGTCGGCATTGTGCTTTTCTATTTAATTCCGATGCAATTTCGGTGTTTCATCGTCAATAAGAAGGTCAGAGGGATACAGTAACCCTGAAGTGAAGCATCGGAATCTGTAACTAGCGTCACAGGAATGGTTCAAATCATAGACAGTAAGAAGAGTCAGTCTTCTTGTACTTAAGTCGGCATTGTGCCTTTTCTATTTACTTCCGATGCAATTTCTGTGTTTCATCGTCAATAAGAAGGTCCAAGGGATGAAGTAAACCTGAAGTGAAGCATCGGAATCTATAACTAGTGTCACAGGAATGGTTCAAAACATAGACAGTAAGAAGAGTCAGTCTTCTTGTACTTAAGTCGGCATTGTGCCTTTTCGATTTAATTCCGATGCAATTTCGGTGTTTCATCTTCAATAAGAAGGTCAGAGGGATACAGCAAACCAGAAGTGAGGCATCGGAATCTATAACTAGTGTCACAGGAATGGTTCAAAACATAGTCATCAAGAAGAGTCTGTCTTCTTGTACTTAAGTCGGCATTGTGCCTTTTCTATTTAATTCCGATGCAATATCTATGTTTCATCGTCAATAAGAAGGTCAGAGGGATACAGTAATCCTGAAGTGAAGCATTGGAATCTATAACTAGTGTCACAGGAAAGGTTCAAAAATAGCAAGTACGAAGAGTCAGTCTTCTTGTACTTAAGTCGGCATTGTGCCTTTTGTATTTAATTCCGCTGCAATATCTGTGTTTCATCGTCAACAAGAAGGCCAGAGGGATACAGTAAACCTGAAGCGAAGCATCGGTATCTGTAACTAGTGTCACAGGAATGGTTCAAAACATAGACAGTAAGAAGGGTCAGTCTTCTTGTACTTAAGTCGGCATTGTGCCTTTTGTATTTAATTCCGATGCAATTCCTGTGTTTCATCGTCAATAAGAAGGTGCAAGCGATACACTAATCCTGAAGTGAAGCATCGGAATCTATAACTAATGTTACAGGAATGGTTCAAAACATAGACAGTAAGAAGAGTCAGTCTTCTTGTACTTAAGTCGGCATTGTGCATTTTGTATTTAATTCCTATGCAATTTCTGTGTTTTATCGTCAATAAGAAGATGAGAGGGTTAGAGTATACCTGAAGTGAAGCATCGGAATCTATAACTTGTGTCACAAGAATGGTTCAAAACAGTCAGTAAGAAGAGCCAGTCTGCTTGTAGTTAAGTCGGCATTGTGCATTTTGTATTTAATTCCGATGCATTTGCTGTGTTTCATGGTCAATGAGAAGGTCCAAGGGATACAGTAAACCTGAAGTGAAGTATCGGAATCTATAATTAATGTCACAGGAATGGTTCAAAACATAGACAGTAAGAAGAGACTGTCTTCTTTTACTTAAGTCTTCATTGTGCCTTTTCCAATTAGTTCCGATGCAATTTCTGTATTTCGTCGCCAACACGATGGTTTAAAGTATACAGTAAACCTGAAGTGAATCATCGGAATCTATAACTAATGTCACAGGAATCGTTCAAAACATAGACAGTAGGAAGAGTCAGTCTTCTTGTACTTAAGTCGGCATTGTGCCTTTTGTATTTAAATCCGATGCAATTTCTGTGTTTCCTCGTCAATACGAAGGTCAGAGGGATACAGTAAACCTGAAGTGAAGCATCGGAATCTATAACTAGTGTCACAGGAATGGTTCAAAACATAGATAGTAGGAAGAGTCAGTCTTCTTGTACTTAAGTCGGCATTTTGCCTTTTCTATTTAATTCCGATGCAATTTCTGTGTTTCATCATCAATAAGAAGATAGAAGGAATACAGTAAACCTGAAGTGAAGCATCGGAATCTATAACTAGTGTCACAGGAATGGTTCAAAACATAGACAGTAGGAAGAGTCAGTCTTCTTGTACTTATTTTGGCATTGTGCCTTTTCTATTTAATTCCGATGCAATTTCTGTGTTTCATCGTCAATAAGAAGGTCAGCGGGATACAGTAAACCTGAAGTGAAGCACGGAATCCATAACTAGTGTCTTAGGAATAGTTCAAAACAGTCAGTAAGAAGAGTCAGTCTTCTTGTTCTTAAGTCGGCATTGTGCATTTTGTATTTAATTCCGATGCATTTGCTGTGTTTCATCGTCAATGAGAAGGTCCAAGGGATACAGTAAACCTGAAGTGAAGCATCGGAATCTATAACTAGTGTCACAGGAATGGTTCCAAACATAGTCAGTAAGAAGGGTCAGTCCTCTTGTACATAAGTCGGCATTGTGCCTTTTGTATTTAATTCCGATGCAATTTCTGTGTTTCATCGTGAATAAGAAGGTCGAAGGTATACAGTAAACCTGAAGTGAATCATCGTAATCTATAACTAGTGTCACATGAATAGTTGAAAACATAGTCAGTACGAAGAGACAGTCTTCTTGTACTTAAGTCGGTATTGTGCCTTTTGTATTTAATTCCGATGCAATTTCTGTGTTTCATCGTCAATAAGAAGGTCAGAGGGATACAGTAAACCTGAAGTGAAGCATCGGAATCTATAACTAATTTCACAGGAATCGTTCAAAACATAGACAGTAGGAAGAGTCAGCCTTCTTGTACTTAAGTCGGCATTGTGCCTTTTGTATTTAGTTCCGTTGCAATTTCTGTGTTTCATCGTCAATAAGAAGGTCCTAGGGATAGAGTAAACCTGAAGTGAAGCATCGGAATCTATAACTAGTGTCACAGGCATGGTTCAAAACATAGTCAGTAAGAAGAGTCAGTCTTCTTGTACTTAAGTCGACATTGTGCCTTTTGTATTTAATTCCGATGCAATTTCTGTGTTTCATCGTCAATACGACGGTCCAAGGGATACAGTAAACCTGAAGTGAAGCATCGAAATCTATAACTAGTGTCACAGGAATGGTTCAAAACATAGTCAGTGAGAAGAGTCAGTCTTCTTGTACTTAAGTTGCCATTGTGCCTTTTGTATTTAATTCCGATGCAATTTCTGTGTTTCATCGTCAATAAGAAGGTCATATGGATACAGTAAACATGAAGTGAAGGATCGGAATCTATAACTAGTGTCACAGGAATGGTTCAAATCTTAGACAGTAAGAAGAGTCAGTCTTCTTTTACTTAAGTCGGCATTGTGCCTTTTCAAATTAATTCCGTTGCAATTTCTGTATTTCGTCGCCAATAAGATGGTCCAAAGGATACAGTAAACCTGAAGTGAAGCATCTGAATCTGTAACTAGTGTCACAGGAATGGTTCCAAACATAGTCAGGAACAAGAGTCAGTCTTCTTGTACTTAAGTCGGCATTGTGCTTTTCTATTTAATTCCGATGCAATTTCTGTGTTTCATCGTCAATAAGAAGGCCCAAGGGATACAGTAAACCTGAAGTGAATCATCGTAATCTATAACTAGTGTCACAGGAATTGTTGATAACATAGTCAGTACGAAGAGTCAGTCTACTTGTACTTAAGTCGGCATTATGCCTTTTTATTTAATTCCGATGCAATTTCTGTGTTTCATCGTCAATAAGAAGGTCAGAGGGATACAGTAAACCTGAAGTGAAGCATCGGAATCCATAACTTGTGTCACAGGAATGGTTCAAAGCAGTCTGTAAGAAGAGTCAGTCTTCTTGTACTTAAGTTGGCATTGTGCCTTTTGTATTTAATTCCGATGCAATTTCTATGTTTCATCGTCAATAAGACGGTCACAGAGATACAGTAAACCTGAAGTGAAGCATCGGAATATATAACTAGTGTCACAGGAATGGTTCAAATCAGTCAGTAAGAAGAGTCAGTCTTCTTGTACTTAAGTCGGCATTATACATTTTGTATTCAATTCCCCAGCAATTTCTGTGTTTCATCGTCAATAAGAAGGTCCAAGGGATACAGTAAACCTAAAGTGAAGCATCGGAATCTATAACTAGTGTCACAGGAGTGGTTCAAAACATAGACAGTAAGAAGAGTCAGTCTTCTTGTACTTAAGTCGGCATTGTGCCCTTTCGATTTAATTCCGATGCAATTTCTGTGTTTCATCGTCAATAAGTAGGATAGAGGGATACAGTAAACCAGAAGTGAAGCATCGGAATCTATAACTAGTGTCACAGGAAAGGTTCAAAACATAGTCAGTACGAAGAGTCAGTCATCTTGTACTTAATTCGGCATTGTGCCTTTTGTATTTAATTCCGATGCAATATCTGTGTTTCATCGTCAATAAGAAGGTCCAAGGGATACAGTAAACCTGAAGTGAAGCATCGGAATCTGTAACTAGTGTCACACGAATGGTTCAAAGCATAGACAGTAAGAAGGGTCAGTCTTCTTGTACTTAAGTCGGCATTGTGCCTTTTGTATTTAATTCCGATGCAATTTCTGTGTTTATTCGTCAATAAGAAGGTGCAAGCGATACACTAAACCTGAAGTAAAGCATCGGAATCTATAACTAGTGTCACAGGAATGGTTCAAATATAGACAGTAAGAAGAGTCAGTCTTGTTGTACTTAAGTCGGCATTGTGCCTTTTGTATTTAGTTCCGTTGCAATTTCTGTGTTTCATCGTCAATAAGAAGGTCCTAGGGATAGAGTAAACCTGAAGTGAAGCATCGGAATCTATAACTAGTGTCACAGGCATGGTTCAAACATAGTCAGTAAGAAGAGTCAGTCTTCTTGTACTTAAGTCGGCATTATACATTTTGTATTCAATTCCCCAGCAATTTCTGTGTTTCATCGTCAATAAGAAGGTCCAAGGGATACAGTAAACCTAAAGTGAAGCATCGGAATCTATAACTAGTGTCACAGGAAAGGTTCAAAACATAGTCAGTACGAAGAGTCAGTCATCTTGTACTTAATTCGGCATTGTGCCTTTTGTATTCAATTCCCCAGCAATTTCTGTGTTTCATCGTCAATAAGAAGGTCCAAGGGATACAGTAAACCTAAAGTGAAGCATCGGAATCTGTAACTAGTGTCACACGAATGGTTCAAAGCATAGACAGTAAGAAGGGTCAGTCTTCTTGTACTTAAGTCGGCATTGTGCCTTTTGTATTTAATTCCGATGCAATTTCTGTGTTTCTTCGTCAATAAGAAGGTGCAAGCGATACACTAAACCTGAAGTAAAGCATCGGAATCTATAACTAGTGTCACAGGAATGGTTCAAATATAGACAGTAAGAAGAGTCAGTCTTGTTGTACTTAAGTCGGCATTGTGCCTTTTGTATTTAATTCGGATGCAATTTCTGTGTTTCATCGTCAATAAGAAGATTAGAGGGTTACCGTATACCTGAAGTGAAGCATCGGAATCTATAACTAGTGTCACAGGAATGGTTCAAAGCAGTCAGTAAGAGGAGTCAGTCTGCTTGTACTTAAGTCGGCATTGCGCCTTTTGTATTTAATTCCGATGCATTTGCTGTGTTTCATCGTCAATAAGAATGTCCAAGGGATACAGTAAATCTGAAGTGAAGCATCGGAATCTGTAACTAGCGTCACAGGAATGGTTCAAAACATAGACAGTAAGGAGAGTCAGTCTTGTTGTACTTAAGTCGGCATTGTGCCTTTTGTATTTAATTCGGATACAATTTCTGTGTTTCATCGTCAATAAGAAGATCAGAGGGTTACCGTATACCTGAAGTGAAGCATCGGAATCTATAACTAGTGTCACAGGAATGGTTCAAAACATTCAGTAAGAATAGTCAGTCTGCTTGTACTTAAGTCGGCATTGTGCTTTTCTATTTAATTCCGATGCAATTTCGGTGTTTCATCGTCAATAAGAAGGTCAGAGGGATACAGTAACCCAGAAGTGAAGCATCGGAATCTGTAACTAGCGTCACAGGAATGGTTCAAATCATAGACAGTAAGAAGAGTCAGTCTACTTGTACTTAAGTCGGCATTGTGCCTTTTCTATTTACTTCCGATGCAATTTCTGTGTTTCATCGTCAATAAGAAGGTCCAAGGGATGAAGTAAACCTGAAGTGAAGCATCGGAATCTATAACTAGTGTCACAGGAATGGTTCAAAACATAGACAGTAAGAAGAGTCAGTCTTCTTGTACTTAAGTCGGCATTGTGCCTTTTCGATTTAATTCCGATGCAATTTCGGTGTTTCATCTTCAATAAGAAGGTCAGAGCGATACAGCAAACCAGAAGTGAGGCATCGGAATCTATAACTAGTGTCACAGGAATGGTTCAAAACATAGTCATCAAGATGAGTCTGTCTTCTTGTACTTAAGTCGGCATTGTGCCTTTTCTATTTACTTCCGATGCAATATCTATGTTTCATCGTCAATAAGAAGGTCAGAGGGATACAGTAATCCTGAAGTGAAGCATTGGAATCTATAACTAGTGTCACAGGAAAGGTTCAAAAATAGCAAGTACGAAGAGTCAGTCTTCTTGTACTTAAGTCGGCATTGTGCCTTTTGTATTTAATTCCGCTGCAATTTCTGTGTTTCATCGTCAACAAGAAGGTCAGAGGGATACAGTAAACCTGAAGCGAAGCATCGGAATCTGTAACTAGTGTCACAGGAATGGTTCAAAACATAGACAGTAAGAAGGGTCAGTCTTCTTGTACTTAAGTCGGCATTGTGCCTTTTGTATTTAATTCCGAAGCAATTTCTGTGTTTCATCGTCAATAAGAAGGTGCAAGCGATACACTAATCCTGAAGTGAAGCATCGGAATCTATAATTAATGTTACAGGAATGGTTCAAAACATAGACAGTAAGAAGAGTCAGTCTTCTTGTACTTAAGTCGGCATTGTGCATTTTGTATTTAATTCCTATGCAATTTCTGTGTTTTATCGTCAATAAGAAGATGAGAGGGTTAGAGTATACCTGAAGTGAAGCATCGGAATCTATAACTTGTGTCACAAGAATGGTTCAAAACAGTCAGTAAGAAGAGTCAGTCTACTTGTAGTTAAGTCGGCATTGTGCAATTTGTATTTAATTCCGATGCATTTGCTGTGTTTCATGGTCAATGAGAAGGTCCAAGGGATACAGTAAATCTGAAGTGAAGCATCGGAATCTGTAACTAGCGTCACAGGAATGGTTCAAATCATAGACAGTAAGGAGAGTCAGTCTTGTTGTATTTAAGTCGGCATTGTGCCTTTTGTATTTAATTCGGATACAATTTCTGTGTTTCATCGTCAATAAGAAGATCAGAGGGTTACCGTATACCTGAAGTGAAGCATCGGAATCTATAACTAGTGTCACAGGAATGGTTCAAAACATTCAGTAAGAATAGTCAGTCTGCTTGTACTTAAGTCGGCATTGTGCTTTTCTATTTAATTCCGATGCAATTTCGGTGTTTCATCGTCAATAAGAAGGTCAGAGGGATACAGTGACCCTGAAGTGAAGCATCGGAATCTGTAACTAGCGTCACAGGAATGGTTCAAATCATAGACAGTAAGAAGAGTCAGTCTTCTTGTACTTAAGTCGGCATTTTGCCTTATCTATTTACTTCCGATGCAATTTCTGTGTTTCATCGTCAATAAGAAGGTCCAAGGGATGAAGTAAACCTGAAGTGAAGCATCGGAATCTATAACTAGTGTCACAGGAATGGTTCAAAACATAGACAGTAAGAAGAGTCAGTCTTCTTGTACTTAAGTCGGCATTGTGCCTTTTCGATTTAATTCCGATGCAATTTCGGTGTTTCATCTTCAATAAGAAGGTCAGAGGGATACAGCAAACCAGAAGTGAGGCATCGAAATCTATAACTAGTGTCACAGGAATGGTACAAAATATAGTCATCAAGAAGAGTCTGTCTTCTTGTACTTAAGTCGGCATTGTGCCTTTTCTATTTAATTCCGATGCAATATCTATGTTTCATCGTCAATAAGAAGGTCAGAGGGATACAGTAATCCTGAAGTGAAGCATTGGAATCTATAACTAGTGTCACAGGAAAGGTTCAAAAATAGCAAGTACGAAGAGTCAGTCTTCTTGTACTTAAGTCGGCATTGTGCCTTTTGTATTTAATTCCGCTGCAATTTCTGTGTTTCATCGTCAACAAGAAGGTCAGAGGGATACAGTAAACCTGAAGCGAAGCATCGGAATCTGTAACTAGTGTCACAGGAATGGTTCAAAACATAGACAGTAAGAAGGGTCAGTCTTCTTGTACTTAAGTCGGCATTGTGCCTTTTGTATTTAATTCCGATGCAATTTCTGTGTTTCATCGTCAATAAGAAGGTGCAAGCGATACACTAATCCTGAAGTGAAGCATCGGAATCTATAACTAATGTTACAGGAATGGTTCAAAACATAGACAGTAAGAAGAGTCAGTCTTCTTGTACTTAAGTCGGCATTGTGCATTTTGTATTTAATTCCTATGCAATTTCTGTGTTTTATCGTCAATAAGAAGATGAGAGGTTTAGAGTATACCTGAAGTGAAGCATCGGAATCTATAACTTGTGTCACAAGAATGGTTCAAAACAGTCAGTAAGAAGAGTCAGTCTGCTAGTAGTTAAGTCGGCATTGTGCATTTTGTATTTAATTCCGATGCATTTGCTGTGTTTCATGGTCAATGAGAAGGTCCAAGGGATACAGTAAACCTGAAGTGAAGTATCGGAATCTATAATTACTGTCACAGGAATGGTTCAAAACATAGACAGTAAGAAGAGACAGTCTTCTTTTACTTAAGTCTTCATTGTGCCTTTTCTAATTAGTTCCGATGCAATTTCTGTATTTCGTCGCCAACACGATGGTTCAAAGTATACAGTAAACCTGAAGTGAATCATCGGAATCTATAACTAATGTCACAGGAATCGTTCAAAACATAGACAGTAGGAAGAGTCAGTCTTCTTGTACTTAAGTCGGCATTGTGCCTTTTGTATTTAAATCCGATGCAATTTCTGTGTTTCCTCGTCAATACGAAGGTCAGAGGGATACAGTAAACCTGAAGTGAAGCATCGGAATCTATAACTAGTGTCACAGGAATGGTTCAAAACATAGATAGTAGGAAGAGTCAGTCTTCTTGTACTTAAGTCGGTATTTTGCCTTTTCTATTTAATTCCGATGCAATTTCTGTGTTTCATCATCAATAAGAAGATAGAAGGAATACAGTAAACCTGAAGTGAAGCATCGGAATCTATTACTAGTGTCACAGGAATGGTTCAAAACATAGACAGTAGGAAGAGTCAGTCTTCTTGTACTTATTTTGGCATTGTGCCTTTTCTATTTAATTCCGATGCAATTTCTGTGTTTCATCGTCAATAAGAAGGTCAGCGGGATACAGTAAACCTGAAGTGAAGCACGGAATCCATAACTAGTGTCTTAGGAATAGTTCAAAACAGTCAGTAAGAAGAGTCAGTCTTCTTGTACTTAAGTCGGCATTGTGCATTTTGTATTTAATTCCGATGCATTTGCTGTGTTTCATCGTCAATGAGAAGGTCCAAGGGATACAGTAAACCTGAAGTGAAGCATCGGAATCTATAACTAGTGTCACAGGAATGGTTCAAAACATAGACAGTAAGAAGAGTCAGTCTTCTTGTACTTAAGTCGGCATTGTGCCTTTTGTATTTAATTCCGATGCAATTTCTCTGTTTCATCGTCAATAAGAAGATCAGAGGGTTACAGTATACCTGAAGTGAAGCATCGGAATCTATAACTAGTGTCACAGGAATGGTTCAAAACAGTCAGTAAGATGAGTCAGTCTGCTTGTACTTAAGTCGGCATTGTGCCTTTTGTATTTAATTCCTATGCATTTGCTGTGTTTCATCGTCAATGAGAAGGTCCAAGGGATACAGTAAACCTGAAGTGAAGCATCGGAATCTATAACTAGTGTCACAGGAATGGTTCAGAACATAGACAGTAAGAGGAGTCAGTCTTCTTGTACTTAAGTCGGCATTGTGCCTTATGTAATTAATTCCGATGCAATTTCTGTATTTCGTCGCCAATAAGATGGTCCAAAGGATACAGTAAAGCTGAAGTGAATCATCGTAATCTATAACTAGTGTCACAGGAATGGTTCAAAACATAGTCAGTACGAAGAGTCAGTCTTCTTGTACTGAAGTCGGCATTGTGCCTTTTGTATTTGATTCCGATGCAATTTCTGTGTTTCATCGTCAACAAGAAGGTCAGAGGGAAACAATAAACCTGAAGTGAAGCATCGGAATCTGTAACTAGTATCACAGGAATTGTTCAAAACATAGACAGTAAGAAGGGTCAGTCTTCTTGTACATAAGTCGGCATTGTGCCTTTTGTATTTCATTCCGATGCAATTTCTGTGTTCCATCGTCAATAAGAAGGTGCAAGGGATACAGTAAACCTGAAGTGAAGCATCGGAATCCATAACTAATGTCACAGGAATGGTTCAAAACATAGACTGTAAGAGGAGTCAGTCTTCTTGAACTTGAGTCGGCATTGTGCCTTTTCTAATTAATTCCGATGCAATTTCTGTATTTCGCCGCCAATAAAATGGTCCAAAGGATACAGTAAACCTGAAGTGAAGCATCAGAATCTATAACTAATGTCACAGGAATCGTTCAAAACGTAGACAGTTGGAAGATTCAGTCTTCTTGTCCTTAAGTCGGCATGGTGCCTTTTGTATTTAATTCCGATGCATTTGCTGTGTTTCACCGTCAATGAGAAGGTCCAAGGGATACAGTAAACCTTAAGTGAAGCATCGGAATCTATAACTAGTGTCACAGGAATTGTTCAAAACATAGTCAGTCAGAAGAGTCAGTCTTCTTGTACTTAAGTTGGCATTGTGCCTTTTGTATTTAATTCCGATGCAATATCTGTGTTTCAATGTCAATGAGAAGGTCCAAGGGATACAGTAAACATGAAGTGAAGCATCGGAATCTATAACTAGTGTCACAGGAATGGTTCAAAACATAGACAGTAAGAAGAGTCAGTCTTCTTTTATTTAAGTCGGCATTGTGCCTTTTCTAATTAATTCCGATTCAATTTCTGTATTTCGCCGCCAATAAGATGGTCCAAAGGATACAGTATCCTGAAGTGAAGCATCAGAATCTGTGGTGTCACCGCCAGACACCACACTTGCTAGGTGGTAGCTTAAATCGGCCGCGGTCCATTTAGTACATGTCGGACCCGCGTGTCGCCACTGTGTAATCGCAGACCTAGCGCCACCACCAAGGCAGGTCTCGTGATACGAGAGAGCACTCGCCCCAGTTGTACGAGAACCTAGCTACCGACCAGATGTACGAAGCCTTTCTCTCTCATTAGCCGAGAGACAGAATAGCCATCAGCTAAGTTAATGGCTACGAACTGGCAAGGCGCCATTAGCCTTACAGTGATTGTAATTAAAGTCTCCTGTGTATCGTCAAGATCGATGTACCACAATGATATTAAAGATAAGTAGTAATCAAGCTACGTACTTTTATTCTTAACATTAATTACGTAGCCTGTTCCAGTACTTCACGCCCGTCTGCTTTAGTCTAGCGTGCATTTTCAGCCATCTCAACTTCACGGTGTCGGCCCAGCTACCGACACAACATTGGCGACGAATTAAAGTTTTCTTTCTGATTGCTTACATTTAATTGTGCCATGGCTTCGCCACATTCTCCAGATTTACTGTCCGAATTTTATCGCTTGCAGAATCAGCAGACGCAGGCGTTACTGGATGCCCTTGGACAGCTCGTCCAGGGTCAACGTACCATTCAAACCGATGCGGCCGCCGCCGCTTCTTCGCTACCGCTGCCACTCAACGCTGTTTCACCTCCCTTTCGACCATACGTGGCAGCCGATGAGACCTGGCACGAGTGGTCTCGCCAGTTCAACTTTCATCTAGCAGCCTACAGAATTCAAGGTAAAGAGCGGCAGCCGTTTTTGCTTTCTTGTGTCGGTGTGTCCACATACCGTGTGATAGTGAAATTGTTTCCCCGACGCGACGTAGCAACTCTGTCCTACGAGGAAATTTTGTCTGCATTAGATGCCTATTTCAAAGAAACAGTTAATGTGGTTGCAAAACGGTATACGTTCTTTCGTACAAAACGTACGGCCGGTCAAACTAATAGGGAGTGGGTAGCAACATTGCAAGGACTTACTAGGGACTGTGCCTTTGAATGTGACTGTGGTCTTTCTTATTCAGATACAATGGTGCGTGATGCAATTGCACAGAACGTTTCTGATGTTCGCATACGGGAGCAAATTTTGAAACTAGTTAATCCCTCCCTTCAACAAGTGATAGACATATTGGATAGACAGGACACACTTGACTGTGCTCAGGAATCTTTTGAAACTTCGCCAGCCGTGTGTAACATTAACCGGCCCGCTGGACGCGCTGCGCGCCCCGGTAACCGGGCCTTGCGCACGTCGACACAGCGGCCGCCGCGTGCTAAGCCAGGTGTGCCGCGCCAGCACACAAATGCAGTGAAATCATGCCCGCGGTGTGCTACTAGACATTCGCGTGAACATTGCCCGTCACGCCAAGCTATTTGCTTGTTCTGCTATAAGAAAGGACATGTTCAAAGTGTTTGCCAGAAAAAGCTCAGATCAGACAATCACAATCATTCCAGGCCCTTTGCTTCGCGCCGGAATCGAACCAAGGACACTCAGGCTCGTGGACCTTCGCCTATGGACATTCATGTCGTTAATTCCACTTCGTCCAGTGACACTTTCTCTAACGGTAACTGCGTTCGTCCCACAAAAACTGTGCGTCGACGTCGCCGGAAATCACGTCAATTAGCAAGTGATTCTGTACCAGTGTCTGTTCCAATTGCACAAAACAGTCGCTCTTGTCGTCAGCAGAACAATAAACTTTTTGTGGACTTAGACTTTGAAGGCAAAGTGATACCATTCCAGCTCGATACCGGAGCTGCAGTTTCATTGCTCAATCATGACACGTACAAACAACTGGGCAAACCTCCGTTGCGTTCCGCAAATGTTAAGCTAACTACATATTCCGGACAGAAAATTCCTGTGTTAGGACAGTGCAGCCTTCTTGCAACATACAAGGGACAAACAAAACTTGTGTCATTTTACGTTCTTCGTTCTTCTTCTGCAGTGAACTTGTTTGGTCTCGATTTATTTCAGTTGTTTAACATGTCTATTGTAAATCAGGTCCTATCAGTGAATCAGACTGTGCCTACAGACAGTGTTTCTCGGCTGTGTGACGAATTTGCAGACATTTTTGCACCGGGCTTAGGTTGCGCTAAAAACTATGAAGCACATTTAGAACTGAAGGTAAACGCGCAACCGAAATTTTTCAGGGCGCGCAATGTTCCCCACGCATTGCGTGATGAGGTCGCAAGAACGTTACACGATCTCGAATCACAGGGTGTAATTGAACGTGTGCAAGCTTCTCTCTGGGCCCCACCCTTAGTAATTTTGCCAAAACCTTCCGGAAAATTGAGACTTTGCGTGGACTTCAAGGCCACAGTGAATCCACAGCTAGTGACTGCTACTTTTCCTTTGCCCCGCCCGGAAGATCTTTTTGCTAAACTGTGCCCGGGAAAATATTTTTCAAAGTTGGACCTAGCCGATGCGTACTTGCAAATACCGGTGGACGACGAATCCCAGCGCGTATTGGTGGTTAACACGCATCTTGGATTGTACATCTCTCTCTCTTTTCCTCCTCCTCCGTTGTTGTTGTTGAGAGAGAGAATCTCTCTCTTTTCCTCCTCCTCCTCCGTTAGTTGTTGTCTGAGAGAGAATCTGGACGATATAGTGATCTCCGGACAGACAGAAGAAGAGCCTCTTGCGAACTTACGAACATTATTTCAGGTCTTGCGACAAAATGGTCTTCGCTTGAGGAAGGACAAATGTGTGTTTTTTGCTCGTGACTTACCATACCTGGGACATGTCATTAATGCCCAAGGCATACATCCGAGTCCAGAGCACCTCCGTGCCATACAAGAATTGCCTTCCCCTCAAAATGTGAAACAGCTACAGAGTGTGTTGGGTAAAATTAATTATTACAACAAATATGTGCGCAATGCCTCTTCCATTTCAGCTCCGCTTCATCGCTTACGCCGTAAAGGTGTTCCGTTCGTCTGGACGACGGAATGTGATCGCGCCTTTCGCCTGTTGAAATCGGCGTTGCTTTCTAATACTTGCCTTACGCCATTCGATCCCCAGAAACCCCTTTTGTTGATGGTAGATGCATCGGATTTCGGGATCGGTGCTGTGCTTGCGCACAAAGTTGGCTCCCGTGATCGCCCTATTGCCTTTGCGTCCAAATTGCTCTCGTCTGCGCAAAGAAATTATTCACAGATAGAGAAAGAAGCTTTGGCTCTCGTGTTTGGTGTTACTAAGTTCCATGATTTCTTGTATGGTCGTCACTTTACCATCATCACAGACCACAAACCTTTGACATCGCTTTTTCGTCCGACCAAGCCTGTACCTCCACGTACAGCGCAGAAATTCATTCGCTGGTCTATTTTCCTCTCGCAGTACCGCTACGATATCTTGTATCGGTCCACTGCTAAGCTCGGAAACGCCGATGCGTTGTCCCGTTTGCCTGTTGCTGAGGATAAAGCATTCGATTCTTCCGAACTTGCTTGCATGTTCATTGATTCGGAAACCGATGAAGTGGTCGAATCGTTTCCGATTGATTTTCGTCGTGTCGCTACAGCCACAGCTGCTGACCCTGTCCTTGCTACTGTTTTACGTTTTGTTGCTACGCAATGGCCTTTGTCAAAGTCTCGGATCGAGGATCCGTTGGTTCGCCGATTTTTTGCTCACAAGGAGAGACTTTTTGTTCGACGTGGTGTTTTGTTGATGCGTTCTGATAATGATCAGTCCAGAGTCGTGGTCCCACGTTCGTTACAGTCCTCTGTTTTACGGCTTCTTCACCAAGGACATTGGGGTATAGTGCGAACGAAACAACTTGCTCGTCAGCACTGTACTTGGTTCGGAATCGATGCTGCGATTACGAATATGTGTTCTTCGTGCCCGGCGTGTGCCGAACAACAGTCCGCACCGCCGCGGAAAGTCTTTGCGTGGCCAAAAGCCACTTCCCCTTGGCAACGCTTGCACATTGATTTTGCTGGTCCGTTCTGGAATGCTCGATGGTTGGTTCTGGTCGACGCCTTAAGTAATTTTCCTTTTGTTGTCCGGATGTCTTCCACGACGTCCTCCGCCACCATCCAAGCGTTGTCTGCTATCTTTTGCATGGAAGGTCTTCCGCAGACTATTGTTTCCGACAATGGCCCACAATTCATGTCCGCAGAATTTCAGTCATTCTGCCAGGCCAATGGTATTCAACATCTGACATCCGCGCCGTTTTCGCCTCAGTCCAACGGTGCCGCTGAACGATTGGTCCGGACTTTCAAGTCACAGATGTTGAAATTGAAAGAGTCGCATTCTCGGGAGGACGCATTGTTGCTCTTTTTGTCTTCGTATCGCTCTCAGCCCCGAGATGGTCGCTCGCCGGCTGAGTTGCTCCACGGTCGTCCTCATCGCACCTTGATGTCTTTGCTGCATCCGCCGCATCAGGTTCCTGTGCAGCGGCAGACTCCTGCTTTTGCTCCAGGCGACGTTGTATTTTATCGCAACTATCGAGGTTCACGGCGTTGGCTCGCAGGACGCATTCTTCGCTGCCTCGGTCGCGCGATGTATTTGGTTTTGGGGGCCTCTGGTGAGGTGCGTCGGCATCTCAATCAGCTGCGCCTCTGTCGTCGCTCGGGTTCTGCCGCTCCCCGTCTGCTTTCAGCGACGGTGCCGTCCGGTCAGCGCCCTGGGGACCCATCTACTGGCTCGCCTCATCCCCAGGTGTTACCGACGATGCCTTCCATTTTGCCCCATGGCGACGCGCCGCCGCCGCCGCAGCAGCAGCAGCCGCCGCCGCCGCCGCTTGTTCTCCCGCCGGCGTCGCCCGCATTCGACGCTTCGTTGCAGCCGCCAAGCGCCTCCCAGGGTCACGCGCCGCCGATCGCTTCCCGTGACCAGCTGTCCTCCGCCATGGAACTCCCGCCCGCTCCGGTCCACATGACGTCATCGCGCGTCGGCTACCCCGACGCAATGGAGGTTGATCCTTCGGTCCCTCCTGTCTCTTTACGGGCGCATACACCGCATGTTGACGTGCACCCTGGACTAGTTTTTCAGGCGTTTCCTAGCTCCCCTCGGACCGAATGGCCGGGTGCGGGTGGCACAGCCTCGCCTGTTGTTAGGCTCCCCACCTCATCGCATACGTCAACATGTGGTCCTCCCCACGGCGGGCGGAAGCCTTATCACACGACCGTTCGCCGATTTGCGGGGGAGGAATGTGGTGTCACCGCCAGACACCACACTTGCTAGGTGGTAGCTTAAATCGGCCGCGGTCCATTTAGTACATGTCGGACCCGCGTGTCGCCATTGTGTAATCGCAGACCTAGCGCCACCACCAAGGCAGGTCTCGTGATACGAGAGAGCACTCGCCCCAGTTGTACGAGAACCTAGCTACCGACCAGATGTACGAAGCCTTTCTCTCTCATTAGCCGAGAGACAGAATAGCCATCAGCTAAGTTAATGGCTACGAACTAGCAAGGCGCCATTAGCCTTACAGTGATTGTAATTAAAGTCTCCTGTGTATCGTCAAGATCGATGTACCACAATGATATTAAAGATAAGTAGTAATCAAGCTACGTACTTTTATTCTTAACATTAATTACGTAGCCTGTTCCAGTACTTCACGCCCGTCTGCTTTAGTCTAGCGTGCATTTTCAGCCATCTCAACTTCACGGTGTCGGCCCAGCTACCGACACAACAGAATCAATAACTAATGTCACAGGAATCGTTCAAAACATAGACAGTAGGCTGAGTCAGTCTTCTTGTACTTAAGTCGGCATTGTGCCTTTCGTATTTAGTTCCGTTGCAATTTCTGTTTTTCATCGTCAATAAGAAGGTCCTAGGGATAGAGTAAACCTGAAGTGAAGCATCGGAATCTGTAACTAGTGTCACAGGAATGTTTCCAAACATAGACAGTATGAAGAGTCAGTCTTCTTGTACTTAAGTCGGCATTGTGCCTTTTGTATTTAATTCCGATGCAATTTCTGTGTTTCATCGTCAATAAGAAGGTCAGAGGGATACAGTAAACCAGAAGTGAAGCATCGGAATCTATAACTAGTGTCGCAGGAATGGTTCAAACGTAGTCAGTAAGAAGAGTCAGTCTTCTTGTACTTAAGTCGGCATTGTGCCTTTTCTATTTAATTCCGATGCAATATCTGTGTTTCATCGTCAATAAGAAGGTCAGAGGGATACAGTAAACCTGAAGTGAAGCATCGGAATCTATAACTAGTTTCACAGGAATGGTTCCAAACATTGTCAGTAAGGAGAATCAGTCTTCTTCTACTTAAGTCGGCATTGTGACTTTTGTATTTAATTCCGATGCAATTTCTGTGATTCATCGTCAATAAGAAGGTCAGAGGGATACAGCAAACCTGAAGTGAAGCATCGGAATCTTTAACTAGTGTCACAGGAATGGTTCAAAGCATAGAGAGTAAGAAGGATCAGTCTTCTTGTACTTAAGTCGGCATTGTGACTTTTGTGTTTAATTCCGATGCAATTTCTGTGTTTCATCGTCAATAAGAAGGTGCAAGGGATACAGTAAACCAGAAGTGAAGCATCGGAATCTATAACTAGTGTCACCGGAATGGTTCAAAACATAGACAGTAAGAAGAGACAGTGTTCTTGTACTTAAGTCGTCATTGTGCCTTTTGTATTTAATTCCCATGCAATTTCTGTGTTTCATCGTCAATAAGAAGGTCAGAGGGAAACAGTAAACCTGAAGTGAAGCATCGGAATCTATAACTAGTGTCACAGGAATGGTTCAAAGCATAGTCAGTAAGAAGAGTCAGTCTTCTTGTACTTAAGTTGGCATTGTGCCTTTTGTATTTAATCCCGATACAATTTCTGTGTTTCATCGTCAATAAGCAGGTCAGAGGGATACAGTAAACCTGAAGTGAAGCATCGGAATCTATAACTAGTGTCACAGGAATGGTTCAAAACATAGACAGTAAGAAGAGTCAGTCTTCTTATACTTAAGTCGGCCTTGTGCCTTTTCTAATTAATTCCGATGCAATTTCTGTATTTCGTCGCCAATAAGATGGTCCAAAGGATATAGTAAACCTGAAGTGGAGCATCGGAATCTATAACTAATGTCACAGGAATCGTTCAAATCATAGACAGTAGGAAGAGTCAGTCTGCTTGTACTTAAGTCGGCATTGTGCCTTTTGTATTTAATTCGGTTGCAATTTCTATGTTTCATCGTCAATAAGAAGGTCAGAGGGATACAGTAAACCTGAAGTGAAGGATCGGAATCTGTAACTAGTGTCACAGGAATGGTTCAAAACATAGACAGTAAGAAGGGTCAGTCTTCTTCTACTTATATCGGCATTGTCCCTTTTGTATTTAATTCCGATGCAATTTCTGAGTTTCATCGTCAAAAAGAATGTGCAATTGATAAAGTAAACCTGAAGTGAAGCATCGGACTCTATAACTAGTGTCACAGGAACGGTTCAAAACATAGACAGTAAGAAGAGTCAGTCTCCATGTAATTAAGTCGGCATGGTGCCTTTTGTATTTAATTCCGATGCATTTGCTGTGTTTCATCGTCAATGAGAAGGTCCAAGGGATACAGTAAACCTGAAGTGAAGCATCGGAATCTATAACTAGTGTCACAGGAATGGTTCGAAACCTAGTCAGTAAGAAGAGTCAGTCTTCTTGTACTTAAGTTGGCATTGTGCCTTTTGTATTTAATTCCGATGCAATTTCTGTGTTTCATCGACAATAAGAAGGTCAGAGGGATACAGTAAACCTGAAGTGAAGCACGGAATCTATAACTAGTGTCGCAGGAATAGTTCAAAACAGTCAGTAAGAAGAGTCAGTCTGCTTGTACTTAAGTCGGCATTGTGGATTTTGTATTTAATTCCGATGCATTTGCTGTGTTTCATCGTCAATGAGAAGGTCCAAGGGATACAGTAAACCTGAAGTGAAGCATCGCAATTTATAACTAGTGTCACATTAATGGTTCAAAACAATGACAGTAAGAAGAGTCAGTCTTCTTAAACTTAAGTCGGCATTGTGCCTTTTGTATTTAATTCCGATGCAATTTCCCTGTTTCATCGTCAATAAGAAGATCAGAGGGTTACAGTATACCTGAATTGAAGCATCGGAATCTATAACTAGTGTCACAGGAATGGTTCAAAACAGTCAGTAAGAAGAGTCAGTCTGCTTAAACTTAAGTCGGCATTGTGCCTTTTGTATTTAATTCCGATGCAATTTCTGTGTTTCATCGTCAACAAGAAGGTCAGAGGGAAACAATAAACCAGAAGTGAAGCATCGGAATCTATAACTAGTGTCACAGGAATGGTTCAAATCATAGTCAGTCAGAAGAGTCAGTCTTCTTGTACTTAAGTTGGCATAGTGCCGTTTGTATTTAAATCCGATGCAATTTCTGTGTTTCATCGTCAATGAGAAGGTCCAAGGGATACAGTAAACTTGAAGTGAAGCATCGGAATCTATAACTAGTGTCACAGGAATGGTTCAAAACATAGACAGTAAGAAGAGTCAGTCTTCTTTTACTTAAGTCGGCATTGTGCCTTTTCTAATTAATTCCGATTCAATTTCTGTATTTCGCCGCCAATAAGATGGTCCAAATGATACAGTATCCTGAAGTGAAGCATCAGAATCAATAACTAATGTCACAGGAATCGTTCAAAACATAGACAGTAGGAAGAGTCAGTCTTCTTGTACTTAAGTCGGCATTGTGCCTTTTGTATTTATTTCCGTTGCAATTTCTGTGTTTCATCGTCAATAAGAAGGTCCTAGGGATAGAGTAAACCTGAAGTGAAGCATCGGAATCTGTAACTAGTGTCACAGGAATGTTTCAAAACATAGACAGTAAGATGAGTCAGTCTTCTGGTACTTAAGTCGGCATTGTGCCTTTTCTATTTAATTCCGATGCAATTTCTGTGTTTCATCGTCAATAAGAAGGTCCGAGGGATACAGTAAACCTGAAGTGAAGCATCGGAATCTATAACTAGTGTCACAGGAATGGTTCAAAACATAGACAGTAAGAAGAGTCAGTCTTCTTGTACTTAAGTTTGCATTGTGCCTTTTCTATTTAATTCCGATGCAATTTCTGTGTTTCATCGTCAATAAGAAGGTCAGAGGGATACAGTAAACCAGAAGTGAAGCATCGGAATCTATAACTAGTGTCGCAGGAATGGTTCAAACGTAGTCAGTAAGAAGAGTCAGTCATCTTGTACTTAAGTCGGCATTGTGACTTTTGTATTTAATTCCGATGCAAATTCTGTGTTTCATCGTCAATAAGAAGGTCAGAGGGATACAGCAAACCTGAAGTGAAGCATCGGAATCTTTAACTAGTGTCACAGGAATGGTTCAGAGCATATACAGTAAGAAGGGTCAGTCTTCTTGTACTTAAGTCGGCATTGTGCCTTTTATGTTTAATTCCGATGCAATTTCTGTGTTTCATCGTCAATAAGAAGGTTCAAGGGATACAGTAAACCAGAAGTGAAGCATCGGAATCTGTAACTAGTGTCACCGGAATGGTTCAAAACATAGACAGTAAGAAGAGTCAGTCTTCTTGTACTTAAGTCGGCATTGTGCCTTTTGTATTTAATTCCGATGCAATATCTGTGTTTCATCGTCAATAAGAAGGTCAGAGGGATACAGTAAACCTGAAGTGAAGCTTCAGAATCTATAACTAGTGTCACAGGAATGGTTCAAAGCAGTCAGTAAGAAAAGTCAGTGTGCTTGTACTTAAGTTGGCATTGTGCCTTTTGTATTTAATTCCGATGCAATTTCTGTGTTTCATCGTCAATAAGAAGGTCAGAGGGATACAGTAAACCAGAAGTGAAGCATCGGAATCTATTACTAGTGTCACAGGAATGGTTCAAAACATAGAAAGTAAGAAGAGTCAGTCTTCTTATACTTAAGTCAGCCTGGAGCCTTTTCTAATTAATTCCGATGCAATTTCTGTATTTCGTCGCTAATAAGATGGTCCAAAGGATATAGTAAACCTGAAGTGACGCATCGGAAACTATAACTAATGTCACAGGAATCGTTCAAATCACAGACAGTAGGAAGAGTCAGTCTGCTTGTACTTAAGTCGGCATTGTGCCTTTTGTAATTAATTCCGATGCAATTTCTGTGTTTCATCGTCAATAAGAAGGTCAGAGGGATACAGTAAACCTGAAGTGAAGCATCGGAATCTGTAACTAGTGTCACAGGAATGGTTCAAAGCATAGACAGTAAGAAGGGTCAGTCTTCTTGTACTTATATCGGCATTGTCCCTTTTGTATTTAATTCCGATGCAATTTCTGAGTTTCATCGTCAATAAGAAGGTGCAATTGATAAAGTAAACCTGTAGTGAAGCATCGGAATCTATAACTAGTGTCACAGGAATGGTTCAAAACATAGATAGTAAGAAGAGTCAGTCTCTTTGTAATTAAGTCGGCATGGTACCTTTTGTATTTAATTCCGATGCATTTGCTGTGTTTCTTCGTCAATGAGAAGGTCCAAGGGATACAGTAAACCTGAAGTGAACCATCGGAATCTATAACTAGTGTCACAGGAATGGTTCAAAACATAGACAGTAAGAAGAGTCAGTCTTCTTGTACTTAAGTTTGCATTGTGCCTTTTCTATTTAATTCCGATGCAATTTCTGTGTTTCATCGTCAATAAGAAGGTCAGAGGGATACAGTAAACCAGAAGTGAAGCATCGGAATCTATAACTAGTGTCGCAGGAATGGTTCAAACGTAGTCAGTAAGAAGAGTCAGTCTTCTTGTACTTAAGTCGGCATTGTGCCTTTTGTATTTAATTCCGATGCAATATCTGTGTTTCATCGTCAATAAGAAGGTCAGAGGGATACAGTAAACCTGAAGTGAAGCATCAGAATCTATAACTAGTGTCACAGGAATGGTTCAAAACAGTCAGTAAGAAGAGTCAGTGTGCTTGTACTTAAGTTTGCATTGTGCCTTTTGTATTTAATTCCGATGCAATATCTGTGTTTCATCGTCAATAAGAAGGTCAGAGGGATACAGTAAACCAGAAGTGAAGCATCGGAATCTATAACTAGTGTCGCAGGAATGGTTCAAACGTAGTCAGTAAGAAGAGTCAGTCATCTTGTACTTAAGTCGGCATTGTGACTTTTGTATTTAATTCCGATGCAAATTCTGTGTTTCATCGTCAATAAGAAGGTCAGAGGGATACAGCAAACCTGAAGTGAAGCATCGGAATCTTTAACTAGTGTCACAGGAATAGTTCAGATCATATACAGTAAGAAGGGTCAGTCTTCTTGTACTTAAGTCGGCATTGTGCCTTTTGTGTTTAATTCCGATGCAATTTCTGTGTTTCATCGTCAATAAGAAGGTGCAAGGGATACAGTAAACCAGAAGTGAAGCATCGGAATCTATAACTAGTATCACCGGAATGGTTCAAAACATAGACAGTAAGAAGAGTCAGTCTTCTTGTACTTAAGTCGGCATTGTGCTTTTTGTATTTAATTCCGATGCAATATCTGTGTTTCATCGTCAATAAGAAGGTCAGAGGGATACAGTAAACCTGAAGTGAAGCATCAGAATCTATAACTAGTGTCACAGGAATGGTTCAAAGCAGTCAGTAAGAAGAGTCAGTGTGCTTGTACTTAAGTTGGCATTGTGCCTTTTGTATTTAATTCCGATGCAATTTCTGTGTTTCATCGTCAATAAGAAGGTCAGAGGGATACAGTAAACCTGAAGTGAAGCATCGGAATCTATAACTAGTGTCACAGGAATGGTTCAAAACATAGAAAGTAAGAAGAGTCAGTCTTCTTATACTTAAGTCAGCCTGGAGCCTTTTCTAATTAATTCCGATGCAATTTCTGTATTTCGTCGCTAATAAGATGGTCCAAAGGATATAGTAAACCTGAAGTGACGCATCGGTATCTATAACTAATGTCACAGGAATCGTTCAAATCATAGACAGTAGGAAGAGTCAGTCTGCTTGTACTTAAGTCGGCATTGTGCCTTTTGTAATTAATTCCGATGCAATTTCTGTGTTTCATCGTCAATAAGAAGGTCAGATGGATACAGTAAACCTGAAGTGAAGCATCGGAATCTGTAACTAGTGTCACAGGAATGGTTCAAAACATAGACAGTAAGAAGGGTCAGTCTTCTTGTACTTATATCGGCATTGTCCCTTTTGTATTTAATTCCGATGCAATTTCTGAGTTTCATCGTCAATAAGAAGGTGCAATTGATAAAGTAAACCTGTAGTGAAGCATCGGAATCTATAACTAGTGTCACAGGAATGGTTCAAAACATAGATAGTAAGAAGAGTCAGTCTCTTTGTAATGAAGTCGGCATGGTACCTTTTGTATTTAATTCCGAAGCATTTGCTGTGTTTCTTCGTCAATGAGAAGGTCCAAGGGATACAGTAAACCTGAAGTGAGTCATCGGAATCTATAACTAGTGTCACAGGAATGGTTCAAAACCTAGTCAGTAAGAAGAGTCAGTCTTCTTGTACTTAAGTTGGCATTGTGCCTTTTGTATTTAATTCCGATGCAATTTCTGTGTTTCATCGACATTTAGAAGGTCAGAGGGATACAGTAAACCAGAAGTGAAGCATCGGAATCTATAACTAGTGTCGCACTAATGGTTCAAACATAGTCAGTCAGAAGAGTCAGTCTTCTTGTACTTAAGTCGGCATTGTGCATTTCTATTTAATTCCGATGCAATATCTGTGTTTCATCGTCAATAAGAATGTCAGAGCGATACAGTAAACCTGAAGTGAAGCATCGGAATCTATAACTAGTGTCACAGGAATGGTTCCAAACATTGTCAGTAAGAAGAGTCAGTCATCTTGTACTTAAGTCGGCATATTGACTTTTGTATTTAATTCCGATGCAATTTCTGTGATTCATCGTCAATAAGAAGGTCAGAGGGATACAGCAAACCTGAAGTGAAGCATCGGAATCTTTAACTAGTGTCACAGGAATGGTTCAAAGCAGTCAGTAAGAAGACTCAGTCTGCTTGTACTTAAGTCGGCATGGTGCCTTTTGTATTTAATTCCGATGCATTTGCTGTGTTTCATCGTAAACGAGAAGGTCGAAGGGATACAGTAAACCTGAAGTGAAGCATCGGAATCTATAACTAGTGTCACAGGAATGGTTCAAAGCATAGTCAGTAAGACGAGTCAGTCTTCTTGTACTTAATTTGGCATTGTGCCATTTGTATTTAATTCCGATACAATTTCTGTGTTTCATCGTCAATAAGAAGGTCAGAGGGATACAGTAAACCTGAAGTGAAGCATCGGAATCTATAACTAGTGTCACAGGAATGGTTCAAAACATAGACAGTAAGAAGACTCAGTCTTCTTATACTTAAGTCGGCCTTGTGCCTTTTCTAATTAATTCCGATGCAATTTCTGTATTTCGTCGCCAATAAGATGGTCCAAAGGATATAGTAAACCTGAAGTGAAGCATCGGAATCTATAACTAGTGCCACAGGAATGGTCCAAAACATAGACAGTAAGAAGAGTCAGTCTTCTTGCAATTAAGTTGGCATTGTGCCTTTTGTATTTAATTCCGATGCAATTTCTGTGTTTTATAGTCAATAAGAAGGTCAGAGGGATACATTAAGCCTGAAGTGAAGCATCGGAATCTATAACTAGTGTCGCAGGAATGCTTCAAAACAGTCAGTAGGAATAGTCAGTCTTCTTGTACTTAAGTCGGCATTGTGCCTTTTTTATTTAATTCCGATGCATTTCTTGTGTTTCATCGTCAATGAGATGGTCCAAGGGATACAGTAAACCTGAAGTGAAGCATCGGAATCTATAACTAGTGTCACAGGAATGGTTCAAACGTAGTCAGTAAGAAGAGTCAGTCTTCTTGTACTTAAGTCGGCATTGTGACTTTTGTATTTAATTCCGATGCAATTTCTGTGATTCATCGTCAATAAGAAGGTCAGAGGGATACAGTAAACCTGAAGTGAAGCATCGGAATCTGTAACTAGTGCCACAGGAATGGTTCAAAACATAGACAGTAAGGAGGGTCAGTCTTCTTGTACTTGAGCCGACATTGTGCCATTTGTATTTAATTCCGATGCAATTTCTGTGTTTCATCGTCAATAAGAACGTGCAAGGGAAACAGTAAACCAGAAGTGAAACATCGGAATCTATAACTAGTGTCACCGGAATGGTTCAAATCATAGACAGTAAGAAGAGTCAGTCTTCTTGTACTTAAGTCGGCATTGTGCCTTTTGTATTTAATTCCGATGCAATTTCTGTGTTTCATCGTCAATAAGAAGGTCAGAGGGATACAGTAAACCTGAAGTGAAGCATCGGAATCTATAACTAGTGTCACAGGAATGGTTCAAAACATAGACAGTAAGAAGAGTCAGTCTTCTTATACTTAAGTCGGCCTTGTGCCTTTTCTAATTAATTCCGATGCAATTTCTGTATTTCGTCACCAATAAGATGGTCCAAAGGATATTGTAAACCTGAAGTGAAGCATCGGAATCTATAACTAATGTCACAGGAATCGTTCAAATCATAGACAGTAGGAAGAGTCGGTCTTCTTGTACTTAAGTCGGCATTGTGCCTTTTGTATTTAATTCCGATGCAATTTCTGTGTTTCATCGTCAATAAGAAGGTCTTCTTGTACTTATATCGGCATTGTCCCTTTTGTATTTTATTCCGAAGCAATTTCTGAGTTTCATCGTCAATACGAAGGTGCAAGGGATAAAGTAAACCTGAAGTGAAGCATCGGAATCCATAACTAGTATCACAGGAATAAATCAAGATATAGTCAGTAAGACGAGTCAGTCTTCTTGTACTTAAGTCGGAATTGTGCTTTTTCTATTTAATTCCGATGCAATATCTGTGATTCATCGTCAATAAGAAGGTCCAAAGGATACAGTAAACCTGAAGTGAAGCATCGGAATCGTTCAAAACATAGACAGTAGGAAGAGTCAGTCTTCTTGTACTTAAGTCGGCATTGTGCCTTTTGTATTTAGTTCCGATGCAATTTCTGTGCTTCATCGTCAATAAGAAGGTCCTAGATATACAGTAAACCTGAACTGAAGCATCGGAATCTACAACCAGTGTCACAGGAATGGTTCAAAACATAGTCAGTAATAAGAGACAGTCTTCTTGTCCTTAAATCGGCAGTGTGCCTTTTCTATTTAATTCCGATGCAATTTTTGTGTTACGTCGCCAATAAGAAGGTCCAAAGGATACAGTAAACCTGAAGTGAAGCATCGGAATCTATAACTAATATCACAGGAATCGTTCAAAACATAGACAGTAGGAAGAGTCAGTCTTATTGTACTTAAGTCGGCATTGTGCCTTTTGTATATAATTCCGATGCAATTTCAGTGTCTCATTGTCAATAAGAAGGTCCAAGGGATACAGTAAACCTGAAGTGAAGCATCGGAATCTATAACTAGTGTCACTGGAAAGGTTCAAAACATAGACAGTAAGGAGAGTCAGTCTTCTTGTACTTAAGGCAGCATTGTGCCTTTTGTATTTAATTCCGATGCAATTTCTGTGTTTCATCGTCAACAAGTGTGTCCAAGGGATACAGTAAACCAGAAGTGGAGCATCGGTATCTATAACTAGTGTCACAGGAATGGTTCAAAGTATAGACAGTAAGATGAGTCAGTCTTCTTGTACTTTAGTCGGCATGGTGCCCTTTTCAATGTAATTCCGATGCAATTACTGTGTTCCATCGTCAATAAGAAGGTCAGAGGGATACAGCAAACCTGAAATGAAGCATCGGAATCTGTAACTTGTGTCACAGGAATGGTTCAACACATAGTCAGTAAGAAGAGTCAGTCTTAGTGTACTTAAGTTTGCATTGTGCCTTTCGTATTTAATTCCGATGCAATTTCTGTGTTTCATCGTCAATAAGAAGGTCCAAGGGATACAGTAAACCTGAAGTGAAGCATCGGAATCTATAACTAGTGTCACAGGAATGGTTCAAAACATAGACAGTAAGATGAGTCAGTCTTCTTGTACTTAAGTCGGCATTGTGCCTTTTGTATTTAATTCCGATGCAATTTCTGTGTTTCATCGTCAATAAGAAGGTCAGAGGGATACATTAATCCTGAAGTGAAGCATCGGAATCTATAACTAGTGTCGCAGGAATGGCTCAAAACAGTCAGTAAGAAGAGTCAGTCTTCTTGTACTTATGTCGGCATTGTGCCTTTTGCATTTAATTCCGATGCATTTGCTGTGTTTCATTGTCAATGAGATGGTCCAAGGGATACAGTAAACCTGAAGTGAAGCATCGGAATCTATAACTAGTGTCACAGGAATGGTTCAAAACATAGACAGTAAGAAGAGTCAGTCGTCTTGTACTTAAGTCGGCATTGTGCCTTTTCTAATTAATTCCGATTCAATTCTGTATTACGTCGCCAATAAGATGGTCCAAAGGATACAGTAAACCTGAAGTGAAGCATCGGAATCTATAACTAATGTCACAGGAATCGTTCAAAACATAGACAGTAGGAAGAGTCAGTCTTATTGTACTTAAGTCGGCATTGTGCCTTTTGTATTTAATTCCGATGCAATTTCAGTGTCTCATTGTCAATAAGAAGGTCCAAGGGATACAGTAAACCTGAAGTGAAGCATCGGAATCTATAACTAGTGTCACTGGAAAGGTTCAAAACATAGACAATAAGAAGAGTCAGTCTTCTTGTACTTAAGGCAGCATTGTGCCTTTTGTATTTAATTCCGATGCATTTGCTGTGTTTCGTCGTCAATGAGAAGGTCCGAGGGATACAGTAAACCTGAAGTGAATCATCGGAATCTACAACTAGTGTCACAGGAATGGTTCAGAACATAGGCAGTAAGAAGAGTCAGTCTTCTTGTACTTAAGTAGGCATTGTGCCTTTTCTAATTAATTCCGATGCAATTTCTGTATTTCGTCGCCAATAAGATGGTCCAAAGGATACAGTAAACCTGAAGTGAATCATCGTAATCTATAACTAGTGTCACAGGAATGGTTCAAAACATTGTCAGTACGAAGAGTCAGTCTTCTTGTACTGAAGTCGGCATTGTGCCTTTTGTATTTAATTCCGATGCAATTTCTGTTTTTCATCGTCAGCAAGAAGGACAGAGGGAAACAATAAATCTGAAGTGAAGCATCGGAATCTGTAACTAGTATCACAGGAATGGTTCAAAACATAGGCAGTAAGAAGGGTCAGTCTTCTTGTACTTAAGTCGGCATTGTGCCTTTTGTATTTCATTCCGATGCAATTTCTGTGTTTCATCGTCAATAAGAAGGTGCAAGGGATACAGTAAACCTGAAGTGAAGCATCGGAATCTATAACTAGTGTCACAGGAATGGTTCAAAACATACACAGTAAGAAGATTCAGTCTTCTTGTACTAAAGTCGGCATTGTGCCTTTTCTAATCAATTCCGATGCAATTTCTGTATTTCGCCGCCAATAAGATGGTCCAAAGGATACAGTAAACCTGAAGTGAAGCATCAGAATCTATAACTAATGTCACAGGAATCGTTCAAAACGTAGACAGTAGGAAGATTCAGTCTTCTTGTACTTAAGTCGGCATGGTGCCTTTTGTATTTAATTCCGATGCATTGGCTGTGTTTCACCGTCAATGAGAAGGTCCAAGGGATACAGTAAACCTTAAGTGAAGCATCGGAATCTATAACTAGTGTCACAGGAATGGTTCAAAACATAGTCAGTCAGAAGAGTCAGTCTTCTTGTACTGAAGTTGGCATTGTGCCTTTTGTACTTAATTCCGATGCAATTTCTGTGTTTCATCGTCAATAAGAAGGTCAGTGGGATACAGTAAACCTGAAGTGAAGCATCGGAATCTATAACTAGTGTCACAGGAATGTTTCAAAACATAGACAGTAAGAAGAGTCAGTCTTCTTTTACTTAAGTCGGCATTGTGCCTATTCTATTTAATTCCGATGCAATTTCTGTGTTTCATCGTCAATAAGAAGGTCCAAGGGATACAGTAAACCTGAAGTGAAGCATCGGAATCTATAACTAGTGTCACAGGAATGGTTCAAAACTTAGACAGTAAGAAGAGTCAGTCTTCTTGTACTTAAATCGGCATTGTGAATTTTCTATTTAATTCCGATGCAATTTCTGTGTTTCATCGCCAATAAGAAGGTCAGAGGGATACAGTAAACCAGAAGTGAAGCATCGGAATCTATTACTAGTGTCGCAGGAATGGTTCAAACGTAGTCAGTACGAAGAGTCAGTCTTCTTGTACTTAAGTCGGCATTGTGACTATTGTATTTAATTCCGATGCAATTTCTGTGATTCATCGTCAATAAGATGGTCAGAGGGATACAGCAAACCTGAAGTGAAGCATCGGAATCTGTAACAAGTGTCACAGGAATGGTTCAAAGCATAGACAGTAAGAAGGGTCAGTCTTCTTGTACTTAAGTCGGCATTGTGCCTTTTGTGTTTAATTCCGATGCAATTTCTGTGTTTCATCGTCAATAAGTAGGTGCAAGGGATACAGAAAACCAGAAGTGAAGCATCGGAATCTGTAACTAGTGTCACCGGAATGGTTCTAAACATAGACAGTAAGAAGATTCAGTCTTCTTGTACTTAAGTCGGCATTGTGCCTTTTGTATTTAATTCCGATGCAATTTCTGTGTTTCATCGTCAATAAGAAAGTCAGAGGGATACAGTAATTCTGAAGTGAAGCATCGGAATCTATAACTAGTGTCACAGGAATGGTTCAAAGCAGTCAGTAAGAAGAGTCAGTCTGCTTTTACTTAAGTCGGCATGGTGCCTTTTGTATTTAATTCCGATGCATTTGCTGTGTTTCACCGCAAACGAGAAGGTCGAAGGGATACAGTAAATTTGAAGTGAAGCATCGGAATCTATAACTAGTGTCACAGGAATGGTTCAAAGCATAGTCAGTAAGAAGAGTCAGTCTTCTTGTACTTAAGTTGGCATTGTGCCTTTTGTATTTAATTCCGATGCAATTTCTGTGTTTCATCGTCAATAAGAAGGTCAGAGGGATACAGTAAACCTGAAGTGAAGCATCGGAATCTGTAACTAATGTCACAGGAATGTTCAAAACATAGACAGTAAGAAGGGTCAGTCTTCTTGTACTTATATCGGCATTGTCCCTTTTGTATTTAATTCCGATGCAATTTCTGAGTTTCATCGTCAATAAGAAGGTGCAAGGGATAAATTAAATCCGAAGTGAAGCATCGGAATCTATAACTAGTGTCACAGGAATGGTTCAAACATAGACAGTAAGAAGAGTCAGTCTCTTTGTAATTAAGTCGGCATGGTGCCTTTTGTATTTAATTCCGATGCATTTGCTGTGTTTCATCGTCAATGAGAAGGTCCAAGGGATACAGTAAACCTGAAGTGAAGCATCGGAATCTATAACTAGTGTCACAGGAATGGTTCAAAACATAGACAGTAAGAACAGTCAGACTTCTTGTACTTAAGTTGGCATTGTGCCTTTTGTATTGAATTCCGATGCAATTTCTGTGTTTCATCGACAATAAGAAGGTCCAAAGGATACAGTAAACCTGAAGTGAAGCATCGGAATCCATAACTAGTGTCACAGGAATAAATCAAGTTATAGTCAGTAAGAAGAGTCAGTCTTCTTGTACTTAAGTCGGCATTGTGCCTTTTCTATTTAATTCCGATGCAATTTCTGTGTTTCATCGTCAAATAGAAGGTCAGAGGGATACAGTAAACCAGAAGTGAAGCGTCGGAATCTATAACTAGTGTCGCACTAATGGTTCAAACATAGTCAGTAAGAAGTGTCAGTCTCCTTGTACTTAAGTCGGCATTGTGCATTTCTATTTAATTCCGATGCAATATCTGTGTTTCATCGGCAATAAGAAGGTCAGAGGGATACAGTAAACCTGAAGTGAAGCATCGGAATCTATGATTAGTGTCACAGGAATGGTTCCAAACAAGGTCAGTAAGAAGAGTCAGTCTTCTTGTACTTAAGTCGGCATTGTGCCTTTTCTATTTAATTCCGATGCAATTTTTGTGTTACGTCGCCAATAAGAAGGTCCAAAGGATACAGTAAACCTGAAGTGTAGCCTCGGAATCCATAACTAATGTCACAGGAATCGTTCAAAACATAGACAGTAGGAAGAGTCAGTCTTCTTGTACTTAAGTCGGCATTGTGCCTTTTGTACTTAGTTCCGATGCAATTTCTGTGTTTCATCGTCAAATAGAAGGTCAGAGGGATACAGTAAACCTGAAGTGAAGCATCGGAATCTATAACTAGTGTCGCAGGAATGGTTCAAAATATAGACAGTAGGAAGAGTCAGTCTTCTTGTACTTAATTAGGATTGTGCCTTTTGTATTACATTCCGATGCACTATCTGTGTTTCATTGTCAATAAGAAGGTTCAAGGGATACAGTAAACCTGAAAAGAAGCATTGGAAGCTATAACTAGTATCACAGGAATGGATCAAACTTAGACAGTAGGAAGATTCAGTCTACATGTACTTAAGTCGGCATTGTGCCTTTTGTATTTATATCCGATGCAATTTCTGTGTTTCATCGTCAACAAGAAGGTCAGAGGGATGCAGTAAACCTGAAGTGAAGCATCGGAATCCATAACTAGTGTCACAGGAATGGTTCAAAACATAGTCAGTAAGAAGAGTCAGTCTTCTTGTACTTAAGTCGGCATTGTGCCTTTTCTAATTAATTCCAATGCAATTTTTGTGTTACGTTGCCAATAAGAAGGCCTAAAGGATACTGTAAACCTGAAGTGAAGCATCGGAATCCATAACTAATGTCACAGGAATCGTTCAAAACATAGACAGTAGGAAGAGTCAGTCTTCTTGTACTTAAGTCGGCATTGTGCCTTTTCTATTTAATTCCAATGCAATTTTTGTGTTACGTTGCCAATAAGAAGGCCCAAAGGATACAGTAAACCTGAAGTGAAGCATCGGAATCCATAACTAATGTCACAGGAATCGTTCAAAACATAGACAGTAGGAAGAGTCAGTCTTCTTGTACTTCAGTCGGCATTGTGCCTTTTGTATTTAGTTCCGATGCAATTTCTGTGTTTCATCGTCAATAAGAAGGTCAAAGGGATACAGTAAACCTGAAGTGAAGCATCGGAATCTATAACTAGTGTCACAGGAATGGTTCAAAACTTAGACAGTAAGAAGAGTCAGTCTTCTTGTACTTAAGTCGGCATTGTGCCTTTTGTATTTAATTTCGATGCAATTTCTGTGTTTCATCGTCAATAAGAGGGTCAGAGGTATACAGTAAACCTGAAGTGAAGCATCGGAATCTGTAACTAGTGTCACAGGAATGGTTCAAAACATAGACAGTAGGAAGGGTCAGTCTTCTTGTACTTATATCGGCATTGTCCCTTTTGTATTTCATTCCGATGCAATTTCTGAAATTCATCATCAATAAGAAGGTGCAAGGGATAAAGTAAACCTGAAGTGAAGCATCGGAATCCATAACTAGTGTCACAGGAATAAATCAAGAAATAGTTAGTAAGAAGAGTCAGTCTTCTTATACTTAAGTCGGCATTGTGCTTTTTCTATTTAATTCCAATGCAATTTCTGTGTTTCATCGTCAAATAGAAGGTCAGAGGGATACAGTAAACCTGAAGTGAAGCATCGGAATCTATAACTAGTGTCACAGGAATGGTTCAAAACATAGACAGTAAGAAGAGTCAGTCTTCTTGTACTTAAGTCGGCATTGTGCTTTTGTATTTAATTCCGATGCATTTCTGTGTTTCATCGTCAATAAGAAGGAAGAGGGATACATTAAACCTGAAGTGAAGCATCGGAATCAATCACTAGTGTCGCAGGAATGGTTCAAAACAGTCAGTAAGAAGAGTCAGTCTTCTTGTACTTAAGTCGGCATTGTGCCTTTTGTATTTAATTCCGATGCAATTGCTGTGTTTCATCGTCAATGAGAAGGTCCAAGGGATACAGTAAACCTGAAGTGAAGCATCGGAATCTATAACTAGTGTCACAGGAATGGTTCAAAACATAGACAGAAAGAAGAGTCAGTCTTCTTGTACTTAAGTCGGCATTGTGCCTTTTCTAATTAATTCCGATGCAATTTCTGTATTACGTCGCCAATAAGATGGTCCAAAGGATACAGTAAACCTGAAGTAAAGCATCGGAATCTATAACTAGTGTCACAGGAATGGTTCAACGCATAGACAGTAAGAAGGGTCAGTCTTCTTGTACTTAAGTCGGCATTGTGCGTTTTGGATTTAATTCCTATGGAATTTCTGTGTTTCATCGTCAACAAGTATGTCCAAGGGATACAGTAAACCTGAAGTGGAGCATCGGAATCTATAACTAGTGTCACAGGAATGGTTCAAAACATAGACAGTTAGAAGAGTCAGTCTTCTTGTACTTAAGGCAGCATTGTGCCTTTTCTATTTATTTCCGATGCAATTTCTGGGTTTCATCGTCAAAAAGAAGGTCAGAGGGATACAGTAAACCTGAAGTGATGCATCGGAATCTATGACTTGTGTCACAGGAATGGTTCAAAACATAGACAGTAGGAAGAGTCAGTCTTCATGTACTTAAGTCGGCATTGTGCCTTTTGTATTTAATTCCGATGCAATTTCTGTGTTTCATCGTCAATAAGAAGGTCAGAGGGATACAGTAAACATGAAGTGAAGCATCGGAATCTATAACTAGTGTCACAGGAATGGTTCATCGCATAGACAGTAAGAAGGGTCAGTCTTCTTGTACTTCAGTCGGCATTGTGCCTTTTGTATTTAATTCCGATGCAATTTCTGTGTTTCATCGTCAGTAAGAAGGCCCAAGGGATTCAGTAAACCTGAAGTGAAGCATCGGAATCCATAACTAGTGTCACATGAATAGTTCAAATATAAAGATGAGTCGGTCTTCTTTTACATAAGTCGGCATTGTGCCTTTTGTATTTAATTCCGATGCAATTTCTGTGTTTCATCGTCAATAAGAAGGTCCAAGGGATACAGTAAACCTGAAGTGAAGCATCGGAATGTGTAACTAGCGTCACAGGAATGGTTCAAAACATAGACACTAAGAAGAGTCAGTCTGCTTGTACTTAAGACGGCATTGTGCCTTTTCTATTTAATTCCGATGCAAATACCGTGATACATCGTCAATAAGGAGGTCAGAGGGATACAGTAAACCTGAAGTGAAGCATCGGAATCTCTAACTAGTGCCACAGGAATGGTTCAACACATAGTCAGTAAGAAGAGTCAGTCTTCTTGTACTTATGTTGGCATTGTGCCTTTTGTATTTAATTGCGATGCAATTTCTGTGTTTCATCGTCAATGAGAAGGTCCAAGGGATACAGTAAACCTAAAGTGAAGCTTCGGAATGTGTAACTAGCGTCACAGGAATGGTTCAAAACATAGACACTAAGAACAGACAGTCTGCTTGAACTTAAGAAATCATTTTGCCTTCTCTATTTAATACCGATGCAATTTCTGTGTTTCATCGTCAATAAGAAGGTCAGAGGGATACAGTGAACCTGAGGTGAAGCATCGGAATCTATAACTAGTGTCACAGGAATGGTTCAAACATAGACAGTAGGAAGAGTCAGACTTCTTTTACTTAAGTCGTCATTGTGCCTTTTCTATTTAATTTCGATGCAATTACTGTGTTTTATCGTCAATAAGGAGGTCAGTGGGATACAGTAAACCAGAAGTGAAGCATCGGAATCTCTAACTAGTGTCACAGGAATGGTTCAACACATAGTCAGTAAGAAGTGTCACTCTTCTTGTACTTATGTCGGCATTGTGCCTTTTGTATTTAATTCCGATGCAATTTCTGCGTTTCATCGTCAATAAGAAGATCCAAGGGATACAGTAAATCTGAAGTGAAGCATCGGAATGTGTAACTAGCGTCACAGGAATGGTTCAAAACATAGACTCTAAGAAGAGACTGTCTGCTTGAACTTAAGAAAGCATTGTGCCTTTTCTATTCAATACCGATGCAATTTCTGTGTTTCATCGTCAATAAGAAGGACAGAGGGATACAGTAAACCTGAAGTCAAGCATCCCAATCTGTAACTAGTGTCACAGGAATGGTTCAAAACATAGAGAGTAAGAAGAGTCACTTTTCTTGTACTTAAGACGGCATTGTGCCTTTTGTATATTATTCCGATGCAATTCCTGTGTTTCGCCGCTAATAAGAAGGTCCAAAGGATACAGTAAGCCTGAAGTGAAGCTTCGGAATCCATAACTAATGTCACAGGAATCGTTCAAAACATAGACAATAGGAAGAGTCAGTCTTCTTGTACTTAAGTCGGGATTGTGCCATTTGTATTTATTTCCGATGCAATGTCTGTGTTTCATCGTCAATAGGAAGGTCCAAGGGATACAGTAAACCTGAAATGAAGCATCTGAATCTATAACTAGTGTCACAGGAACGTTTCAAACATAGACAGTTGGAAGATTCAGTCTACATGTACTTAAGTCGGCATTGTGCCTTTTTTATTTATATCCGATGCAATTTCTGTTTTTCATCGTCAATAAGAAGGTCAGAGGGATACAGTAAACCTGAAATGAAGCATCGGAATCCATAACTAATGTCACAGGAATCGTTCAAAACATAGACAGTAGGAAGAGTCAGTCTTCTTGTACTTAAGTCGGCATTGTGCCTTTTGTAATTAGTTTCGATGCAATTTCTGTGTTTCATCGTCAATAAGAAGGTCCTAGGAATACAGTAAACCTGAACTGAAGCATCGGAATCTACAACTAGTGTCACAGGAATGGTTCAAAACATAGTCAGTAATAACAGTCAGTCTTCTTGTACTTAAGTCGGCATTGTGCCTTTTGTATTTAATTCCGAAGCAATTTCTGTGTTTCATCGTCAATAAGAAGGTCCAAGGGATACAGTAAACCTGAAGTGAAGCATCGGAATCTATAACTAGTGTCACAGGAATGGATCAAGGTATAGTCAGTAAGAAGAGTCAGTCTTCTTGTAATTAAGTCGGCATTGTGCCTTTTCTATTTAATTCCGATGCAATTACTGTGTTTCATCGTCAATAAGAAGGTCAGAGGGATACAGTAAACCTGAAGTGAAGTATCGGAATGTCTAACTAGTGTCACAGGAATGGTTCAAAACATAGACCGTAGGAAGAGTCAGACTTCTTTTACTTAAGTCGGCATTGTGAGTTTTCTATTTAATTCCGATGCAATTACTGTGTTTCATCGCCAATAAGGAGGTCAGAGGGATACAGTAAACCTGAAATGAGGCATCGGAATCTCAAACTAGTGTCACAGGAATGATTCAACACATAGTCAGTAAGAAGAATCAGTCTTCTTGTACTTAAGTCGGAATTGTGCCTTTTGTATTTAATTCCGATGTTATTTCTGTGTTTCATCGTTAATAAGAAGGTCCAAGGGATACAGTAAACCTGAAATGAAGCTTCTGAATCTATAACTAGTGTCACAGGAACGGTTCAAACATCGACAGTTGGAAGATTTAGTCTACATGTACTTAAGTCGGCATTGTGCCTTTTCTATTTAATTCCGAAGCAATTTCTGTGTTTCATCGTCAATAAGAAGGTCAGAGGGATACAGTGAACCTTAGGTGAAGCATTGGAATCTATAACTAGTGTAACAGGAATGGTTCAAAACATAGACAGTAGGAAGAGTCAGTCTTCTTGTACTTAAGTCGTCATTGTGTCTTTTCTATTTAATTCCGATGCCATTTCTGTGTTTCGTCGCCAATAAGAAGGTCCAAAGGATACAGTAAACCTGAAGTGAAGCATCGGAGTCCATAACTAATGTCACAGGAATCGTTCAAAACATAGACAGTAGGAAGAGTCAGTCTTCTTGTACTTAAGTCGGCATAGTGCCTTTTGTATTTAGTTCCGATGCAATTTCTGTGTTTCATCGTCAATAAGAAGGTCTTATGGTTACAGAAAACCTGAAGTGGAGCATCGGAATCTTCAACTAGTGTCACAGGAATGGTTCAAAACATAGTCAGTAAGAAGAGTCAGTCTTCTTGTACTTAAGTCGGCATTGTGCCTTTTGTATTTAATTCTGATGCAATTTCTGTGTTTCATCGTCAACACGAAGTCCAAGGGATACAGTAAACCTGAAGTGAAGCATCGGAATCCATAACTAGTGTCACAGGAATTGTTCAAATCATAGTCAGTATGAAGAGTCAGTCTTCTAGTACTTAAGTCGGCATTGTGCCTTTACTATTTAATTCCGATGCAATTTCTGTGTTTCATCGTGAAAAAGAAGGTCAGAGGGAAACAGTAAACCTGAAGTGAAACATCGGAATCTATAACTAGTGTCACAGGAATGGTTCATAACATAGACAGTAGGACGAGTCAGTCTTCTTGTACTTTAGTTGGCATTGTGCCTTTTGTATTTATTTCCGATGCAATCTCTGTGTTTCATCGTCAATACGAAGGTAAGAGGGATACAGTAAACCTGAAGTCAAGCATTGGAATCTATAACTAGTGTCACAGGAATGGTTCAAAGCATAGACAGTAAGAGGAGTCAGTCTTCTTGTACTTAAGTCGGCATTGTGCCTCTTGTATTTAATTCCGATGCAATTTCTGTGTTACATCGTCAATAAGAAGGTCAGAGGGATACAGTAAACCTGAAGTGAAGCATCGGAATCTATAACTAGTGTCACAGGAATGGTTCAAAACATAGACAGTAAGAAGAGTCAGTCTTCTTATACTTAAGTCGGCCTTGTGCCTTTTCTAATTAATTCCGTTGCAATTTCTGTATTTCGTCACCAATAAGATGGTCCGAGGGATACAGTAAACCAGAAGTGATGCATCGGAATCTACAACTAGTGTCACAGGAATGGTTCAAAGCATAGTCATTATGAAGAGTCAGTTTTCTTGTACTTAAGTCGGCATTGTGCCTTTTGTATTTAATTCCGATGCAATATCCGTGTTTCATCGTTAATAAGAAGGTCAGAGGGATACAGTTAACCTGAAGTGAAGCATCGGAATCTACAACTAGTGTCACAGGAATGGTTCAATTCATAGTCAGTAGGAAGAGACATTCTTCTTGTACATAAGTCGGCATTGTGCCTTTTCTATTTAATTCCGATGCAATTTCTGTGTTTCGTCGTCAATAAGAAGGTCCAAGGGATACAGTATACCTGAAGTGAAGCATCGGAATCTATAACTAGTGTCACAGGAATGGTTCAAAACATAGACAGTAAGAAGAGTCAGTCTTCTTGTACTTAAGTGAGCATTTAGACTTTTGTATTTAATTCCGATGCAATTTCTGTGATTCATCGTCAATAAGAAGGTCCAAGGGATACAGTAAACCTGAAGGGAAACAGCGGAATCTATAACTAGTGTCACAGGAATGGTTCAAACAAAGTCAGTAAGAAGAGTCAGTCTTCTTGTACTTAAGTGGGCAATGTGCCATTTGTATTTAATCCAGATGCTATTTCTGTGTTTCATCGTCAATAAGAAGGTCAGAGGTACACAGTAAACCTGAAGTGAAGCATCGGAATCTATAACTAGTGTCACAGGAATGGCTCCAAACATAGTCAGTAAGAAGAGTCAGTCTTCTTGTACTTAAGTCGGCATTGTGCCATTTCTATTTAATTCCAATGCAATTTCAGTGTTTCATCGTCAATAAGAAGGTCCAAGGTATACAGTAAAGCTGAAGTGAAGCATCGGAATCTACAACTAGTTTCAATGGTATGGTTCAAAACATAGTCAGTAAGAAGAGTCAGTCTTCTTGTATTTAAGTCGGCATTGTGCCTTTTTTATTCAATTCCGATTCAATTTCTGTGTTTCATCGTCAATAAGATGGTCAGAGGGATACAGTAAACCTGAAGTGAAGCATCGGAATCTAGAACTTTTGTCACAGGAATGGTTCAAAACATAGACAGTAAGAAGGCTCCGTCTTCTTGTACTTAAGTATTCATTGTGGCTTTTGTATTTAATTCCGATGCAATTTCTGTGTTTCATCGTCAATAAGAAGGTCCAAGGTATACAGTAAACCTGAAGTGAAGCATCTGAATCTATAACTAGTGTCACAGGAATGGTTCAAAACATAGACAGTAAGAAGAGTCACTCTTCTTGTACTTAAGTCGGCATTGTGCCATTTTCAATTTAATTCCGATGCAATTACTGTGTTTCATCGTCAATACGAAGGTCAGAGGGATGCAGTAAACCTGAAATGAAGCATCGGAATCTCTAACTAGTGTAACAGGAATGGTTCAACACATAGTCAGTAAGAAGAGTCAGTCTGCTTATACTTAAGATGGCATTGTGCCTTTTATATTTAATTCCGATGCAATTTCTGTGTTTCATCGTCAATAAGAAGGTCCAAGGGATACAGTAAACCTGAAGTGGAGCATCGGAATCTATAACTAGTGTCACAGGAATGGATCAAGATATAGTCAGTAAGAAGAGTCAGTCTTCTTGTACTTAAGTCGGCATTGTGCCTTTTCTATTTAATTCCGATGCAATTTCTGTGTTTCATCGTCAAATAGAAGGTCAGAGGGATACAGTAAACCTGAAGTGAAGCATCGGAAACTATAACTACAATCACAGGAATGGTTCAAAACATTGACAGTAGGAAGAGTCAGTCTACTTGTACTTAAGTTGGCATTGTGTATTTAATTCCGATGCACTATCTGTGTTTCATCGTCAATAAGAAGGTCCAAGGGATACAGTAAACCTGAAGTGGAGCATCGGAATCTATAACTAGTGTCACAGGAATGGTTCAAACAAAGTCAGTAAGAAGAGTCAGTCTTCTTGTACTCAAGTCGGCAATGTGCCTTTTGTATTTAATCCAGATGCTATTTCTGTGTTTCATCGTCAATAAGAAGGTCAGAGGGACACAGTAAACCAGAAGTGAACCATCGAAATCTATAACTAGTGTCACAGGAATGGCTCCAAAGATAGTCAGTAAGAAGAGTCAGCCTTCTTGTACTTAAGTCGGCATTGTGCCTTTTCTATGTAATTCCGATGCAATTTCAGTGTTTCATTCTCAATAAGAAGGTCCAAGGGATGCAGTAAAGCTGAAGTGAAGCATCGGAATCTACAACTAGTGTCACAGGAATGGTTCAAAACATAGTCAGTAAGAAGAGTCAGTCTTCTTGTATTTAAGTCGGCATTGTGCCCTTTTTATTCAATTCCGATTCAATTTCTGTGTTTCATCGTCAATAAGATGGTCAGAGGGATACGGTAAACCTGAAGTGAAGCATCGGAATCTAGTATTGTTGTGACAGGAATGGTTCAAAACATAGACAGTAAGAGGGGTCCGTCTTCTTGTACTTAAGTATTCATTGTGGCTTTTGTATTTAATTCCGATGCAATTTCTGTGTTTCAACGTCAATAAGAAGGTCCAAGGTATACGGTACACCTGAAGTGAAGCATCGGAATCTATAACTAGTGTCACAGGAATGGTTCAAAACATAGACAGTAAGAAGAGTCAGTCTTCTTGTACTTGAGTCGGCATTGTGCCCTTTTCAATTTAATTCCGATGCAACTACTGTGTTTCATCGTCAATACGAAGGTCAGAGGGATACAGTAAACCTGAAGTGAAGCATCGGAAACTATAACTAGAATCACAGGAATGGTTCAAAACATAGACAGTAGGAAGAGTCAGTCTACTTGTACTTAAGTTGGCATTGTGTCTTTCTTATTTAATTCCGATGCACTATCTGTGTTTCATTGTCAATAAGAAGGTCCAAGGGATACAGTAAACCTCAAATGAAGCATCGGAATCTATAACTAGTGTCACAGGAATGGTTCAAAACATAGACAGTAGGAAGATTCAGTCTACATGTACTTAAGTCGGCATTGTGATTTTTGTATTTATTTCCGATGCAATTTCTGTGTTTCATCGTCAATACGAAGGTCAGAGGGATACAGTAAATCTGAAGAGAAGCATCGGAATCTATAACTAGTGTCACTGGAATGGTTCAAAACATACTCAGTAAGAAGGGTCTGTCTTCTTGAACTTAAGTCGGCATTGTGCCTTTTGTATTTAATTCCGATGCAATTCCTGTGTTTCATCGTCAATGAGAAGGTCCACGGGATACAGTAAACCTGAAGTGGAACATCGGAATCTATAACTAGTGTCACAGGAATGGTTCAAAGCATATACTGTAAGAAGAGTAAGTCTTCTTGTACTTAAGTCGGCATTGTGCCCTTTTCAATTTAATTCCGATGCAATTACTGTGTTTCATCGTCAATAAAAATGTCACAGGGATACAGTGAACCTGAAGTGAAGCATCGGAATCTGTAACTAGTGTAACAGGAATGGTTCAACACATAGTCAGTAAGAAGAGTCAGTCTGCTTGTACTTAAGACGGCAGTGTGACTTTTCTATTTAATTCCGATGCAATTTCTGTGTTTCATCGTCAATAAGAAGACCCAAGGGATACAGTAAACCTGAAGTGAAGTATCGGAATCTGTAACTAGCGTCACAGGAATGGTTCAAATCATAGACACTAAGAAGAGTCAGTCTGCTTGTACTTAAGACGGCATTGTGCCTTTTCTATTTAATTCCGATGCAATTTCTTTGTTTCATCGTCAATAAGAAGGTCAGAGGGATACAGTGAACCTGAGGTGAAGCATCGGAATCAATAACTAGTGTGACAGGAATGGTTCAAAACATAGACAGTAGGAAGAGGTAGTCTTCTTGTACTTAAGTCGGCATTGTGCCTTTTCTATTTAATTCCGATGCAATTTCTGTGTTTCGTCGCCAATAAGAAGGTCCACAGGATACAGTAAACCAGAAGTGAAGCATCGGAATCAATAACTAATGTCACAGGATTCGTTCAAAACATAGACAGTAAGAAGAGTGAGTCTTCTTGTAGTGAAGTCGGCATTGTGCCTTTTGTATCTAGTTCCGATGCAACATCTGTGTTTCATCGTCAATAAGACGGTCCTAGGGATACAGAAAACCTGAAGTGAAGCATCGGAATCTATAACTAGTGTCACAGGAATGGTTCAAAACATAGTCAGTAAGAAGAGTTAGTCTTCTTGTACTTAAGTCGGCATTGTGCCTTTAGTATTTAATTCCGACGAAATATCTGTGTTTCATCGTCAATACGAAGGTCCGAGGGATGCAGTAAACCAGAAGTGAAGCATCGGAATCTACAAATAGTGTCACAGGAATGGTTGAAATCATAGTCATTATGAAGAGTCAGTCTTCTTGTACTTAAGTCGGCATTGTGCCTTTTGTATTTAATTCCGATGCAATATCTGTGTTTCATCGTTAATAAGAAGGTCAGAGTGAAACAGTTAACCTGAAGTGAAGCATCGGAATCCATAACTAGTGTCACAGGAATTGTTCAAATCATAGTCAGTATGAAGAGTCAGTCTTCTAGTACTTAAGTCGGCATTGTGCCTTTACTATTTAATTCCGATGCAATTTCTGTGTTTCATCGTGAAAAAGAAGGTCAGAGGGAAACAGTAAACCTGAAGTGAAACATCGGAATCTATAACTAGTGTCACAGGAATGGTTCATAACATAGACAGTAGGACGAGTCAGTCTTCTTGTACTTTAGTTGGCATTGTGCCTTTTGTATTTATTTCCGATGCAATCTCTGTGTTTCATCGTCAATACGAAGGTAAGAGGGATACAGTAAACCTGAAGTCAAGCATTGGAATCTATAACTAGTGTCACAGGAATGGTTCAAAGCATAGACAGTAAGAGGAGTCAGTCTTCTTGTACTTAAGTCGGCATTGTGCCTCTTGTATTTAATTCCGATGCAATTTCTGTGTTACATCGTCAATAAGAAGGTCAGAGGGATACAGTAAACCTGAAGTGAAGCATCGGAATCTATAACTAGTGTCACAGGAATGGTTCAAAACATAGACAGTAAGAAGAGTCAGTCTTCTTATACTTAAGTCGGCCTTGTGCCTTTTCTAATTAATTCCGTTGCAATTTCTGTATTTCGTCACCAATAAGATGGTCCGAGGGATACAGTAAACCAGAAGTGATGCATCGGAATCTACAACTAGTGTCACAGGAATGGTTCAAAGCATAGTCATTATGAAGAGTCAGTTTTCTTGTACTTAAGTCGGCATTGTGCCTTTTGTATTTAATTCCGATGCAATATCCGTGTTTCATCGTTAATAAGAAGGTCAGAGGGATACAGTTAACCTGAAGTGAAGCATCGGAATCTACAACTAGTGTCACAGGAATGGTTCAATTCATAGTCAGTAGGAAGAGACATTCTTCTTGTACATAAGTCGGCATTGTGCCTTTTCTATTTAATTCCGATGCAATTTCTGTGTTTCGTCGTCAATAAGAAGGTCCAAGGGATACAGTATACCTGAAGTGAAGCATCGGAATCTATAACTAGTGTCACAGGAATGGTTCAAAACATAGACAGTAAGAAGAGTCAGTCTTCTTGTACTTAAGTGAGCATTTAGACTTTTGTATTTAATTCCGATGCAATTTCTGTGATTCATCGTCAATAAGAAGGTCCAAGGGATACAGTAAACCTGAAGGGAAACAGCGGAATCTATAACTAGTGTCACAGGAATGGTTCAAACAAAGTCAATAAGAAGAGTCAGTCTTCTTGTACTTAAGTGGGCAATGTGCCATTTGTATTTAATCCAGATGCTATTTCTGTGTTTCATCGTCAATAAGAAGGTCAGAGGTACACAGTAAACCTGAAGTGAAGCATCGGAATCTATAACTAGTGTCACAGGAATGGCTCCAAACATAGTCAGTAAGAAGAGTCAGTCTTCTTGTACTTAAGTCGGCATTGTGCCATTTCTATTTAATTCCAATGCAATTTCAGTGTTTCATCGTCAATAAGAAGGTCCAAGGTATACAGTAAAGCTGAAGTGAAGCATAAGAATCTACAACTAGTTTCAATGGTATGGTTCAAAACATAGTCAGTAAGAAGAGTCAGTCTTCTTGTATTTAAGTCGGCATTGTGCCTTTTTTATTCAATTCCGATTCAATTTCTGTGTTTCATCGTCAATAAGATGGTCAGAGGGATACAGTAAACCTGAAGTGAAGCATCGGAATCTAGAACTTTTGTCACAGGAATGGTTCAAAACATAGACAGTAAGAAGGCTCCGTCTTCTTGTACTTAAGTATTCATTGTGGCTTTTGTATTTAATTCCGATGCAATTTCTGTGTTTCATCGTCAATAAGAAGGTCCAAGGTATACAGTAAACCGGAAGTGAAGCATCTGAATCTATAACTAGTGTCACAGGAATGGTTCAAAACATAGACAGTAAGAAGAGTCACTCTTCTTGTACTTAAGTCGGCATTGTGCCATTTTCAATTTAATTCCGATGCAATTACTGTGTTTCATCGTCAATACGAAGGTCAGAGGGATGCAGTAAACCTGAAATGAAGCATCGGAATCTCTAACTAGTGTAACAGGAATGGTTCAACACATAGTCAGTAAGAAGAGTCAGTCTGCTTATACTTAAGATGGCATTGTGCCTTTTATATTTAATTCCGATGCAATTTCTGTGTTTCATCGTCAATAAGAAGGTCCAAGGGATACAGTAAACCTGAAGTGGAGCATCGGAATCTATAACTAGTGTCACAGGAATGGATCAAGATATAGTCAGTAAGAAGAGTCAGTCTTCTTGTACTTAAGTCGGCATTGTGCCTTTTCTATTTAATTCCGATGCAATTTCTGTGTTTCATCGTCAAATAGAAGGTCAGAGGGATACAGTAAACCTGAAGTGAAGCATCGGAAACTATAACTACAATCACAGGAATGGTTCAAAACATTGACAGTAGGAAGAGTCAGTCTACTTGTACTTAAGTTGGCATTGTGTATTTAATTCCGATGCACTATCTGTGTTTCATCGTCAATAAGAAGGTCCAAGGGATACAGTAAACCTGAAGTGGAGCATCGGAATCTATAACTAGTGTCACAGGAATGGTTCAAACAAAGTCAGTAAGATGAGTCAGTCTTCTTGTACTCAAGTCGGCAATGTGCCTTTTGTATTTAATCCAGATGCTATTTCTGTGTTTCATCGTCAATAAGAAGGTCAGAGGGACACAGTAAACCAGAAGTGAACCATCGAAATCTATAACTAGTGTCACAGGAATGGCTCCAAAGATAGTCAGTAAGAAGAGTCAGCCTTCTTGTACTTAAGTCGGCATTGTGCCTTTTCTATTTAATTCCGATGCAATTTCAGTGTTTCATTCTCAATAAGAAGGTCCAAGGGATGCAGTAAAGCTGAAGTGAAGCATCGGAATCTACAACTAGTGTCACAGGAATGGTTCAAAACATAGTCAGTAAGAAGAGTCAGTCTTCTTGTATTTAAGTCGGCATTGTGCCCTTTTTATTCAATTCCGATTCAATTTCTGTGTTTCATCGTCAATAAGATGGTGAGAGGGATACGGTAAACCTGAAGTGAAGCATCGGAATCTAGTATTGTTGTGACAGGAATGGTTCAAAACATAGACAGTAAGAGGGGTCCGTCTTCTTGTACTTAAGTATTCATTGTGGCTTTTGTATTTAATTCCGATGCAATTTCTGTGTTTCAACGTCAATAAGAAGGTCCAAGGTATACGGTACACCTGAAGTGAAGCATCGGAATCTATAACTAGTGTCACAGGAATGGTTCAAAACATAGACAGTAAGAAGAGTCAGTCTTCTTGTACTTGAGTCGGCATTGTGCCCTTTTCAATTTAATTCCGATGCAACTACTGTGTTTCATCGTCAATACGAAGGTCAGAGGGATACAGTAAACCTGAAATGAAGCATCGGAATCTCTAACTAGTATAACAGGAATGGTTCAACACATAGTCAGTAAGAAGAGTCAGTCTGCTTGTACTTAAGATGGCATTGTGCCTTTTCTATTTAATTCCGCTGCAATTTCTGTGTTTCATCGTCAATAAGAAGGTCCAAGGGATACAGTAAACCTGAAGTGGAGCTTCGGAATCTATAACTAGTGTCACAGGAATGGATCAAGATATAGTCAGTGAGAAGAGTCAGTCTTCCTGTACTTAAGTCGGCATTGTGCCTTTTCTATTTAATTCCGATGCAATTTCTGTGTTTCATCGTCAAATAGAAGGTCAGAGGGATACAGTAAACCTGAAGTGAAGCATCGGAAACTATAACTAGAATCACAGGAATGGTTCAAAACATAGACAGTAGGAAGAGTCAGTCTACTTGTACTTAAGTTGGCATTGTGTCTTTCTTATTTAATTCCGATGCACTATCTGTGTTTCATTGTCAATAAGAAGGTCCAAGGGATACAGTAAACCTCAAATGAAGCATCGGAATCTATAACTAGTGTCACAGGAATGGTTCAAAACATAGACAGTAGGAAGATTCAGTCTACATGTACTTAAGTCGGCATTGTGATTTTTGTATTTATTTCCGATGCAATTTCTGTGTTTCATCGTCAATACGAAGGTCAGAGGGATACAGTAAATCTGAAGAGAAGCATCGGAATCTATAACTAGTGTCACTGGAATGGTTCAAAACATACTCAGTAAGAAGGGTCTGTCTTCTTGAACTTAAGTCGGCATTGTGCCTTTTGTATTTAATTCCGATGCAATTCCTGTGTTTCATCGTCAATGAGAAGGTCCACGGGATACAGTAAACCTGAAGTGGAACATCGGAATCTATAACTAGTGTCACAGGAATGGTTCAAAGCATATACTGTAAGAAGAGTAAGTCTTCTTGTACTTAAGTCGGCATTGTGCCCTTTTCAATTTAATTCCGATGCAATTACTGTGTTTCATCGTCAATAAAAATGTCACAGGGATACAGTGAACCTGAAGTGAAGCATCGGAATCTGTAACTAGTGTAACAGGAATGGTTCAACACATAGTCAGTAAGAAGAGTCAGTCTGCTTGTACTTAAGACGGCAGTGTGACTTTTCTATTTAATTCCGATGCAATTTCTGTGTTTCATCGTCAATAAGAAGACCCAAGGGATACAGTAAACCTGAAGTGAAGTATCGGAATCTGTAACTAGCGTCACAGGAATGGTTCAAATCATAGACACTAAGAAGAGTCAGTCTGCTTGTACTTAAGACGGCATTGTGCCTTTTCTATTTAATTCCGATGCAATTTCTTTGTTTCATCGTCAATAAGAAGGTCAGAGGGATACAGTGAACCTGAGGTGAAGCATCGGAATCAATAACTAGTGTGACAGGAATGGTTCAAAACATAGATAGTAGGAAGAGGTAGTCTTCTTGTACTTAAGTCGGCATTGTGCCTTTTCTATTTAATTCCGATGCAATTTCTGTGTTTCGTCGCCAATAAGAAGGTCCACAGGATACAGTAAACCAGAAGTGAAGCATCGGAATCAATAACTAATGTCACAGGATTCGTTCAAAACATAGACAGTAAGAAGAGTGAGTCTTCTTGTAGTTAAGTCGGCATTGTGCCTTTTGTATCTAGTTCCGATGCAACATCTGTGTTTCATCGTCATTAAGACGGTCCTAGGGATACAGAAAACCTGAAGTGAAGCATCGGAATCTATAACTAGTGTCACAGGAATGGTTCAAAACATAGTCAGTAAGAAGAGTTAGTCTTCTTGTACTTAAGTCGGCATTGTGCCTTTAGTATTTAATTCCGACGAAATATCTGTGTTTCATCGTCAATACGAAGGTCCGAGGGATACAGTAAACCAGAAGTGAAGCATCGGAATCTACAAATAGTGTCACAGGAATGGTTGAAATCATAGTCATTATGAAGAGTCAGTCTTCTTGTACTTAAGTCGGCATTGTGCCTTTTGTATTTAATTCCGATGCAATATCTGTGTTTCATCGTTAATAAGAAGGTCAGAGTGAAACAGTTAACCTGAAGTGAAGCATCGGAATCAACCACTAGTGTCACAGGAATGGTTCAAATCATAGTCAGTAGGAAGAGACAGTCTTCTTGTACATAAGTCGGCATTGTGCCTTTTCTATTTAATTCCGATGGAATTTCTGTGTTTCGTTGGCAATAAGAAGGTCCAAGTGATATAGTATACCTGAAGTGAAGCATCGGAATCTATAACTAGCGTCACAGGAATGGTTCAAAACATAGACAGTAAGAGGAGTCAGTCTTCTTGTACTTAAGTCAGCATTTAGACTTTTGTATTTATTTCCGATGCAATTTCTGTGATTCATCGTCAATAAGAAGGTCCAAAAGATACAGTAAACCTGAAGGGAAGCATCGGAATCTATAACTAGTGTCACAGGAATTTTTCAAACTAAGTCAGTAAGAAGAGTCAGTCTTCTTGTACTTAAGTCGCCCATGTGCCTTTTGTATTTAATCCAGATGCTAATTCTGTGTTTCATCGTCAATAAGATGGTCAGAGGGATACAGTAAACCTGAAGTGAAGCATCGGAATCTAGAACTTTTGTCACAGGAATGGTTCAAAACATAGACAGTAAGAAGGCTCCGTCTTCTTGTACTTAAGTATTCATTGTGGCTTTTGTATTTAATTCCGATGCAATTTCTGTGTTTCGTCGTCAATAAGAAGGTGCAAGGTATACAGTAAACCTGAAGTGAAGCATCGGAATCTATAACTAGTGTCACAGGAATGGTTCAAAACATAGGCAGTAAGAAGAGTCAGTCTTCTTGTACTTATGTCGGCATTGTGCCCTTTTCAATTTAATTCCGATGCAATTACTGTGTTTCATCGTCAATACGAATGTCAGAGGGATACAGTAAACCTGAAATGAAGCATTGGAATCTCTAACTAGTGTAACAGGAATGGTTCAACACATAGTCAGTAAGAAGAGTTAGTCTGCTTGTACTTAAGATGGCATTGTGCCTTTGCTATTTAATTCCGATGCAATTTCTGTGTTTCATCGTCAATAAGAAGGTCCAAGGGATACAGTAAAGCTGAAGTGGAGCATCGGAATCTATAACTAGCGTCACAAGAATGGATCAAGGTATAGTCAGTAAGAAGAGTCAGTCTTCTTGTACTTAAGTCGGCATTGTGCCTTTTCTATTTAATTCCGATGCAATTTCTGTGTTTCATCGTCAAATGGAAGGTCAGAGGGATACAGTAAACCTGAAGTGAAGCATCGGAAACTATAACTAGAATCACAGGAATGGTTCAAAACATGGACAGTAGGAAGAGTCAGTCTACTTGTACTTAAGTTGGCATTGTGTCTTTTGTATTTAATTCCGATGCACTATCTGTGTTTCATCGTCAATAAGAAGGTCCATGGTATACAGTAAAGCTGAAATGAAGCATCGGAATCTATAACTAGTGTCACAGGAATGGTTCAAACATAGACAGTAGGAAGATTCAGTCTAAATGTACCTAAGTCGGCATTGTGATTTTTGTATTTATTTCCGATGCAATTTCTGTGTTTCATCGTCAATAAGAAGGTCCACGGGATACAGTAAACCTGAAGTGGAGCATCGGAATCTATAAATAGTGTCACAGGAATGGTTCAAACAAAGTCAGTAAGAAGAGTCAGTCTTCTGGTACTTAAGTCGGCAATGTGCCTTTTGTATTTAATCCAGATGCTATTTCTGTGTTTCATCGTCAATAAGAAGGTCAGAGGGACGCAGTAAACCTGAAGTGAAGCATCGGAATCTATAACTAGTGTCACAGGAATGGCTCCAAACATAGTCAGTAAGAAGAGTCAGTCTTCTTGTACTTAAGTCGGCATTGTGCCTTTTCTATTTAATTCCGATGCAATTTCAGTGTTTCATCGTCAATAAGAAGGTCCAAGGGATACAGTAAAGCTGAAGTGAAGCATCGGAATCTACTACTAGTGTCACAGGAAACGTTCAAAACATAGTCAGTTACAAGAGTCAGTCTTCTTGTATTTCAGTCGGCATTGTGCGTTTTTTATTCAGTTCCGATTCAATTTCTGTGTTTCATCGTCAATTAGATGGTCTGAGGGATACGGTAAACCTGAAGTGAAGCATCGGAATCTAGAACTGTTGTCACAGGAATGGTTCAAAACATCCGTCTTCCTGTACTTAAGTATTCATTGTGGCTTTTGTATTTAATTCCGATGCAATTTTTGTGTTTCATAGTCAAATAGAAGGTCAGAGGGATACAGTAAACCGGAAGTGAAGCATCGGAAACTATAACTAGAATCACAGGAATGGTTCAAAACATAGACAGTAGGAAGAGTCAACCTACTTGTACTTAAGTTGGCATTGTGTCTTTTGTATTTAATTCCGATGCACTATCTGTGTTTCATCGTCAATAAGAAGGTGAAAGGGATACAGTAAACCTGAAATGAAATATCATAATCTATAACTAGTGTCACAGGAATGGTTCGAAACATAGACAGTAGGAAGATTCAGTCTACATGTACTTAAGTCGGCATTGTGATTTTTGTATTTATTTCCGATGCAATTTCTGTGTTTCATCGTCAATACGAAGGTCAGAGGGATACAGTAAACCTGAAGTGAAGCATCGGAATCTATAACTAGTGTCACAGGAATTGTTCAACACATAGTCAGTAAGAAGAGTCAGTATGCTTGTACTTAAAACGGCAGTGTGACTTTTCTATTTAATTCCGATGCAATTTCTGTGTTTCATCGTCTATAAGAAGACCCAAGGGATACAGTAAACCAGAAGTGAAGCATCGGAATCAATAACTAATGTCACAGGATTCGTTCAAAACATAGACAATAAGAAGAGTGAGTCTTCTTGTACTTAAGTCGGCATTGTGCCTTTTGTATCTAGTTCCGATGCAACTTCTGTGTTTCATCGTCAATAAGAAGGTCCTAGGGATACAGAAAACCTGAAGTGAAGCATCGGAATCTATAACTAGTGTCACAGGAATGGTTCAAAACATAGTCAGTAAGAAGAGTTAGTCTTCTTGTACTTAAGTCGGCATTGTGCCTTTAGTATTTAATTCCGATGCAATTTCTGTGTTTCATCGTCAATACGAAGGTCCGAGGGATACAGTAAACCAGAAGTGAAGCATCGGAATCTACAACTAGTGTCACAGGAATGGTTCAAATCATAGTCATTATGAAGAGTCTGTCTTCTTGTACTTAAGTCGGCATTGTGCCTTTTGTATTTAATTCCCATGCAATATCTGTGTTTCATCGTTAATAAGAAGGTCAGAGTCAAACAGTTAACCTGAAGTGAAGCATCGGAATCAACCACTAGTCTCACAGGAATGGTTCAAATCATAGTCAGAAGGAAGAGACAGTCTTCTTGTACATAAGTCGGCATTGTGCCTTTTCTATTTAATTCCGATGGAATTTCTGTGTTTCGTCGGCAATAAGAAGGTCCAAGTGATACAGTATACCTGAAGTGAAGCATCGGAATCTATAACTAGCGTCACAGGAATGGTTCAAAACATAGACAGTAAGAGGAGTCAGTCTTCTTGTACTTAAGTCAGCATTTAGACTTTTGTATTTAATTCCGATGGAATTTCTGTGATTCATCGTCAATAAGAAGGTCCAAAAGATACAGTAAACCTGAAGGGAAGCATCGGAATCTATAACTAGTGTCACAGGAATGGTTCAAACAAAGTCAGTAAGAAGAGTCAGTCTTCTTGTACTTAAGTCGGCCATGTGCCTTTTGTAGTTAATCCAGATGCTATTTCTGTGTTTCATCGTCAATAAGAAGGTCAGAGGGACACAGTAAACCTGAAGTGAAGCATCGGAATCTATAACTAGTGTCACAGGAATGGCTCCAAACATAGTCAGTAAGAAGAGTCAGTCTTCTTGTACTTAAGTCGGCATTGTGCAATTTCTATTTAATTCCGATGCAATTTCAGTGTTTCATCGTCAATAAGAAGGTCCAAGGGATACAGTAGAGCTGAAGTGAAGCATCGGAATCTACAACTAGTGACAGAGGAATGGTTCAAAACATAGTCAGTAAGAAGAGTCAGTCTTCTTGTATTTAAGCCGGCATTGTGCCTTTTTTATTGAATTCCGATTCAATTTCTGTGTTTCGTAGTCAATAAGATGGTCAGAGGGATACAGTAAAACTGAATTGAAGCAAAGGAATCTAGAACTTTTGTCACAGGAATGGTTCAAAACATAGACAGTAAGAAGGCTCCGTCTTCTTGTACTTAAGTATTCATTGTTACTTTTGTATTTAATTCCGATGCAATTTCTGTGTTTCATCGTCAATAAGAAGGTCCAAGGTATACAGTAAACCTGAAGTGAAGCATCGGAATCTATAACTAGTGTCACAGGAATGGTTCAAACATAGGCAGTAAGAAGAGTCAGTCTTCTTGTACTTAAGTCGGCATTGTGCCCTTTTCAATTTAATTCCGATGCTATTACTGTGTTTCATCGTCAATACGAAGGTCAGAGGGATACAGTAAACCTGAAATGAAGCATCGGAATCTCTAACTAGAATCACAGGAATGGTTCAAAACATAGACAGTAGGAAGAGTCAGTCTACTTGTACTTAAGTTGGCATTGTGTCTTTTGTATTTAATTCCGATGCAATTTCTGTGTTTCATCGTCAATAAGAAGGTCCAAGGGATACAGTAAACCTGAAGTGGAGCATCGGAATCTATAACTAGCGTCACAAGAATGGATCAAGGTATAGTCAGTAAGAAGAGTCAGTCTTCTTGTACTTAAGTCGGCATTGTGCCTTTTCTATTTAATTCCGATGCAATTTCTGTGTTTCATCGTCAAATGGAAGGTCAGAGGGATACAGTAAACCTGAAGTGAAGCATCGGAAACTATAACTAGAATCACAGGAATGGTTCAAAACATAGACAGTAGGAAGAGTCAGTCTACTTGTACTTAAGTTGGCATTGTGTCTTTTGTATTTAATTCCGATGCACTATCTGTGTTTCATCGTCAATAAGAAGGTCCAAGGGATACAGTAAAGCTGAAATGAAGCATCGGAATCTATAACTAGTGTCACAGGAATTGTTCAAACATAGACAGTAGGAAGATTCAGTCTAAATGTACCTAAGTCGGCATTGTGATTTTTGTATTTATTTCCGATGCAATTTCTTTGTTTCATCGTCAATACGAAGGTCAGAGGGATACAGTAAACCTGAAGTGAAGCATCGGAATCTATAACTAGTGTACAGGAATGGTTGAAAACATACTCAGTAAGAAGAGTCTGTCTTCTTGTACTTATGTCGGTATTGTGCCTTTTTTATTTAATTCCGATGCAATTACTGTGTTTCATCGTCAATAAGAAGGTCCACGGGATACAGTAAACCTGAAGTGGAGCATCGGAATCTATAAATAGTGTCACAGGAATGGTTCAAACAAAGTCAGTAAGAAGAGTCAGTCTTCTTGTACTTAAGTCGGCAATGTGCCTTTTGTATTTAATCCAGATGCTATTTCTGTGTTTCATCGTCAATAAGAAGGTCAGAGGGACACAGTAAACCTGAAGTGAAACATCGGAATCTGTAACTAGCGTCACAGGAATGGTTCAAAACATAGACACTAAGAAGAGTCAGTCTGCTTGTACTTAAGACGGCATTGTGCCTTTTCTATTTAATTCCGATGCAATTTCAGTGCTTCATCGTCAATAAGAAGGTCCAAGGGATACAGTAAAGTTGAAGTGAAGCATCGGAATCTACAACTAGTGTCACAGGAATGGTTCAAAACATAGTCAGTTAGAAGAGTCAGTCTTCTTGTATTTAAGTCGGCATTGTGCGTTTTTTATTCAATTCCGATTCAATTTCTGTGTTTCATCGTCAATTAGATGGTCTGAGGGATACGGTAAACCTGAAGTGAAGCATCGGAATCTAGAACTGTTGTCACAGGAATGGTTCAAAACATAGACAGTAAGAAGGCTCCGTCTTCTTGTACTTAAGTATTCATTGTGGCTTTTGTATTTAATTCCGATGCAATATCTGTTTTCATCGTCAATAAGAAGGTCCACGGGATACAGTAAACCTGAAGTGGAGCATCGGTATCTATAACTAGTGTCACAGGAATGGATCAAGATATAGTCAGTAAGAGGAGTCAGTCTTCTTGTACTTAATTCGGCATTGTGCCTTTTCTATTTAATTCCGATGCAATTTTTGTGTTTCATCGTCAAATAGAAGGTCAGAGGGATACAGTAAACCGGAAGTGAAGCATCGGAAACTATATCTAGAATAACAGGAATGGTTCAAAACATAGACAGTAGGAAGAGTCAACCTACTTGTACTTAAGTTGGCATTGTGTCTTTTGTATTTAATTCCGATGCACTATCTGTGTTTCATCGTCAATAAGAAGGTGAAAGGGATATAGTAAACCTGAAATGAAATATCGGAATCTATAACTAGTGTCACAGGAATGGTTCAAAACATAGACAGTAGGAAGATTCAGTCTACATGTACTTAAGTCGGCATTGTGATTTTTGTATTTATTTCCGATGCAATTTCTGTGTTTCATCGTCAATACGAAGGTCAGAGGGATACAGTAAGCCTGAAGTGAAGCATCGGAATCTATAACTAGTGTCACAGGTATTGTTCAACACATAGTCAGGAAGAAGAGTCAGTCTGCTTGTACTTAAAACGGCAGTGTGACTTTTCCATTTAATTCCGATGCAATTTCTGTGTTTCATCGTCTATAAGAAGACCCAAGGGATACAGTAAACCTGAAGTGAAGCATCGGAATCTGTAACTAGCGTCACAGGAATGGTTCAAAACATAGACACTAAGAAGAGTCAGTCTGCTTGTACTTAAGACGGCATTGTGCCTTTTCTATTTAATTCCGATGCAATTTCTTTGTTTCATCGTCAATAAGAAGGTCAGAGGGATACAGTGAACCTGAGGTGAAGCATCGGAATCAATAACTAGTGTCACAGGAATGGTTCAAAACATAGTCAGTAAGAAAAGTCAGTCTTCTTGTACTTAAGTCGGCATTGTGCCTTTTGTATATAATTCCGATGCAATATCTGTGTTTCATCGTTAATAAGAAGGTCAGAGGGATACAGTAAAAATGAAGTGAAGCATCGGAATCTACAACTAGTGTCCCAGGAATGGTTAAAAGCATAGTCAGTAAGAAGTGTCAGTCTTCTTGTACTTAAGTCGGCATTGTGCCTTTTCTATTTAATTCCGATGCAATTTCTGTGTTTCATCGTCAATAAGAAGGTCCTAGGGATACAGTACACCTGAAGTGAAGCATCGGAATCTGTAACTAGCGTCACAGGAATGGTTCAAAACATAGACACTAAGAAGAGTCAGTCTGCTTGTACTTAAGACGGCATTGTGCCTTTTCTATTTAATTCCGATGCAATTTCTTTGTTTCATCGTCAATAAGAAGGTCAGAGGGATACAGTGAACCTGAGGTGAAGCATCGGTATCAATAACTAGTGTCACAGGAATTGTTCAACACGTAGTCAGTAAGAAGAGTCAGTCTGCTTGTACTTAAAACGGCAGTGTGACTTTTCTATTTAATTCCGATGCAATTTCTGTGTTTCATCGTCTATAAGAAGACCCAAGGGATACAGTAAACCTGAAGTGAAGCATCGGAATCTGTAACTAGCGTCACAGGAATGGTTCAAAACATAGACACTAAGAAGAGTCAGTCTGCTTGGACTTAAGACGGCATTGTGCCTTTTCTATTTAATTCCGATGCAATTTCTTTGTTTCATCGTCAATAAGAAGGTCAGAGGGATACAGTGAACCTGAGGTGAAGCATCGGAATCAATAACTAGTGTCACAGGAATGGTTCAAAACATAGTCAGTAAGAAAAGTCAGTCTTCTTGTACTTAAGTCGGCATTGTGCCTTTTGTATTTAATTCCGATGCAATTTCTGTGTTTCATCGTCAATAAGAAGGTCCAAAGGTTACAGTAAACCTGCAGTGAAGCATCGGAATCTTCAATTAGTGTCACAGGTATGGTTCAAAGCATAGTCAGTAAGAAGAGTCAGTCTTCTTGTACTGAAGTCGGCATTGTGCCTTTTGTATTTAATTCCGATGCACTATCGGTGTTTCATCGTCAATAAGAAGGTCCAAGGGATACAGTAAACCTGAAATGAAGCATCGGAATCTATAACTAGTGTCACAGGAATGGTTCAAACATAGACAGTAGGAAGATTCGGTCTACATGTACTTAAGTCGGCATTGTGCCTTTTGTATTTATATCCGATGCAATTTCTGTGTTTCATCGTCAATAAGAAGATCAGAGGGATACAGTAAACCTGAAGTGAAACATCGGAAACTATAACTAGTGTCACAGGAGTGGTTCAAAACATAGACAGTAAGAAGATCAGTCTTCGTGTACTTAAGTCGGCATTGTAGCCTTTTCAATTTCATTCCAATGCAATTACTGTGTTTCATCGTCAATAAGAAGGTCAGAGGGATACTGTAAACCTGAAGTGAAGCATCGGAAACTCTAACTAGTGTCACAGGAATGGTTCAACAAATAGTCAGTAAGAAGAGTCAGTCCTCTTGTACTTAAGTCGTCATTGTGCCTTTTGTATCTAATTCCGATGCAATTTCTGTGTTTCATCGTCAATAAGAAGGTCCAAGGGATACAGTAAACCTGAAGTGAAGCATCGGAATGTGTAACTAGCGTCACAGGAATGGTTCAAAACATAGACACTAAGAAGAGTCAGTCTGTTTGTACTTAAGACGGCATTGTGCCTTTTCTATATCATTCCGATGCACTTTCTGTGTGTCATCGTCAATAAGAAGGTCAGACGGATACGGTGAACCTGAGTTGAAGCATCAGAATCTATATTTAGTGTCACAGGAATGGTTCAAAACATAGACAGTAAGAAGAGTCAGTCTTCTTGTACTTAAGTCTGCATTGTGCCTTTTCTATTTCATTCCGATGCAATTTCTGTGTTTCGTCGCCAATAAGAAGGTCCAAAGGATACAGTAAACCTGAAGTGAAGCATCGGAATCCTTAACTAATGTCACAGGAATCGTTCAAATCATAGACAGTAGGAAGAGTCAGTCTTCTAGTACTTAAGTCGGTATTGTGCCTTTTGTATTTAGTTCCGATGGAATTTCTGTATTTCATCGTCAATAAGAAGGTCCTAGGGTTACAGTAAACCTGAAGTGAAGCATCGGAATCTATAACTAGTGTCACAGGAATGGTTCAAAACATAGACAGTAAGAAGAGTCAGTCTTCTTGTACTTAAGTCGGCATTGTGCCTTTTGTATTTAATTCCGATGCATTTCTGTGTTTCATCGTCAATAAGAAGGAAGAGGGATACAGTAAACGAGAAAAGAAATATCGGAATCTATAACTAGTGTCACAGGAATGGTTCAAACTTAGACAGTAGGAAGATTCAGTCTACATGTACTTAAGTCGGCATTGTGCCTTTTTTATTTATATCCGGTGCAATTTCTGTGTTTCATCGTCAATAAGAAGGTCAGAGGGATACAGTAAACCTGAAGTGAAGCATCGGAATCTATAACTAGTGTCACAGGAATGGTTCAAAACAGTCAGTAAGAAGAGTCAGTCTTCTTGTACTTAAGTCGGCATTGTGCGTTTTGGATTTAATTCCTATGGAATTTCTGTGTTTCATCGTCAACAAGTATGTCCAAGGGATACAGTAAACCAGAAGTGGAGCATCGGAATCTATAACTAGTGTCACAGGAATGGTTCAAAACATAGACAGTAAGATGAGTCAGTCTTCTTGTACTTTAGTCTGCATGGTGCCCTTTTCAATGTAATTCCGATGCAATTACTGTGTTTCATCGTCAATAAGAAGGTCAGAGGGATACAGTAAACCTGAAATGAAGCATCGGAATCTGTAACTAGTGTCACAGGAATGGTTCAACACATAGTCAGTAAGAAGAGTCAGTCTCCTTGTACTTAGGTCGGCATTGTGCCTTTTGTATTTAATTCCGATGCAATTTCTGTGTTTCATCGTCAATAAGAAGGTCCAAGGGATACAGTAAACCTGAAGTGAAGCATCGGAATCTATAACTAGTGTCACAGGAATGGTTCAAAACATAGACAGTAAGAAGAGTCAGTCTTCTTGTACTTAAGTCGGCATTGTGCCTTTTGTATTTAATTCCGATGCATTTCTGTGTTTCATCGTCAATAAGAAGGAAGAGGGATACATTAAACCTGAAGTCAAGCATCGGAATCAATAACTAGTGTCGCAGGAATGGTTCAAAACAGTCAGTAAGAAGAGTCAGTCTTCTTGTACTTAAGTCGGCATTGTGCCTTTTGTATTTAATTCCGATGCAATTGCTGTGTTTCATCGTCAATGAGAAGGTCCAAGGGATACAGTAAACCTGAAGTGAAGCATCGGAATCTATAACTAGTGTCACAGGAATGGTTCAAAACATAGACAGAAAGAAGAGTCAGTCTTCTTGTACTTAAGTCGGCATTGTGCCTTTTCTAATTAATTCCGATGCAATTTCTGTATTACGTCGCCAATAAGATGGTCCAAAGGATACAGTAAACCTGAAGTAAAGCATCGGAATCTATAACTAGTGTCACAGGAATGGTTCAACACATAGACAGTAAGAAGGGTCAGTCTTCTTGTACTTAAGTCGGCATTGTGCGTTTTGGATTTAATTCCTATGGAATTTCTGTGTTTCATCGTCAACAAGTATGTCCAAGGGATACAGTAAACCTGAAGTGGAGCATCGGAATCTATAACTAGTGTCACTGGAATGGTTCAAAACATAGACAGCTAGAAGAGTCAGTCTTCTTGTACTTAAGGCAGCATTGTGCCTTTTCTATTTATTTCCGATGCAATTTCTGGGTTTCATCGTCAAAAAGAAGGTCAGAGGGATACAGTAAACCTGAAGTGATGCATCGGAATCTATGACTTGTGTCACAGGAATGGTTCAAAACATAGACAGTAGGAAGAGTCAGTCTTCATGTACTTAAGTCCGCATTGTGCCTTTTGTATTTAATTCCGATGCAATTTCTGTGTTTCATCGTCAATAAGAAGGTCAGAGGGATACAGTAAACATGAAGTGAAGCATCGGAATCTATAACTAGTGTCACAGGAATTGTTCATCGCATAGACAGTAAGAAGGGTCAGTCTTCTTGTACTTCAGTCGGCATTGTGCCTTTTGTATTTAATTCCGATGCAATTTCTGTGTTTCATCGTCAGTAAGAAGGTCCAAGGGATTCAGTAAACCTGAAGTGAAGCATCGGAATTCATAACTAGTGTCACATGAATAGTTCAAATATAAAGATGAGTCGGTCTTCTTTTACATAAGTCGGCATTGTGCATTTTGTATTTAATTCCGATGCAATTTCTGTGTTTCATCGTCAATAAGAAGGTCCAAGGGATACAGTAAACCTGAAGTGAAGCATCGGAATGTGTAACTAGCGTCACAGGAATGGTTCAAAACATAGACACTAAGAAGAGTCAGTCTGCTTGTACTTAAGACGGCATTGTGCCTTTTCTATTTAATTCCGATGCAAATACCGTGTTACATCGTCAATAAGAAGGTCAGAGGGATACAGTAAACCTGAAGTGAAGCATCGGAATCTCTAACTAGTGCCACAGGAATGGTTCAACACATAGTCAGTAAGAAGAGTCAGTCTTCTTGTACTTATGTTGGCATTGTGCCTTTTGTATTTAATTGCGATGCAATTTCTGTGTTTCATGGTCAATGAGAAGGTCCAAGGGATACAGTAAACCTAAAGTGAAGCTTCGGAATGTGTAACTAGCGTCACTGGAATGGTTCAAAACATAGACACTAACAACAGACAGTCTGCTTGAACTTAACAAATCATTGTGCCTTTTCTATTTAATACCGATGCAATTTCTGTGTTTCATCGTCAATAAGAAGGTCAGAGGGATACAGTGAACCTGAGGTGAAGCATCGGAATCTATAACTAGTGTCACAGGAATGGTTCAAACATAGACAGTAGGAAGAGTCAGACTTCTTTTACTTAAGTCGTCATTGTGCCTTTTCTATTTAATTTCGATGCAATTACTGTGTTTTATCGTCAATAAGGAGGTCAGTGGGATACAGTAAACCAGAAGTGAAGCATCGGAATCTCTAACTAGTGTCACAGGAATGGTTCAACACATAGTCAGTAAGAAGTGTCACTCTTCTTGTACTTATGTCGGCATTGTGCCTTTTGTATTTAATTCCGATGCAATTTCTGCGTTTCATCGTCAATAAGAAGATCCAAGGGATACAGTAAATCTGAAGTGAAGCATCGGAATGTGTAACTAGCGTCACAGGAATGGTTCAAAACATAGACTCTAAGAAGAGACTGTCTGCTTGAACTTAAGAAAGCATTGTGCCTTTTCTATTTAATACCGATGCAATTTCTGTGTTTCATCGTCAATAAGAAGGACAGAGGGATACAGTAAACCTGAAGTCAAGCATCCCAATCTGTAACTAGTGTCACAGCAATGGTTCAAAACATAGAGAGTAAGAAGAGTCACTTTTCTTGTACTTAAGACGGCATTGTGCCTTTTGTATTTTATTCCGATGCAATTCCTGTGTTTCGCCGCTAATAAGAAGGTCCAAAGGATACAGTAAGCCTGAAGTGAAGCTTCGGAATCCATAACTAATGTCACAGGAATCGTTCAAAACATAGACAATAGGAAGAGTCAGTCTTCTTGTACTTAAGTCGGGATTGTGCCATTTGCATTTAGTTCCGATGCAATGTCTGTGTTTCATCGTCAATAGGAAGGTCCAAGGGATACAGTAAACCTGAACTGAAGCATCGGAATCTACAACTAGTGTCACAGGAATGGTTCAAAACATAGTCAGTAATAACAGTCAGTCTTCTTGTACTTAAGTCGGCATTGTGCCTTTTGTATTTAATTCCGAAGCAATTTCTGTGTTTCATCGTCAATAAGAAGGTCCAAGGGATACAGTAAACCTGAAGTGAAGCATCGGAATCTATAACTAGTGTCACAGGAATGGATCAAGGTATAGTCAGTAAGAAGAGTCAGTCTTCATGTAATTAAGTCGGCATTGTGCCTTTTCTATTTAATTCCGATGCAATTACTGTGTTTCATCGTCAATAAGAAGGTCAGAGGGATACAGTAAACCTGAAGTGAAGCATCGGAATGTCTAACTAGTGTCACAGGAATGGTTCAAAACATAGACAGTAGGAAGAGTCAGACTTCTTTTACTTAAGTCGGCATTGTGAGTTTTCTATTTAATTCCGATGCAATTACTGTGTTTCATCGCCAATAAGGAGGTCAGAGGGATACAGTAAACCTGAAATGAGGCATCGGAATCTCAAACTAGTGTCACAGGAATGGTTCAACACATAGTCAGTAAGAAGAGTCAGTCTTCTTGTACTTAAGTCGGAATTGTGCCTTTTGTATTTAATTCCGATGTAATTTCTGTGTTTCATCGTTAATAAGAAGGTCCAAGGGATACAGTAAACCTGAAATGAAGCTTCTGAATCTATAACCAGTGTCACAGGAACGGTTCAAACATCGACAGTTGGAAGATTTAGTCTACATGTACTTAAGTCGGCATTGTGCCTTTTCTATTTAATTCCGAAGCAATTTCTGTGTTTCATCGTCAATAAGAAGGTCAGAGGGATACAGTGAACCTTAGGTGAAGCATTGGAATCTATAACTAGTGTAACAGGAATGGTTCAAAACATAGACAGTAGGAAGAGTCAGTCTTCTTGTACTTAAGTCGGCATTGTGGCTTTTCTATTTAATTCCGATGCCATTTCTTTGTTTCGTCGCCAATAAGAAGGTCCAAAGGATACAGTAAACCTGAAGTGAAGCATTGGAGTCCATAACTAATGTCACAGGAATCGTTCAAAACATAGACAGTAGGAAGAGTCAGTCTTCTTGTACTTAAGTCGGCATTGTGCCTTTTGTATTTAGTTCCGATGCAATTTCTGTGTTTCATCGTCAATAAGAAGGTCCTAGGGTTACAGAAAACCTGAAGTGGAGCATCGGAATCTTCAACTAGTGTCACAGGAATGGTTCAAAACATAGTCAGTAAGAAGAGCCAGTCTTCTTGTACTTAAGTCGGCATTGTGCCTTTTGTATTTAATTCCGATGCAATTTCTGTGTTTCATCGTCAACACGAAGTCCAAGGGATACAGTAAACCTGAAGTGAAGCATCGGAATCCATAACTAGTGTCACACGAATTGTTCAAATCATAGTCAGTATGAAGAGTCAGTCTTCTAGTACTTAAGTCGGCATTGTGCCTTTACTATTTAATTCCGATGCAATTTCTGTGTTTCATCGTGAAAAAGAAGGTCAGAGGGAAACAGTAAACCTGAAGTGAAACATCGGAATCTATAACTAGTGTCACAGGAATGGTTCATAACATAGACAGTAGGACGAGTCAGTCTTCTTGTACTTTAGTTGGCATTGTGCCTTTTGTATTTATTTCCGATGCAATCTCTGTGTTTCATCGTCAATACGAAGGTAAGAGGGATACAGTAAACCTGAAGTCAAGCATTGGAATCTATAACTAGTGTCACAGGAATGGTTCAAAGCATAGACAGTAAGAAGAGTCAGTCTTCTTGTACTTAAGTCGGCATTGTGCCTCTTGTATTTAATTCCGATGCAATTTCTGTGTTACATCGTCAATAAGAAGGTCAGAGGGATACAGTAAACCTGAAGTGAAGCATCGGAATCTATAACTAGTGTCACAGGAATGGTTCAAAACATAGACAGTAAGAAGAGTCAGTCTTCTTATACTTAAGTCGGCCTTGTGCCTTTTCTAATTAATTCCGTTGCAATTTCTGTATTTCGTCACCAATAAGATGGTCCGAGGGATACAGTAAACCAGAAGTGATGCATCGGAATCTACAACTAGTGTCACAGGAATGGTTCAAAGCATAGTCATTATGAAGAGTCAGTTTTCTTGTACTTAAGTCGGCATTGTGCCTTTTGTATTTAATTCCGATGCAATATCCGTGTTTCATCGTTAATAAGAAGGTCAGAGGGATACAGTTAACCTGAAGTGAAGCATCGGAATCTACAACTAGTGTCACAGGAATGGTTCAATTCATAGTCAGTAGGAAGAGACATTCTTCTTGTACATAAGTCGGCATTGTGCCTTTTCTATTAAATTCCGATGCAATTTCTGTGTTTCGTCGTCAATAAGAAGGTCCAAGGGATACTGTATACCTGAAGTGAAGCATCGGAATCTATAACTAGTGTCACAGGAATGGTTCAAAACATAGACAGTAAGAAGAGTCAGTCTTCTTGTACTTAAGTGAGCATTTAGACTTTTGTATTTAATTCCGATGCAATTTCTGTGATTCATCGTCAATAAGAAGGTCCAAGGGATACAGTAAACCTGAAGGGAAACAGCGGAATCTATAACTAGTGTCACAGGAATGGTTCAAACAAAGTCAGTAAGAAGAGTCAGTCTTCGTGTACTTAAGTCGGCATTGTGCCATTTCTATTTAATTCCGATGCAATTTCAGTGTTTCATCGTCAATAAGAAGGTCCAAGGTATACAGTAAACCTGAAGTGAAGCATCTGAATCTATAACTAGTGTCACAGGAATGGTTCAAAATAAAGACAGTAAGAAGAGTCACTCTTCTTGTACTTAAGTCGGCGTTGTGCCATTTTCAATTTAATTCCGATGCAATTACTGTGTTTCATCGTCAGTACGAAGGTCAGAGGGATGCAGTAAACCAGAAATGAAGCATCGGAATCTCTAACTAGTGTAACAGGAATGGTTCAACACATAGTCAGTAAGAAGAGTCAGTCTGCTTATACTTAAGATGGCATTGTGCCTTTTATATTTAATTCCGATGCAATTTCTGTGTTTCATCGTCAATAAGAAGGTCCAAGGGATACAGTAAACCTGAAGTGGAGCATCGGAATCTATAACTAGTGTCACAGGAATGGATCAAGATATGATCAGTAAGAAGAGTCAGTCTTCTTGTACTTAAGTCGGCATTGTGCCTTTTCTATTTAATTCCGATGCAATTTCTGTGTTTCATCGTCAAATAGAAGGTCAGAGGGATACAGTAAACCTGTAGTGAAGCATCGGAAACTATAACTACAATCACAGGAATGGTTCAAAACATTGACAGTAGGAAGAGTCAGTCTACTTGTACTTAAGTTGGCATTGTGTATTTAATTCCGAAGCACTATCTGTGTTACATCGTCAATAAGAAGGTCCAAGGGATACAGTAAACCTGAAGTGGAGCATCGGAATCTATAACTAGTGTCACAGGAATGGTTCAAACAAAGTCAGTAAGAAGAGTCAGTCTTCTTGTACTCAAGTCGGCGATGTGCCTTTTGTATTTAATCCAGATGCTATTTCTGTGTTTTATCGTCAATAAGAAGGTCAGAGGGACACAGTAAACCAGAAGTGAACCATCGAAATCTATAACTAGTGTCACAGGAATGGCTCCAAAGATAGTCAGTAAGAAGAGTCAGCCTTCTTTTACTTAAGTCAGCATTGTGCCTTTTCTATTTAATTCCGATGCAATTTCAGTGTTTCATTCTCAATAAGAAGGTCCAAGGGATGCAGTAAAGCTGAAGTGAAGCATCGGAATCTACAACTAGTGTCACAGGAATGGTTCAAAACATAGTCAGTAAGAAGAGTCAGTCTTCTTGTATTTAAGTCGGCATTGTGCCCTTTTTATTCAATTCCAATTCAATTTCTGTGTTTCATCGTCAATAAGAAGGTCCAAGGGATACAGGAAACCTGAAGTGGAGCTTCGGAATCTATAACTAGTGTCACAGGATTGGATCAAGATATAGTCAGTGAGAAGAGTCAGTCTTCTTGTACTTAAGTCGGCATTGTGCCTTTTCTATTTAATTCCGATGCAATTTCTGTGTTTCATCGTCAAATAGAAGGTCAGAGGCATACAGTAAACCTGAAGTGAAGCATCGGAAACTATAACTAGAATCACAGGAATGGTTCAAAACATAGACAGTAGGAAGAGTCAGTCTACTTGTACTTAAGTTGGCATTGTGTCTTTCTTATTTAATTCCGATGCACTATCTGTGTTTCATTGTCAATAAGAAGGTCCAAGGGATACAGTAAACCTCAAATGAAGCATCGGAATCTATAACTAGTGTCACAGGAATGGTTCAAAACATAGACAGTAGGAAGATTCAGTCTACATGTACTTAAGTCGGCATTGTGATCTTTGTATTTATTTCCGATGCAATTTCTGTGTTTCATCGTCAATACGAAGGTCAGAGGGATACAGTAAATCTGAAGTGAAGCATCGGAATCTATAACTAGTGTCACAGGAATGGTTCAAAACATACTCAGTAAGAAGAGTCTGTCTTCTTGTACTTAAGTCGGCATTGTGCCTTTTGTATTTAATTCCGATGCAATTCCTGTGTTTCATCGTCAATGAGAAGGTCCACGGGATACAGTAAACCTGAAGTGGAACATCGGAATCTATAACTAGTGTCACAGGAATGGTTCAAAACATATACTGTAAGAAGAGTAAGTCTTCTTGTACTTAAGTCGGCATTGTGCCCTTTTCAATTTAATTCCGATGCAATTACTGTGTTTCATCGTCAATAAAAATGTCACAGGGATACAGTAAACCTGAAGTGAAGCATCGGAATCTGTAACTAGTGTAACAGGAATGGTTCAACACATAGTCAGTAAGAAGAGTCAGTCTGCTTGTACTTAAGACGGCAGTGTGACTTTTCTATTTAATTCCGATGCAATTTCTGTGTTTCATCGTCAATAAGAAGACCCAAGGGATACAGTAAACCTGAAGTGAAGTATCGGAATCTGTAACTAGCGTCACAGGAATGGTTCAAATCATAGACACTAAGAAGAGTCAGTCTGCTTGTACTTAAGACGGCATTGTGCCTTTTCTATTTAATTCCGATGCAATTTCTTTGTTTCATCGTCAATAAGAAGGTCAGAGGGATACAGTGAACCTGAGGTGAAGCATCGGAATCAATAACTAGTGTGACAGGAATGGTTCAAAACATAGACAGTAGGAAGAGGTAGTCTTCTTGTACTTAAGTCGGCATTGTGCTTTTTCTATTTAATTCCGATGCAATTTCTGTGTTTCGTCGCCAATAAGAAGGTCCACAGGATACAGTAAACCAGAAGTGAAGCATCGGAATCAATAACTAATGTCACAGGATTCGTTCAAAACATAGACAGTAAGAAGAGTGAGTCTTCTTGTAGTTAAGTCGGCATTGTGCCTTTTGTATCTAGTTCCGATGCAACTTCTGTGTTTCATCGTCAATAAGACGGTCCTAGGGATACAGAAAACCTGAAGTGAAGCATTGGAATCTATAACTAGTGTCACAGGAATGGTTCAAAACATAGTCAGTAAGAAGAGTTAGTCTTCTTGTACTTAAGTCGGCATTGTGCCTTTAGTATTTAATTCCGACGAAATTTCTGTGTTTCATCGTCAATACGAAGGTCCGAGGGATATAGTAAACCAGAAGTGAAGCATCGGAATCTACAAATAGTGTCACAGGAATGGTTCAAATCATAGTCATTATGAAGAGTCAGTCTTCTTGTACTTAAGTCGGCATTGTGCCTTTTGTATTTAATTCCGATGCAATATCTGTGTTTCATCGTTAATAAGAAGGTCAGAGTGAAACAGTTAACCTGAAGTGAAGCATCGGAATCAACCACTAGTGTCACAGGAATGGTTCAAATCATAGTCAGTAGGAAGAGACAGTCTTCTTGTACATAAGTCGGCATTGTGCCTTTTCTATTTAATTCCGATTGAATATCTGTGTTTCGTTGGCAATAAGAAGGTCCAAGTGATACAGTATACCTGAAGTGAAGCATCGGAATCTATAACTAGCGTCACAGGAATGGTTCAAAACATAGACAGTAAGAGGAGTCAGTCTTCTTGTACTTAAGTCAGCATTTAGACTTTTGTATTTATTTCCGATGCAATTTCTGTGATTCATCGTCAATAAGAAAGTCCAAAAGATACAGTAAACCTGAAGGGAAGCATCGGAATCTATAACTAGTGTCACAGGAATTTTTCAAACTAAGTCAGTAAGAAGAGTCAGTCTTCTTGTACTTAAGTCGCCCATGTGCCTTTTGTATTTAATCCAGATGCTATTTCTGTGTTTCATCGTCAATAAGATGGTCAGAGGGATACAGTAAACCTGAAGTGAAGCATCGGAATCTAGAACTTTTGTCACAGGAATGGTTCAAAACATAGACAGTAAGAAGGCTCCGTCTTCTTGTACTTAAGTATTCATTGTGGCTTTTGTATTTAATTCCGATGCAATTTCTGTGTTTCATCGTCAATAAGAAGGTGCAAGGTATACAGTAAACCTGAAGTGAAGCATCGGAATCTATAACTAGTGTCACAGGAATGGTTCAAAACATAGGCAGTAAGAAGAGTCAGTCTTCTTGTACTTAAGTCGGCATTGTGCCCTTTTCAATTTAATTCCGATGCAATTACTGTGTTTCATCGTCAATACGAAGGTCAGAGGGATACAGTAAATCTGAAGTGAAGCATCGGAATCTCTAACTAGTGTAACAGGAATGCTTCAACACATAGTCAGTAAGAAGAGTTAGTCTGCTTGTACTTAAGATGGCATTGTGCCTTTGCTATTTAATTCCGATGCAATTTCTGTGTTTCATCGTCAATAAGAAGGTCCAAGGGATACAGTAAAGCTGAAGTGGAGCATCGGAATCTATAACTAGCGTCACAAGAATGGATCAAGGTATAGTCAGTAAGAAGAGTCAGTGTTCTTGTACTTAAGTCGGCATTGTGCCTTTTCTATTTAATTCCGATGCAATTTCTGTGTTTCATCGTCATATGGAAGGTCAGAGGGATACAGTAAACCTGAAGTGAAGCATCGGAAACTATAACTAGAATCACAGGAATGGTTCAAAACATGGACAGTGGGAAGAGTCAGTATACTTGTACTTAAGTTGGCATTGTGTCTTTTGTATTTAATTCCGATGCACTATCTGTGTTTCATCGTCAATAAGAAGGTCCATGGGATACAGTAAAGCTGAAATGAAGCATCGGAATCTATAACTAGTGTCACAGGAATGGTTCAAACATAGACAGTAGGAAGATTCAGTCTAAATGTACCTAAGTCGGCATTGTGATTTTTGTATTTATTTCCGATGCAATTTCTGTGTTTCATCGTCAATACGAAGGTCAGAGGGATACAGTAAACCTGAAGTGAAGCATCGGAATCTATAACTAGTGTACAGGAATGGTTGAAAACATACTCAGTAAGAAGAGTCTGTCTTCTTGTACTTAAGTCGGTATTGTGCCTTTTGTATTTAATTCCGATGCACTATCTGTGTTTCATCGTCAATAAGAAGGTCCATGGGATACAGTAAAGCTGAAATGAAGCATCGGAATCTATAACTAGTGTCACAGGAATGGTTCAAACATAGACAGTAGGAAGATTCAGTCTAAATGTACCTAAGTCGGCATTGTGATTTTTGTATTTATTTCCGATGCAATTTCTGTGTTTCATCGTCAATACGAAGGTCAGAGGGATACAGTAAACCTGAAGTGGAGCATCGGAATCTATAAATAGTGTCACAGGAATGGTTCAAACAAAGTCAGTAAGAAGAGTCAGTCTTCTTGTACTTAAGTCGGCAATGTGCCTTTTGTATTTAATCCAGTTGCTATTTCTGTGTTTCATCGTCAATAAGAAGGTCAGAGGGACACAGTAAACCTGAAGTGATGCATCGGAATCTATAACTAGTGTCACAGGAATGGCTCCAAACATAGTCAGTAAGAAGAGTCAGTCTTCTTGTACTTAAGTCGGCATTGTGCCTTTTCTATTTAATTCCGATGCAATATCAGTGTTTCATCGTCAATAAGAAGGTCCAAGGGATACAGTAAAGCTGAAGTGAAGCATCGGAATCTACAACTAGTGTCACAGGAATCGTTCAAAACATAGTCAGTTACAAGAGTCAGTCTTCTTGTATTTCAGTCGGCATTGTGCGTTTTTTATTCAGTTCCGATTCAATATCTGTGTTTCATCGTCAATTAGATGGTCTGAGGGATACGGTAAACCTGAAGTGAAGCATCGGAATCTAGAACTGTTGTCACAGGAATGGTTCAAAACATCCGTCTTCCTGTACTTAAGTATTCATTGTGGCTTTTATATTTCATTCCGATGCAATTTTTGTGTTTCATAGTCAAATAGAAGGTCAGAGGGATACAGTAAACCGGAAGTGAAGCATCGGAAACTATAACTAGAATCACAGGAATGGTTCAAAACATAGACAGTAGGAAGAGTCAACCTACTTGTACTTAAGTTGGCATTGTGTCTTTTGTATTTAATTCCGATGCACTATCTGTGTTTCATCGTCAATAAGAAGGTGAAAGGGATACAGTAAACCTGAAATGAAATATCGGAATCTATAACTAGTGTCACAGGAATGGTTCGAAACATAGACAGTAGGAAGATTCAGTCTACATGTACTTAAGTCGGCATTGTGATTTTTGTATTTATTTCCGATGCAATTTCTGTGTTTCATCGTCAATACGAAGGTCAGAGGGATACAGTAAACCTGAAGTGAAGCATCGGAATCTATAACTAGTGTCACAGGATTTGTTCAACACATAGTCAGTAAGAAGAGTCAGTCTGCTTGTACTTAAAACGGCAGTGTGACTTTTCTATTTAATTCCGATGCAATTTCTGTGTTTCATCGTCTATAAGAAGACCCAAGGGATACAGTAAACCAGAAGTGAAGCATCGGAATCAATAACTAATGTCACAGGATTCGTTCAAAACATAGACAGTAACAAGAGTGAGTCTTCTTGTACTTAAGTCGGCATTGTGCCTTTTGTATCTAGTTCCGATGCAACTTCTGTGTTTCATCGTCAATAAGAAGGTCCTAGGGATACAGAAAACCTGAAGTGAAGCATCGGAATCTATAACTAGTGTCACAGGAATGGTTCAAAACATAGTCAGTAAGAAGAGTTAGTCTTCTTGTACTTAAGTCGGCATTGTGCCTTTAGTATTTAATTCCGATGCAATTTCTGTGTTTCATCGTCAATACGGAGGTCCGAGGGATACAGTAAACCAGAAGTGAAGCATCGGAATCTACAACTAGTGTCACAGGAATGGTTCAAATCATAGTCATTATGAAGAGTCTGTCTTCTTGTACTTAAGTCGGCATTGTGCCTTTTGTATTTAATTCCCATGCAATATCTGTGTTTCATCGTTAATAAGAAGGTCAGAGTGAAACAGTTAACCTGAAGTGAAGCATCGGAATCAACCACTAGTGTCACAGGAATGGTTCAAATCATAGTGAGTAGGAAGAGACAGTCTTCTTGTACATAAGTCGGCATTGTGCCTTTTCTATTTAATTCCGATGGAATTTCTGTGTTTCGTCGGCAATAAGAAGGTCCAAGTGATACAGTATACCTGAAGTGAAGCATCGGAATCTATAACTAGCGTCACAGGAATGGTTCAAAACATAGACAGTAAGAGGAGTCAGTCTTCTTGTACTTAAGTCAGCATTTAGACTTTTGTATTTAATTCCGATGGAATTTCTGTGATTCATCGTCAATAAGAAGGTCCAAAAGATACAGTAAACCTGATGGGAAGCATCGGAATCTATAACTAGTGTCACAGGAATGGTTCAATCAAAGTCAGTAAGAAGAGTCTGTCTTCTTGTACTTAAGTCGGCCATGTGCCTTTTGTATTTAATCCAGATGCTATTTCTGTGTTTCATCGTCAATAAGAAGGTCAGAGGGACACAGTAAACCTGAAGTGAAGCATCGGAATCTATAACTAGTGTCACAGGAATGGCTCCAAACATAGTCAGTAAGAAGAGTCAGTCTTCTTGTACTTAAGTCGGCATTGTGCAATTTCTATTTAATTCCGATGCAATTTCAGTGTTTCATCGTCAATAAGAAGGTCCAAGGGATACAGCAGAGCTGAAGTGAAGCATCGGAATCTACAACTAGTGACAGAGGAATGGTTCAAGACATAGTCAGTAAGAAGAGTCAGTCTTCTTGTATTTAAGCCGGCATTGTGCCTTTTTTATTGCATTCCGATTCAATTTCTGTGTTTCGTAGTCAATAAGATGGTCAGAGGGATACAGTAAAACTGAATTGAAGCATCGGAATCAAGAACTTTTGTCACAGGAATGGTTCAAAACATAGACAGTAAGAAGGCTCCGTCTTCTTGTACTTAAGTATTCATTGTGGCTTTTGTATTTAATTCCGATGCAATTTCTGTGTTTCATCGTCAATAAGAAGGTCCAAGGTATACAGTAAACCTGAAGTGAAGCATCGGAATCTATAACTAGTGTCACAGGAATGGTTCAAACATAGGCAGTAAGAAGAGTCAGTCTTCTTGTACTTAAGTCGGCATTGTGCCCTTTTCAATTTAATTCCGATGCAATTACTGTGTTTCATCGGCAATACGAAGGTCAGAGGGATACAGTAAACCTGAAATGAAGCATCGGAATCTCTAACTAGTGTAACAGGAATGGTTCAACACATAGTCAGTAAGAAGAGTCAGTCTGCTTGTACTCAAGATGGCATTGTGCCTTTGCTATTTAATTCCGATGCAATTTCTGTGTTTCATCGTCAATAAGAAGGTCCAAGGGATACAGTAAACCTGAAGTGGAGCATCGGAATCTATAACTAGCGTCACAAGAATGGATCAAGGTATAGTCAGTAAGAAGAGTCAGTCTTCTTGTACTTAAGTCGGCATTGTGCCTTTTCTATTTAATTCCGATGCAATTTCTGTGTTTCATCGTCAATAAGAAGACCCAAGGGATACAGTAAACCTGAAGTGAAGTATCGGAATCTGTAACTAGCGTCACAGGAATGGTTCAAATCATAGACACTAAGAAGAGTCAGTCTGCTTGTACTTAAGACGGCATTGTGCCTTTTCTATTTAATTCCGATGCAATTTCTTTGTTTCATCGTCAATAAGAAGGTCAGAGGGATACAGTGAACCTGAGGTGAAGCATCGGAATCAATAACTAGTGTGACAGGAATGGTTCAAAACATAGACAGTAGGAAGAGGTAGTCTTCTTGTACTTAAGTCGGCATTGTGCCTTTTCTATTTAATTCCGATGCAATTTCTGTGTTTCGTCGCCAATAAGAAGGTCCACAGGATACAGTAAACCAGAAGTGAAGCATCGGAATCAATAACTAATGTCACAGGATTCGTTCAAAACATAGACAGTAAGAAGAGTGAGTCTTCTTGTAGTTAAGTCGGCATTGTGCCTTTTGTATCTAGTTCCGATGCAATATCTGTGTTTCATCGTTAATAAGAAGGTCAGAGTGAAACAGTTAACCTGAAGTGAAGCATCGGAATCAACCACTAGTGTCACAGGAATGGTTCAAATCATAGTCAGTAGGAAGAGACAGTCTTCTTGTACATAAGTCGGCATTGTGCCTTTTCTATTTAATTCCGATGGAATATCTGTGTTTCGTTGGCAATAAGAAGGTCCAAGTGATACAGTATACCTGAAGTGAAGCATCGGAATCTATAACTAGCGTCACAGGAATGGTTCAAAACATAGACAGTAAGAGGAGTCAGTCTTCTTGTACTTAAGTCAGCATTTAGACTTTTGTATTTATTTCCGATGCAATTTCTGTGATTCATCGTCAATAAGAAGGTCCAAAAGATACAGTAAACCTGAAGGGAAGCATCGGAATCTATAACTAGTGTCACAGGAATTTTTCAAACTATGTCAGTAAGAAGAGTCAGTCTTCTTGTACTTAAGTCGCCCATGTGCCTTTTGTATTTAATCCAGATGCTATTTCTGTGTTTCATCGTCAATAAGATGGTCAGAGGGATACAGTAAACCTGAAGTGAAGCATCGGAATCTAGAACTTTTGTCACAGGAATGGTTCAAAACATAGAAAGTAAGAAGGCTCCGTCTTCTTGTACTTAAGTATTCATTGTGGCTTTTGTATTTAATTCCGATGCAATTTCTGTGTTTCATCGTCAATAAGAAGGTGCAAGGTATACAGTAAACCTGAAGTGAAGCATCGGAATCTATAACTAGTGTCACAGGAATGGTTCAAAACATAGGCAGTAAGAAGAGTCAGTCTTCTTGTACTTAAGTCGGCATTGTGCCCTTTTCAATTTAATTCCGATGCAATTACTGTGTTTCATCGTCAATACGAAGGTCAGAGGGATACAGTAAACCTGAAATGAATCATCGGAATCTCTAACTAGTGTAACAGGAATGCTTCAACACATAGTCAGTAAGAAGAGTTAGTCTGCTTGTACTTAAGATGGCATTGTGCCTTTGCTATTTAATTCCGATGCAATTTCTGTGTTTCATCGTCAATAAGAAGGTCCAAGGGATACAGTAAAGCTGAAGTGGAGCATCGGAATCTATAACTAGCGTCACAAGAATGGATCAAGGTATAGTCCGTAAGAAGAGTCAGTCTTCTTGTACTTAAGTCGGCATTGTGCCTTTTCTATTTAATTCCGATGCAATTTCTGTGTTTCATCGTCAAATGGAAGGTCAGAGGGATACAGTAAACCTGAAGTGAAGCATCGGAAACTATAACTAGAATCACAGGAATGGTTCAAAACATGGACAGTAGGAAGAGTCAGTCTACTTGTACTTAAGTTGGCATTGTGTCTTTTGTATTTAATTCCGATGCACTATCTGTGTTTCATCGTCAATAAGAAGGTCCATGGGATACAGTAAAGCTGAAATGAAGCATCGGAATCTATAACTAGTGTCACAGGAATGGTTCAAACATAGACAGTAGGAAGATTCAGTCTAAATGTACCTAAGTCGGCATTGTGATTTTTGTATTTATTTCCGATGCAATTTCTGTGTTTCATCGTCAATACGAAGGTCAGAGGGATACAGTAAACCTGAAGTGAAGCATCGGAATCTATAACTAGTGTACAGGAATGGTTGAAAACATACTCAGTAAGAAGAGTCTGTCTTCTTGTACTTAAGTCGGTATTGTGCCTTTTGTATTTAATTCCAATGCAATTACTGTGTTTCATCGTGAATAAGAAGGTCCACGGGATACAGTAAACCTGAAGTGGAGCATCGGAATCTATAAATAGTGTCACAGGAATGGTTCAAACAAAGTCAGTAAGAAGAGTCAGTCTTCTTGTACTTAAGTCGGCAATGTGCCTTTTGTATTTAATCCAGATGCTATTTCTGTGTTGCATCGTCAATAAGAAGGTCAGAGGGACACAGTAAACCTGAAGTGAAGCATCGGAATCTATAACTAGTGTCACAGGAATGGCTCCAAACATAGTCAGTAAGAAGAGTCAGTCTTCTTGTACTTAAGTCGGCATTGTGCCTTTTCTATTTAATTCCGATGCAATTTCAGTGTTTCATCGTCAATAAGAAGGTCCAAGGGATACAGTAAAGCTGAAGTGAAGCACCGGAATCTACAACTAGTGTCACAGGAATCGTTCAAAACATAGTCAGTTACAAGAGTCAGTCTTCTTGTATTTCAGTCGGCATTGTGCGTTTTTTATTCAGTTCCGATTCAATTTCTGTGTTTCATCGTCAATTAGATGGTCTGAGGGATACGGTAAACCTGAAGTGAAGCATCGGAATCTAGAACTGTTGTCACAGGAATGGTTCAAAACATCCGTCTTCCTGTACTTAAGTATTCATTGTGGCTTTTGTATTTAATTCCAATGCAATTTTTGTGTTTCATAGTCAAATAGAAGGTCAGAGGGATACAGTAAACCGGAAGTGAAGGATCGGAATCTATAACTAGAATCACAGGAATGGTTCAAAACATAGACAGTAGGAAGAGTCAACCTACTTGTACTTAAGTTGGCATTGTGTCTTTTGTATTTAATTCCGATGCACTATCTGTGTTTCATCGTCAATAAGAAGGTGAAAGGGATACAGTAAACCTGAAATGAAATATCGGAATCTATAACTAGTGTCACAGGAATGGTTCGAAACATAGACAGTAGGAAGATTCAGTCTACATGTACTTAAGTCGGCATTGTGATTTTTGTATTTATTTCCGATGCAATTTCTGTGTTTCATCGTCAATACGAAGGTCAGAGGGATACAGTAAACCTGAAGTGAAGCATCGGAATCTATAACTAGTGTCACAGGAATTGTTCAACACATAGTCAGTAAGAAGAGTCAGTCTGCTTGTACTTAAAACGGCAGTGTGACTTTTCTATTTAATTCCGATGCAATTTCTGTGTTTCATCGTCTATAAGAAGACCCAAGGGATACAGTAAACCAGAAGTGAAGCATCGGAATCAATAACTAATGTCACAGGATTCGTTCAAAACATAGACAGTAAGAAGCGTGAGTCTTCTTGTACTTAAGTCGGCATTGTGCCTTTTGTATCTAGTTCCGATGCAACTTCTGTGTTTCATCGTCAATAAGAAGGTCCTAGGGATACAGAAAACCTGAAGTGAAGCATCGGAATCTATAACTAGTGTCACAGGAATGGTTCAAAACATAGTCAGTAAGAAGAGTTAGTCTTCTTGTACTTAAGTCGGCATTGTGCCTTTAGTATTTAATTCCGATGCAATTTCTGTGTTTCATCGTCAATACGAAGGTCCGAGGGATACAGTAAACCAGAAGTGAAGCATCGGAATCTACAACTAGTGTCACAGGAATGGTTCAAATCATAGTCATTATGAAGAGTCTGTCTTCTTGTACTTAAGTCGGCATTGTGCCTTTTGTATTTAATTCCCATGCAATATCTGTGTTTCATCGTCAATAAGAAGGTCAGAGTGAAACAGTTAACCTGAAGTGAAGCATCGGAATCAACCACTAGTGTCACAGGAATGGTTCAAATCATAGTCAGTAGGAAGAGACAGTCTTCTTGTACATAAGTCGGCATTGTGCCTTTTCTATTTAATTCCGATGGAATTTCTGTGTTTCGTCGGCAATAAGAAGGTCCAAGGGATACAGTAGAGCTGAAGTGAAGCATCGGAATCTACAACTAGTGACAGAGGAATGGTTCAAAACATAGTCAGTAAGAAGAGTCAGTCTTCTTGTATTTAAGCCGGCATTGTGCCTTTTTTATTGAATTCCGATTCAATGTCTGTGTTTCGTAGTCAATAAGATGGTCAGAGGGATACAGTAAAACTGAATTGAAGCATCGGAATCTAGAACTTTTGTCACAGGAATGGTTCAATACATAGACAGTAAGAAGGCTCCGTCTTCTTGTACTTAAGTATTCATTGTGGCTTTTGTATTTAATTCCGATGCATTTTCTGTGTTTCATCGTCAATAAGAAGGTCCAAGGTATACAGTAAACCTGAAGTGAAGCATCGGAATCTATAACTAGTGTCACAGGAATGGTTCAAACATAGGCAGTAAGAAGAGTCAGTCTTCTTGTACTTAAGTCGGCATTGTGCCCTTTTCAATTTAATTCCGATGCAATTACTGTGTTTCAACGTCAATACGAAGGTCAGAGGGATACAGTAAACCTGAAATGAAGCATCGGAATCTCTAACTAGTGTAACAGGAATGGTTCAACACATAGTCAGTAAGAAGAGTCAGTCTGCTTGTACTCAAGATGGCATTGTGCCTTTGCTATTTAATTCCGATGCAATTTCTGTGTTTCATCGTCAATAAGAAGGTCCAAGGGATACAGTAAACCTGAAGTGGAGCATCGGAATCTATAACTAGCGTCACAAGAATGGATCAAGGTATAGTCAGTATGAAGAGTCAGTCTTCTTGTACTTAAGTCGGCATTGTGCCTTTTCTATTTAATTCCGATGCAATTTCTGTGTTTCATCGTCAATAAGAAGGTCCTAGGGATACAGTACACCCGAAGTGAAGCATCGGAATCTGTAACTAGCGTCACAGTAATGGTTCAAAACATAGACAGTAGGAAGAGTCAGTCTACTTGTACTTAAGTTGGCATTGTGTCTTTTGTATTTAATTCCAATGCACTATCTGTGTTTCATCGTCAATAAGAAGGTCCAAGGGATACAGTAAAGCTGAAATGAAGCATCGGAATCTATAACTAGTGTCACAGGAATTGTTCAAACATAGACAGTAGGAAGATTCAGTCTAAATGTACCTAAGTCGGCATTGTGATTTTTGTATTTATTTCCGATGCAATTTCTGTGTATCATCGTCAATACGAAGGTCAGAGGGATACAGTAAACCTGAAGTGAAGCATCGGAATCTATAACTAGTGTACAGGAATGGTTGAAAACATACTCAGTAAGAAGAGTCTGTCTTCTTGTACTTATGTCGGTATGGTGCCTTTTGTATTTAATTCCGATGCAATTACTGTGTTTCATCGTCAATAAGAAGGTCCACGGGATACAGTAAACCTGAAGTGGAGCATCGGAATCTATAAATAGTGTCACAGGAATGGTTCAAACAAAGTCAGTAAGAAGAGTCAGTCTTCTTGTACTTAAGTCGGCAATGTGCCTTTTGTATTTAATCCAGATGCTATTTCTGTGTTTCATCGTCAATAAGAAGGTCAGAGGGACACAGTAAACCTGAAGTGAAGCATCGGAATCTATAACTAGTGTCACAGGAATGCCTCCAAACATAGTCAGTAAGAAGAGTCAGTCTTCTTGTACTTAAGTCGGCATTGTGCCTTTTCTATTTAATTCCGATGCTATTTCAGTGTTTCATCGTCAATAAGAAGGTCCAAGGGATACAGTAAAGCTGAAGTGAAGCATCGGAATCTACAACTAGTGTCACAGGAATGGTTCAAAACATAGTCAGTTAGAAGAGTCAGTCTTCTTGTATTTAAGTCGGCATTGTGCGTTTTTTATTCAATTCCGATTCAATTTCTGTGTTTCATCGTCAATTAGATGGTCTGAGGGATACGGTAAACCTGAAGTGAAGCATCGGAATCTAGAACTGTTGTCACAGGAATGGTTCAAAGCATAGACAGTAAGAAGGCTCCGTCTTCTTGTACTTAAGTATTCATTGTGGCTTTTGTATTTAATTCCGATGCAATATCTGTCTTCATCGTCAATAAAAAGGTCCAAGGGATACAGTAAACCTGAAGTGGAGCATCGGAATCTATAACTAGTGTCACAGGAATGGATCAAGATATAGTCAGTAAGAGGAGTCAGTCTTCTTGTACTTAATTCGGCATTGTGCCTTTTCTATTTTATTCCGATGCAATTTTTGTGTTTCATCGTCAAATAGAAGGTCAGAGGGATACAGTAAACCGGAAGTGAAGCATCGGAAACTATAACTAGAATAACAGGAATGGTTGAAACATAGACAGTAGGAAGAGTCAACCTACTTGTACTTAAGTTGTCATTGTGTCTTTTGTATTTAATTCCGATGCACTATCTGTGTTTCATCGTCAATAAGAAGGTGAAAGGGATACAGTAAACCTGAAATGAAATATCGGAATCTATAACTAGTGTCACAGGAATGGTTCAAAACATAGACAGTAGGAAGATTCAGTCTACATGTACTTAAGTCGGCATTGTGATTTTTGTATTTATTTCCGATGCAATTTCTGTGTTTCATCGTCAATACGAAGGTCAGAGGGATACAGTAAGCCTGAAGTGAAGCATCGGAATCTATAACTAGTGTCACAGGTATTGTTCAACACATAGTCAGGAAGAAGAGTCAGTCTGCTTGTACTTAAAACGGCAGTGTGACTTTTCTATTTAATTCCGATGCAATTTCTGTGTTTCATCGTCCATAAGAAGACCCAAGGGATACAGTAAACCTGAAGTGAAGCATCGGAATCTGTAACTAGCGTCACAGGAATGGTTCAAAACATAGACACTAAGAAGAGTCAGTATGCTTGTACTTAAGACGGCATTGTGCCTTTTCTATTTAATTCCGATGCAATTTCTTTGTTTCATCGTCAATAAGAAGGTCCAAGGGTTACAGTAACCTGCAGTGAAGCATCGGAATCTTCAATTAGTGTCACAGGTATGGTTCAAAGCATAGTCAGTAAGAAGAGTCAGTCTTCTTGTACTGAAGTCGGCATTGTGCCTTTTGTATTTAATTCCGAAGCACTATCGGTGTTTCATCGTCAATAAGAAGGTCCAAGGGATACAGTAAACCTGAAATGAAGCATCGGAATCTATAACTAGTGTCACAGGAATGGTTCAAATATAGACAGTAGGAAGATTCGGTCTACATGTACTTAAGTCGGCATTGTGCCTTTTGTATTTATATCCGATGCAATTTCTGTGTTTCATCGTCAATAAGAAGATCAGAGGGATACAGTAAACCTGAAGTGAAGCATCGGAAACTATAACTAGTGTCACAGGAATGGTTCAAAACATAGACAGTAAGAAGATCAGTCTTCGTGTACTTAAGTCGGCATTGTAGCCTTTTCAATTTCATTCCAATGCAATTACTGTGTTTCATCGTCAATAAGAAGGTCAGAGGGATACTGTAAACCTGAAGTGAAGCATCGGAAACTCTAACTAGTGTCACAGGAATGGTTCAACAAATAGTCAGTAAGAAGAGTCAGTCTTCTTGTACTTAAGTCGTCATTGTGCCTTTTATATCTAATTCCGATGCAATTTCTGTGTTTCATCGTCAATAAGAAGGTCCAAGGGATACAGTAAACCTGAAGTGAAGCATCGGAATGTGTAACTAGCGTCACAGGAATGGTTCAAAACATAGACACTAAGAAGAGTCAGTCTGTTTGTACTTAAGACGGCATTGTGCCTTTTATATTTCATTCCGATGCAATTTCTGTGTGTCATCGTCAATAAGAAGGTCAGACGGATACGGTGAACCTGAGTTGAAGCATCAGAATCTATAACTAGTGTCACAGGAATGGTTCAAAATATAGACAGTAAGAAGAGTCAGTCTTCTTGTACTTAAGTCGGCATTGTGCCTTTTCTATTTCATTCCGATGCAATTTCTGTGTTTCGTCGCCAATAAAAAGGTCCAAAGGATACAGTAAACCTGAAGTGAAGCATCGGAATCCTTAACTAATGTCACAGGAATCGTTCAAATCATAGACAGTAGGAAGAGTCAGTCTTCTCGTACTTAAGTCGGTATTGTGCCTTTTGTATTTAGTTCCGATGGAATTTCTGTATTTCATCGTCAATAAGAAGGTCCTAGGGTTACAGTAAACCTGAAGTGAAGCATCGGAATCTCTAACTAGTGTAACAGGAATGGTTCAACACATAGTCAGTAAGAAGAGTCAGTCTGCTTGTACGTAAGACGGCATTGTGCCTTTTCTATTTAATTCCGATGCAATTTATGTGTTTCATCGTCAATAAGAAGGTCCAAGGGATGCAGTAAACCTGAAGGGAAGCATCGTAATCTATAACTAGCGCCACAGGAACGGATTAAGATATAGTCAGTAAGAAGAGTCAGTCTTCTTGTACTAAAGTCGGCATTGTGCCTTTTGTATTTAATTCCGATGCAATATCTGTATTTCATCGTTAATAAGAAGGTCAGAGGGATACAGTAAAAATGAAGTGAAGCATCGGAATCTACAACTAGTGTCCCAGGAATGGTTAAAATCATAGTCAGTAAGAAGTGTCAGTCTTCTTGTGCTTAAGTCGGCATTGTGCCTTTTCTATTTAATTCCGATGCAATTTCTGTGTTTCATCGTCAATAAGAAGGTCCTAGGGATACAGTACACCTGAAGTGAAGCATCGGAATCTGTAACTAGCGTCACAGTAATGGTTCAAAACATAGACACTAAGAAGTGTCAGTCTTCTTGTGCTTAAGTCGGCATTGTGCCTTTTCTATTTAATTCCGATGCAATTTCTGTGTTTCATCGTCAATAAGAAGGTCCTAGGGATACAGTAAAGCTGAAGTGAAGCATCGGAATCTACAACTAGTGTCATAGGAATGGTTCAAAACATAGTCAGTTAGAAGAGTCAGTCTTCTTGTATTTAAGTCGGCATTGTGCGTTTTTTATTCAATTCCGATTCAATTTCTGTGTTTCATCGTCAATTAGATGGTCTGAGGGATACGGTATACTTGAAGTGAAGCATCGGAATCTAGAACTGTTGTCAGAGGAATGGTTCAAAACATAGACAGTAAGAAGGCTCCGTCTTCTTGTACTTAAGTATTCATTGTGGCTTTTGTATTTAATTCCGATGCAATATCTGTTTTCATCGTCAATAAGAAGGTCCAAGGGATACAGTAAACCTGAAGTGGAGCATCGGAATCTATAACTAGTGTCACAGGAATGGATCAAGATATAGTCAGTAAGAAGAGTCAGTCTTCTTGTACTTAATTCGGCATTGTGCCTTTGCTATCAAATTCCGATGCAATTTTTGTGTTTCATCGTCAATACGAATGTCAGAGGGATACAGTAAACCTGAAGTGAAGCATCGGAATCTATAACTAGTGTCACAGGAATTGTTCAACACGTAGTCAGTAAGAAGAGTCAGTCTGCTTGTACTTAAAACGGCAGTGTGACTTTTCTATTTAATTCCGATGCAATTTCTGTGTTTCATCGTCTATAAGAAGACCCAAGGGATACAGTAAACCTGAAGTGAAGCATCGGAATCTGTAACTAGCGTCACAGGAATGGTTCAAAACATAGACACTAAGAAGAGTCAGTCTGCTTGTACTTAAGAGGGCATTGTGCCTTTTCTATTTAATTCCGATGAAATTTCTTTGTTTCATCGTCAATAAGAAGGTCAGAGGGATACAGTGAACCTGAGGTGAAGCATCGGAATCAATAACTAGTGTCACAGGAATGGTTCAAAACATAGTCAGTAAGAAAAGTCAGTCTTCTTGTACTTAAGTCGGCATTGTGCCTTTTGTATTTAATTCCGATGCAATTTCTGTGTTTCATCGTCAATAAGAAGGTCCAAAGGTTACAGTAAACCTGCAGTGAAGCATCGGAATCTTCAATTAGTGTCACAGGTATGGTTCAAAGCATAGTCAGTAAGAAGAGTCAGTCTTCTTGTACTGAAGTCGGCATTGTGCCTTTTGTATTTAATTCTGATGCACTATCGGTGTTTCATCGTCAATAAGAAGGTCCAAGGAATACAGTAAACCTGAAATGAAGCATCGGAATCTATAACTAGTGTCACAGGAATGGTTCAAACATAGACAGTAAGAAGATTCGGTCTACATGTACTTAAGTCGGCATTGTGCTTTTGTATTTATATCCGATGCAATTTCTGTGTTTCATCGTCAATAAGAAGATCAGAGGGATACAGTAAACCTGAAGTGAAACATCGGAAACTATAACTAGTGTCACAGGAATGGTTCAAAACATAGACAGTAAGAAGATCAGTCCTCGTGTACTTAAGTCGGCATTGTAGCCTTTTCAATTTCATTCCAATGCAATTTCTTTGTTTCATCGTCAATAAGAAGGTCAGAGGGATACAGTAAACCTGAAGTGAAGCATCGGAATCCTTAACTAATGTCACAGGAATCGTTCAAATCATAGACAGTAAGAAGAGTCAGTCTTCTCGTACTTAAGTCGGTATTGTGCCTTTTGTATTTAGTTCCGATGGAATTTCTGTATTTCATCGTCAATAAGAAGGTCCTAGGGTTACAGTAAACCTGAAGTGAAGCATCGGAATCCATAACTAATGTCACAGAAATCGTTCAAAAATAGACAGTAGGAAGAGTCAGTCTTCTTGTGCATAAGTCGGCATTGTGCCTTTTGTATTTAATTTCTATGCAATTTCTGTGTTTCATCGTCAATAAGAAGATCCAAGGGATACAGTAAACCTGAAGTGGAGCATCGGAATCTATTACTAGTGTCACACGAATGGTTCAAAACATAGACAGTAAGAAGAGTCAGCCTTCTTGAACTTAAGTCGGCATTGTGCCCTTTTCAATTTAATTCCGATGCAATTACTGTGTTTCATCGTCAATAAAACGGTCAGAGGGATACAGTACACCTGAAGTGAAGCATCGGAATCTCTAACTAGTGTAACAGGAATGGTTCAACACATAGTCAGTAAGAAGAGTCAGTCTGCTTGTACGTAAGACGGCATTGTGCCTTTTCTATTTAATTCCGATGCAATTTATGTGTTTCATCGTCAATAAGAAGGTCCAAGGGATGCAGTAAACCTGAAGGGAAGCATCGTAATCTATAACTAGCGTCACAGGAATGGATTAAGATATAGTCAGTAAGAAGAGTCAGTCTTCTTGTACTTAAGTCGGCATTGTGCCTTTTGTATTTAATTCCGATGCAATATCTGAGTTCCATCGTTAATAAGAAGGTCAGAGGGATACAGTAAAAATGAAGTGAAGCATCCGAATCTACAACTAGTGTCCCAGGAATGGTTAAAATCATAGTCAGTAAGAAGTGTCAGTCTTCTTGTACTTAAGTCGGCATTGTGCCTTTTCTATTTAATTCCGATGCAATTTCTGTGTTTCATCGTCAATAAGAAGGTCCTAGGGATACAGTACACCTGAAGTGAAGCATCGGAATCTGTAACTAGCGTCACAGTAATGGTTCAAAACATAGACACTAAGAAGAGTCAGTCTGCTTGTACTTAAGACGGCATTGTACCTTTTCTATTTAATTTAGATGCAATTTCTGCGCAATATCGTCAATAAGAAGGTCAGAGGGATACGGTGAACCTGAGGTGAAGCACCGGAATCTGTAACTAGTGTCACAGGAGTGGTTCCAAACATAGACAGTAGGAAGAGTCAGTCTTCTTGTACTTAAGTAGGCATTGTGCCTTTTCTACTTAATTCCGATGCAATTTCTGTGTTTTATTGTCAGTAAAAAGGTCCAAGGGATACAGTAAACCTGAAGGGAAGCATCGGAATCTATAACTAGCGTCACAGGAATGGATTAAGGTATAGTCAGTAAGAAGAGTCAGTCTTCTTGTACTTAAGTCGGCATTGTGCCCTTTGTATTTAATTCCGATGCAATTTCTGTATTTCATCGTCATGAAGAAGGTCCAAGGGAAACAGTAAACCTGAAGTGATGCATCGGAATCCATAACTAGTGTCACAGGAATGGTTCAAAACATAGACAGTAGGAAGAGACAGTCTTCTTGTATATAAGTCGGCAATGTGCCTTTTCTATTTAATTCCGATGCAATTTCTGAGTTTCGTCGTCAATAAGAAGGTCCATGGGATACAGTAAACCTGAAGTGAAGCATCGGAATCTATAACTAGCGTCACAGGAATGGTTAAAATCATAGACAGTGAGGAGAGTCAGTCTTCTTGTACTTAAGTCGGCATTTAGACTTTTGTATTTCATTCCGATGCAATTTATGTGTTTCATCGTCAATAAGAATGTCCAAGGGTTACAGTAAACCTGCAGTGAAGCATCAGAATCTTCCATTAGTGTCACAGGTATGGTTCAAAGCATGGTCAGTAAGAAGAAACAGTCTTCTTGTACTTAAGTTGGCATTCTGCCTTTTCTATTTAATTCCGATGCAATTTCTGTGTTTCATCGCCAATTAGAAGGTCCAAAGGATACAGTAAACCTGAAGTGAAGCATCGGAATCCATAAGTAATGTCACAGAAATCGTTCAAAACACAGACAGTAGGAAGAGTCAGACTTCTTGTACTTAAGTCGGCATTGTGCCTTTTGTATTTAATTTCGACGCAATTTCTGTGTTTCATCGTCAATAAGAAGGCCCAAGGGATACAGTAAACCTGAAGTGGAGCATCGGAAAATTAACTAGTGTCTCTGGAATGGTTCAAAACATAGACAGTACGAAGAGTCAGCCTTCTTGTACTCAAGTCGGCATTGTGCCTTTTCAACTTAATTCCGATGCAATTACTGTGTTTCATCGTCAATAAAACGGTCAGAGGGATACAGTACACCTGAAGTGAAGCATCGGAATCTCTAACTAGTGTAACAGGAATGGTTCAACACATAGTCAGTACGAAGAGTCAGTCTGCTTGTACTTAAGACGGCATTGTGCCTTTTCTATTTAATTCCGATGCAATTTCTGTGTTTCATCGTCAATAAGAAGGTCCAAGGGATACAGTAAACCTGAAGGGAAGCATCGGAATCTATAACTAGTGTCACAGGAATGGATCAAGATATGGTCAGTTAGAAGAGTCAGTCTTCTTGTACTTAAGTCGGCATTGTGCCTTTTCTATTGAATTCCAATGCAATTTCTGTGTTTCATCGTCAAAAAGAAGGTCAGAGGGATACAGTATTCCTGAAGTGAAGCATCGGAGTCAATAACTCGTGTCACAGGAATGGTTCAAAACATAGAAACTAGGAAGAGTAAGTCTTCTTGTACTTAAGTTTGCATTGTGCCTTTTGTATTTAATTCCGATGCACTATCTGTGTTTCGTCGTCATGAAGAAGGTCCAAGGGATACAGTAAACCTGAAATGAAGCATCGGAATCTGTAACTAGTGTCACATGAATGGTTCAAAACATAGACAGTAGGAAGATTCAGTCTCCACGTACTTAAGTCGGCATTGAGCCTTTTGTATTTATTTCCGATGCAATGTCTGTGTTTCATCGTCAATACGAAAGTCAGAGGGATACAATAAACCTGAAGTGAAGCATCGGAATCTATAACTAGTGTGACAGGAATGGTTCAAAACATACGCAGTAAGAAGAGTCAGTCTTCTTGAACTTATGTCGGCATTGTGTCTTTTAAATTTAATTCCGATGCAATTCCTGTGTTTCATCGTCAATAAGAAGGTCCAAGGGATACAGTAAACCTGACGTGGAGCATCGGAATCTCTATGTAATGTAACAGGAATGGTTCAACCCTTAGTCAGTAAGAAGAGTCAGTCTGCTTGTACTTAAGACGGCATTGTGCCTTTTCTATTTAATTCCGATGCAATTTATGTGTTTCATCGTCAATAAGAAGGTCCAAGGGATACAGTAAACCTGAAGTGAAGAATCGGAATCTGTAACTAGCGTCACAGGAAAGGTTCAAAACATAGACACTAAGAAGAGTCAGCGTGCTTGTACTTAAGACGGCATTGTGCCCTTTCTATTTAATTCCGATGCAATTTCTGTGTTTCATCGCCAATAAGGAGGTCAGAGCGATACAGTGAACCTAAGGTGAAGCATCGGAATCTATAACTAGTGTCACAGGAATGGTTCAAAACATAGACAGTAGGAAGAGTCAGTCTTCTTGTACTTAAGTCGGCATTGTGCCTTTTGTATTTAGTTCCGATGTAATTTCTGTATTTCATCGTCAATAAGAAGGTCCTAGGGTTACAGTAAACCTGCAGGGACCCATCGGAATCTTCAACTAGTGTCACAGGAAAGGTTCGAAACATAGTCAGTAAGAAGAGTCAGACTTCTTGTACTTAAGTCGGCATTGTGCCTTTTGTATTTAATTCCGATGCAATTTCTGTGTTTCATTGTCGATACGAAGGTCCGAGGGATGCAGTAAACCAGAAGTGAAGCATCGGAATCTATAACTAGTGTCACAGGAATGGTTCATATCATAGCCAGTAAGAAGAGTCAGTCTTCTTGTACTTAAGTCGGCATTGTGAATTTTGTATTTAATTCCGATGCAATATCTGTGTTTCATCGTTAATAAGAAGGTCAGAGGGATACAGTAAACCTGACGTGAAGCATCGGAATCTACAACTAGTGTCACAGGAATGGTTCAAATCATAGTCAGAAAGAAGAGTCAGTCTTCTTGTACTTAAGTCGGCATTGGGCCTTTTGTATTTAATTCCGATTCAATTTCTGTCTTTTATCGTCAGTAACAAGGTCCAAGGGAAACAGTAAACCTGAAGGGAAGCATTGGAATCTATAACTAGCGTCACAGGAATGGATTAAGATATAGTCAGTAAGAAGAGTCAGTCTTCTTGTACTTAAGTCGGCATTGTGCCTTTTGTATTTAATTCCGATGCAATATCTGTGCTTCATCGTTAATAAGAAGATCAGAGGGAAACAGTAAAAATGAAGTGAAGCATCGGAATCTACAACTAGTGTCACAGGAATGGTTCAAATCTTAGTCAGTAAGAAGATTCAGTCTTCTTGTACATAAGTAGGCATTGTGCCTTTTCTATTTAATTCCGATGCAATTTCGGTGTTTCGTCGTCAATAAGAAGGTCCATGGGATACAGTACACCTGAAGTGAAGCATCGGAATCTGTAACTAGCGTCACAGGAATGGTTCAAAACATAGACACTAAGAAGAGTCAGTCTGCTTGTACTTAAGACGGCGTTGTACCTTTTCTATTTAATTTCGATGCAATTTCTGCGCTTCATCGTCAATAAGAAGTTCAGAGGGATACAGTGAACCTGAGGTGAAGCATCGGAATCTATAACTAGTGTCACAGGGATGGTTCAAAACATAGACATTCGGAAGAGTCAGTCTTCTTGTACTTAAGTAGGTATTGTAGCTTTTCTATTTAATTCCGATGCAATTTCTGTGTTTCGTCGTCAATAAGAAGGTCCCAAGGATACAGTAAACCTGAAGTGAAGCATCCGAATCTATAACTAATGTTACAGGATTCGTTCAAAACATAGACAGTAGGAAGAGTCAGACTTCTTGTACTTAAGTCGGCATTGTGCCTTTTTATTTAATTCCGATGCAATTTCTGTGTTTCATTGTCAATACGAAGGTCCGAGGTATGCAGTAAACCAGAAGTGAAGCATCGGAATCTATAACTAGTGTCACAGGAATGGTTCATATCATAGCCAGAAAGAAGAGTCAGTCTTCTTGTACTTAAGTCGGCATTGTGCCTTTTGTATTTAATTCCAATGCAATATCTGTGTTTCATCGTTAATAAGAAGGTCAGAGGGATACAGTAAACCTGAAGTGAAGCATCGGAATCTACAACTAGTGTCACAGGAATGGTTCAAATCATAGTCAGAAAGAAGAGTCAGTCTTCTTGTACTTAAGTCGGCATTGTGCCTTTTGGATTTAATTCCGATGCAATTTCTGTATTTCATCGTCAAGAAGAAGGTCCAAGGGATACAGTAAACCTGAAGTGATGCATCGGAACCCATAACTAGTGTCACAGGAATGGTTCAAAACATAGACAGTAGGAAGAGACAGTCTTCTTGTACATAAGTCGGCATTGTGCCTTTTCAATTTAATTCCGATGCAATTTCGGTGTTTCGTCGTCAATAAGAACGTCCAAAGGATACAGTAAACCTGAAGTTAAGCATCGGAATCTATAACTAATGTTACTGGATTCGTTCAAAACATAGACAGTAGGAAGAGTCAGTCTTCTTGTACTTAAGTCGTCATTGTGCCTTTTGTATTTAGTTCCGATGCAATTTCTGTGTTTGATCGACGATAAGAAGGTCCTAGCGATACAGTAAACCCGTAGTGAAGCATCGGAAACTATAACTAGTGTCACAGGAATGGTTCGAAACATAGTCAGTAAGAAGAGTCAGTCTTCTAGTACTTAAGTCGGCATTGTGCCTTTTGTATTTAATTCCGATGCTATTTCTGTGTTTTATTGTCAATACGAAGGTCCGAGCGATGCAGTAAACCAGAAGTGAAGCATCGGAATCTATAACTAGTGTCACAGGAATGGTTCATATCATAGCCAGTAAGAAGAGTCAGTTCTCTTGTACTTAAATCGGCATTGTGCCTTTTGTATTTAATTCCGATGCAATATCTGTGTTTCATCGTTAATAAGAAGGTCAGAGGGATACAGTAAACCTGAAGTGAAGCATCGGAATCAACAACTAGTGTCACAGGAATGGTTCAAATCATAGTCAGAAAGAAGAGTCAGTCTTCTTGTACTTAAGTCGGCATTGGGCCTTTTGTATTTAATTGCGATGCTATTTCTGTGTTTTATCGTCAGTAAGAAGGTCCAAGGGATACAGTAAACCTGAAGGGAAGCATCGGAATCTATAACTAGCGTCACAGGAATGGATTACGATGTAGTCAGTAAGAAAAGTCAGTCTTCTTGTACTTAAGTCGGCAATCTGCCTTTTGTATTTAATTCCGATGCAATTTCTGTATTTCATCGTCAAGAAGAAGGTCCATGGGATACAGTAAACCTGAAGTGATGCATCGGAATCCATAACTAGTGTCACAGGAATGGTTCAAAACATAGAAAGTATGAAGAGACAGTCTTCTTGTACATAAGTTGGCATTGTGCCTTTTCTATTTAATTCCGATGCTTTTTCTGTGCTTCGTCGTCAATACGAAGGTCCAAGGGATACAGTAAACCTGAAGTGAAGCATCGGAATCTATAACTAGCGTCACAGGAATGGTTCAAATCATAGACAGTGAGAAGAGTCAGTCTTCTTGTACTTAAGTCGTCATTGTGCCTTTTGTATTTAGTTCCGATGCAATTTCTGTGTTTCATCTTCAATAAGAAGGTCCTAGCGATACAGTAAACCTGTAGTGAAGCATCGGAATCTGTAACTAGTCTCACAGGAATGGTTCAAATCATAGTTAGTAATAAGAGTCAGTCTTCTTGTACTTAACTCGGCATTGTGCCTTTTGTATTTAATTCCGATGGAATTTCTGTGTTTCGTCGCCAATAAGAATGTCCAAAGGATACAGTAAACCTGAAGTGAAGCATCGGAATCTATAACAAATGTTACAGGATTCGTTCAAAACATAGACAGTAGGAAGAGTCAGTCTTCTTGTACTTAAGTCGTCATTGTGCCTTTTGTATTTAGTTCCGATGCAATTTCTGTGTTTCATCTTCAATAAGAAGGTCCTAGCGATACAGTAAACCTGTAGTGAAGCATCGGAAACTATAACTAGTGTCACAGGAATGGTTCGAAACATAGTCAGTAAGAAGAGTCAGTCTTCTTGTACTTAAGTCGGCATTGTGCCTTTTGTATTTAATTGCGATGCAATTTCTGTGTTTTATCGTCAGTAAGAAGGTCCAAGGGATATAGTAAACCTGAAGGGAAGCATCGGAATCTATAACTAGCGTCACAGGAATGGATTAAGATATAGTCAGTAAGAAGAGTCAGTCTTCTTGTACTTAAGTCAGCATTGTGCCTTTTGTATTTAATTCCGATGCAATTTCTGTATTTCATCGTCAAGAAGAAGGTCCAAGGGATTCAGTAAACCTGAAGTGACGCATCGGAATCTATAACTAGTGTCACAGGAATGGTTCAAACTTAGTCAGTTAGAAGAGTCCGTCTTCTTGTACTTAAGTCGGCATTGTACCTTTTGTGTTTGATTCCGATGCAATTTCTGTGTTTCATCGTCAATACGATGGTCCGTGGGATACGGTAAACCAGATGTGAAGCATCGGAATCTATAACTAGTGTCACAGGAATGGTTCAAATCATAGTCAGTAAGAAGAGTAAGTCTTCTTGTACTTAAGTCGGCATTGTGCCTTTTCTATTTAATTCCGATGCAATATCTGTGTTTCGTCGTAAATAAGAAGGTCAGAGGGATACAGTAAAAATGAAGTGAAGCATCGGAATCTTCACCTAGTGTCACAGGAATGGTGCAAATCATAGTCAGTAAGAAGAGTCAGTCTTCTTGTACTTAAGTCGGCATTGTGCCTTTTCTATTTCATTCCGATGCAATTTCTGAGTTTCATCGTCAATAAGAAGGTCCTAGGGATACAGTACACCCGAAGTGAAGCATCGGAATCTGTAACTAGCGTCAAAGGAATGGTTCAAAACATAGACACTAAGAAGAGGCAGTCTGCTTGTACTTAAGACGGCATTGTACGTTTTCTATTTAATTTCGATGCAATTTCTGCGCTTCATCGTCAATAAGAAGGTCCAAAGGATATAGTAAACCTGAAGTGAAGCATCGGACTCTCTATAACTAATGTCACAGGATTCGTTCAAATCATAGACAGTAGGTGGAGTCAGTCTTCTTGTACTTAAGTCGTCATTATGCCTTTTGTATTTAGTTCCGATGCTATTTCTGTGTTTCATCGTCAATAAGAAGGTCCTAGCGATACAGTAAACCTGTAGTGAAGCATCGGAAACTATAACTAGTGTCACAGGAATGGTTCGAAGCATAGTCAGTAAGAAGAGTCAGTCTTCTTGTACTTAAGTCGGCATTGTGCCTTTTGTATTTAATTCCGATGCAATTTCTGTGTTTCAGTGTCAATACGAAGGTCCGAGGGATGCAGTAAACCAGAAGTGAAGCATCGGAATCTATAACTAGTGTCACAGGAATGGTTCATATCATAGCCAGTAAGAAGAGTCAGTCTTCTTGTACTTAAGTCGGCATTGGGCCTTTTTATTTAATTGCGATGCAATTTCTGTGTTTTATCGTTAGTAAGAAGGTCCAAGGGATACAGTTAACCTGAAGGGAAGCTTCGGAATCTATAACTAGCGTCACAGGAATGGATTAAGATATAGTCAGTAAGAAGAGTCGGTATTCTTGTACATAAGTTGGCATTGTAGCTTTTCTATTTAATTCCCATGCAGTTTCTGTGTTTCGTCGTCAATAAGATGGTCCAAGGGATACAGTAAACCTGAAGTGAAGCATCGTAATCTATAACTAGCGTCACAGGAATGGTTCAAATCATAGACAGTGAGAAGAGTCAGTCTTCTTGTACTTAAGTCGGCATTTTGACTTTTGTATTTAATTCCGATGCAATTTCTGTGATTACTCGTCAATAAGAAGGTCCAAGGGATTCAGTAAACCTGAAGTGAAGCATCGGAATCTATAACTAGTGTTACAGGAATGGTTCAAAACATAGTCAGTTAGAAGAGTCAGTCTTCTTGTACTTAAGTCGGCATTGTGCCTTTTGTATTTAATTCCGATGCAATTTCTGTGTTTCATCGTCAATACGAAGGTCCGTGGGATACAGTAAACCAGATGTGAAGCATCGGAATCTATAACTAGTGTCACAGGAATGGTTCAAATCACAGTCAGTAAGAAGAGTCAGCCTTCTTGTACTTAAGTCGGCATTGTGCCTTTTGTATTTAATTCCGATGTAATATCTGTTTTTCATCGTTAATAAGAAAGTCAGAGGGATACAGTTAAAATGAAGTGAATCATCGGAATCTACAACTAGTGTCACAGGAATGGTTCAAATCATAGTCAGTAAGAAGATTCAGTCTTCGTGTACTTAAGTCGGCATTGTGCCTTTTCTATTTAGTTCCAATGCAATTTCTGTGTTTCATCGTCAATAAGAAGGTCCTAGGGATACAGTACACCTGAAGTGAAGCATCGGAATCTGTAACTAGCGTCAAAGGAATGGTTCAAAACATAGACACTAAGAAGAGTCATTCTGCTTGTACTTAAGACGGCATTGTACCTCTTCTATTTAATTTCGATGCAATTTCTGCGTTTCATCGTCAATAAGAAGGTCAGAGGGATACAGTGTACCTGAGGTGAAGCATCGGAATCTATAACTAGTGTCACAGGAATGGTTCAAAACATAGACAGTAGGAATAGTCAGTGTTCTTGTACTTAAGTCGGAATTGTGCCTTTTCTATTTAATTCCGATGCAATTTCTGTGTTTCGTCGCCAATAACAAGGTCCAAAGGATACAGTAAACCGGAAGTGAAGCATCGGAATCTATAACTAATGTTACAGGATTCGTTCAAAACATAGACAGTAGGAAGAGTCAGTCTTCTTGTACGTAAGTCGTCATTGTGCCTTTTGTATTTATTTCCGATGCAATTTCTGTGTTTCATCGTCAATAAGATGGTCCTAGCGATACAGTAAACCTGTAGTGAAGCATCGGAAACTATAACTAGTGTCACAGGAATGGTTCGAAACATAGTCAGTAAGAAGAGTCAGTCTTCTAGTACTTAAGTCGGCATTTAGACATTTGTATTTAATTCCAATGCATTTTCTGTGATTACTCGTCATTAAGAAGGTCCAAGGGATACAGTAAACCTCAAGTGAAGCATCGGAATCTATAACTAGTGTCACAGGAATGGTTCAAAGCATAGTCAGTTAGAGGAGTCAGTCTTCTTGTACTTAAGTCGGCATAGTGCCTCTTGTATTTAATTCCGATGCAATTTCTGTGTTTCATCGTCAATACGAAGGTCCGTGGGATACAGTAAACCAGATGTGAAGCATCGGATTCTATAACTAGTGTCACAGGAATGGTTCAAAACATAGACAGTAGGAAGAGACAGTCATCTTGTACGTAAGACGGCATTGTGCCTTTTCTATTTAATTCAGATGCAATTTCTGTGCTTCGTCGTCAATAAGAAGATCCAAGGGATACAGTAAACCAGAAGTGAAGCATCGGAATCTATAACTAGCGTCTAAGGAATGGTTCAAATCATAGACAGTGAGAAGAGTCAGTCTTCTTGTACTTAAGTCGGCATTTAGACTTTTGTATTTAATTCCGATGCAATTTCTGTGAGTACTTGTCATTAAGAAGGTCCAAGGGATACAGTAAACCTGAAGTGAAGCATCGGAATCTATAACTAGTGTCACAGGAATGGTTCAAAACGTAGTCAGTTAGAAGAGTCAGCCTTCTTGTACTTAAGTAGGCATTGTGCCTTTTGTATTTAATTCCGATGCAATTTCTGTGTTTCATTTTCAATACGATGGTCCGAGGGATGCAGTTAACCAGATCTGAAGCATCGGAATCTATAACTAGTGTCACAGGTATGGTTCAAATGATTGCCAGTAAGAAGAGTCAGTCTTCTTGTACTTAAGTCGGCATTGTGCCTTTTGTATTTAATGCCGATGCAATATCTGTGTTTCATCGTTAATAAGAAGGTCAGAGGGATACAGTAAACCTGAAGTGAAGTATCGGAATCAACAACTAGTGTCACAGGAATGGTTCAAATCATAGTCAGAAAGAAGGGTCAGTCTTCTTATAATTAAGTCGGCATTGGGCCTTTTGTATTTAATTGCGATGCAATTTCTGTGTTTTATCGTCAGTAAGAAGATCCAAGGGATACAGTAAACCTAAAGGGAAGCATCGGAATCTATAACTAGCGTCACAGGAATGGATTAAGATATAGTCAGTTAGAAGAGTCAGTCTTCTTGTACTTAAGTCGGCATTGTGCCTTTTGTATTTAATTCCGATTCAATTTCTGTGTGTCATCGTCAATACGAAGGTCCGTGGGATACAGTACACCTGAAGTGAAGCATCGGAATCTGTAACTAGCGTCACAGGAATGGTTCAAAACATAGACACTATGAAGAGTCAGTCTGCTTGTACTTAAGACGGCATTGTACCTTTTCTATTTAATTTCGATGCAATTTCTGCGTTTCATCGTCAATAAGAAGGTCAGAGGGATACAGTGAACCTGAGGTGAAGCATCGGAATCTATAACAAGTGTCACAGGAATGGTTCAAAACATAGACAGTAGGAAGAGTCAGTCTTATTGTACTTAGGAAGGCATTGTGCTTTTTCTAATTAATTCCGATGCAATTTCTGTGTTTTGTCGCCAATAAGAAGGTCCAAAGGATACAGTAAACCTGAAGTGAGGCATCGGAATCTATAACTAATGTTACAGGATTCGTTCAAAACATAGACAGTAGGAAGAGTCAGTCTTCTTGTACTTAAGTCGTCATTGTGCCTTTTGTATTTAGTTCCGACGCAATTTCTGTGTTTCATCGTCAATAAGAAGGTCCTAGCGATACAGTAAACCTGTAGTGAAGCATCGGAAACTATAACTAGTGTCACAGGAATGGTTCGACACATAGTCAGTAAGAAGAGTAAGTCTTCTTGAACTTAAGTCGGCATTGTGCCTTTTGTATTTAATTCCGATTCAATTTCTGTGTTTCATCGTCAATACGGAGGTCCATGGGATACAGTAAACCAGATGTGAAGCATCGGAATCTATAACTAGTGTCACAGGAATGGTTCAAATCATAGTCAGTAAGAAGAGTCAGTCTTCTTGTACTTAAGTCGGCATTGTGCCTTTTGTATTTAATTCCGATGCAATATCTGTGATTCATCGTTAATAAGAAGGTCAGAGGGATACAGTAAAAATGAAGTGAAGCATCGCAATCTACAACTAGTGTCAGAGGAATGGTTCAAATCATAGTCAGTAAGAAGAGTCAGTCTTCTTGTACTTAAGTCGTCATTGTGCCTTTTGTATTTATTTCCGACGCAATTTCTGTGTTTCATCGTCAATAAGAAGGTCCTAGCGATACAGTAAACCTGTAGTGAAGCATCGGAAACTATAACTAGTGTCACAGGAATGGTTCGAAACATAGTCAGTAAGAAGAGTCAGTCTTCTTGTACTTAAGTCGGCATTGTGCCTTTTGTATTTAATTCCGATGCAATTTCTGTGTTTCATTGTCATTACGATGGTCCGAGGGATGCAGTTAACCAGAACTGAAGCATCGGAATCTATAACTAGTGTCACAGGTATGGTTCATATCATTGCTAGTAAGAAGAGTCAGTCTACTTGTACTTAAGTCGGCATTGTGCCTTTTGTATTTAATGCCGATGCAATATCTGTGTTTCATCGTTAATAAGAAGGTCAGAGGGATACAGTAAACCTGAAGTGAAGTATCGGAATCTACAACTAGTGTCACAGGAATGGTTCAAATCATAGTCAGAAAGTAGAGTCAGTCTTCTTATACTTAAGTCGGCATTGGGCCTTTTGTATTTAATTGCGATGCAATTTCTGTGTTTGATCGTCAGTATGAAGGTTCAAGGGATACAGTAAACCTAAAGGGAAGCTTCGGAATCTATAACTAGCGTCACAGGAATGGTTCAAAACATAGTCAGTTAGAAGAGTCAGTCTTCTTGTACTTAAGTCGGCATTATGCCTTTTGTATTTAATTCCGATTCAATTTCTGTGTGTCATCGTCAATACGAAGGTCCGTGGGATACAGTACACCTGAAGTGAAGCATCGGAATCTGTAACTAGCGTCACAGGAATGGTTCAAAACATAGACACTATGAAGAGTCAGTCTGTTTGTACTTAAGACGGCATTGTACCTTTTCTATTTAATTTCGATGCAATTTCTGCGTTTCATCGTCAATAAGAAGGTCAGAGGGATACAGTAAACCTGAAGTGAAGCATCGGAATCTACAACTAGAGTCACAGGAATGGTTCAAATCATAGTAGAAAGAAGAGTCAGTCTTCTTGTACTTAAGTCGGCATTGGGCCTTTTGTATTTAATTGCGATGCAATTTCTGTGTTTGATCGTCAGTAAAAAGTTCCAAGGGATACAGTAAACCTGAAGGGAAGCATCGGAATCTATAGATAGTGTCACAGGAATGGATTAAGATATAGTCGGTAGGAAGAGTCAGTCTTCTTGTACTTAAGTCGGCATTGTGCCTTTTGTATTTAATTCCGATGCAATTTCTGTATTTCATCGTCAAGAAGAAGGTCCAAGGGATACAGTATACCTGAAGAGAAGCATCGGAATCTATAACTAGACTCACAGGAATGGTTCAAAACATAGACAGTAGGAAGAGTCAGTCTTCTTGTACTTTAGTCGTCATTGTGCCTTTCGTATTTAATTCCGATTCAATTTCTGTGCGTCATCGTCAATACGAAGGTCCGTGGGATAAAGTAAACCAGATGTGAAGCATCGGAATCTATAACTAGTGTCACAGGAATGGTTCAAATCATAGTCAGTAAGAAGAGTCAGTCTTCATGTACTTAAGTCGGCATTGTGCCTTTTCTATTTAATTCCGATGCAATTTCTGTGTTTCATCGTCAATAAGAAGGTCCAAGGGATACAGTAAACCTGGAGTGAAGCATCGGAATCTATAACTAGTGTCAAAGGAATGGATCAAGATATAGTCAGTAAGAAGAGTCAGTCTTCTTGTACTTAAGTCGGCATTGTGCGTTTTCTATTTAATTCCAATGCAATCTCTGTGTTTCATCGACAAAAAGAAGGTCAGAAGGATACAATAAACCTGAAGTGATTAATCGGAATCTATAACTAGTGTCACAGGAATGGTTCAAAACATCGACAGTAGGAAGAGTCAGTCTTCTTGTACTTAAGTTGGCATTGTGCCTTTTGAATTTAATTCCGATGCACTATCTGTGTTTCATCGTCAATAAGAAGGTCCAAGGTATACAGTAAAACTGAATTGAAGCATCGGAATCTATAACTAGTGTCACAGGAATGGTTCATAACATAGACAGTAGGAAGATTCAGTCTACATGTACTTAAGTCGGCATTGTGATTTTTGTATTTATTTCCGATGCAATTCCTGTGTTTCATCGTCAATACGAAGGTCAGAGGGATATAGTAAACCTGAAGTGAAGCATCGGAATCTATAACTAGTATCACAGGAATGGTTCAAAACATACTCAGTAAGAAGAGTCAGTCTTCTTGTACTTAAGTCGGCATTGTGCCTTTTGTATTTAATTTCCATGCAATTTCTGTATTTCATTGTCAAGAAGAAAGTCCAAGGAATACAGTAAACCTGAAGTGATGCATCGGAATCCATAACTAGTGTCACAGGAATGGTTCAAAGCATAGACAGTAGGAAGAGACAGTCTTCTTGTACATGAGTCGGCATTGTGCCTTTCCTATTTAATTCCGATGCAATTTCTGTGTTTCGTCGTCAATTAGAAGGTCCAAGGGATACAGTAAACCTGATGTGAAGCATCGGAATCTATAACTAGTGTCACAGGAATGGTTCAAATCATAGTCAGTAAGAAGAGTCAGTCTTCTTGTACTTAAGTCGGCATTGTGCCTTTTGTATTTAATTTCCATGCAATTTCTGTATTTCATTGTCAAGAAGAAGGTCCAAGGGATACAGTAAACCTGAAGTGAAGCATCGGAATCTATAACTAGTGTAACAGGAATGGCTCCAAACATAGTCAGTAAGAAGAGTCAGTCTTCTTGTACTTAAGTCGGCATTGTGCCATTTGTATTTAATTTCGATGCTATTTCTGTGTTTCATCGTCAATAAGAAGGTCCAAGGGATACAGTAAACCTGAAGTGGAGCATCGGATTCTATAATTAGTGTCACAGGAATGGTTCAAAACATAGACAGTAAGAAGAGTCACCCTTCTTGTACTTAAGTCGGCATTGTGCCTTTTCTATTTCACTTCGATGCAATTTCAGTGTTTCATCGTCAATAAGAAGGTCCAAGGGATACAGTAAACCAGAAGTGAAGCATCGGAATCTATAACTAGCGTCTAAGGAATGGTTCAAATCATAGACAGTGAGAAGAGTCAGTCTTCTTGTACTTAAGTCGGCATTTAGACTTTTGTATTTAATTCCGATGCAATTTCTGTGAGTACTTGTCATTAAGAAGGTCCAAGGGATACAGTAAACCTGAAGTGAAGCATCGGAATCTATAACTAGTGTCACAGGAATGGTTCAAAACGTAGTCAGTTAGAAGAGTCAGCCTTCTTGTACTTAAGTAGGCATTGTGCCTTTTGTATTTAATTCCGATGCAATTTCTGTGTTTCATTTTCAATACGATGGTCCGAGGGATGCAGTTAACCAGATCTGAAGCATCGGAATCTATAACTAGTGTCACAGGTATGGTTCAAATGATTGCCAGTAAGAAGAGTCAGTCTTCTTGTACTTAAGTCGGCATTGTGCCTTTTGTATTTAATGCCGATGCAATATCTGTGTTTCATCGTTAATAAGAAGGTCAGAGGGATACAGTAAACCTGAAGTGAAGTATCGGAATCAACAACTAGTGTCACAGGAATGGTTCAAATCATAGTCAGAAAGAAGAGTCAGTCTTCTTATAATTAAGTCGGCATTGGGCCTTTTGTATTTAATTGCGATGCAATTTCTGTGTTTTATCGTCAGTAAGAAGATCCAAGGGATACAGTAAACCTAAAGGGAAGCATCGGAATCTATAATTAGCGTCACAGGAATGGATTAAGATATAGTCAGTTAGAAGAGTCAGTCTTCTTGTACTTAAGTCGGCATTGTGCCTTTTGTATTTAATTCCGATTCAATTTCTGTGTGTCATCGTCAATACGAAGGTCCGTGGGATACAGTACACCTGAAGTGAAGCATCGGAATCTGTAACTAGCGTCACAGGAATGGTTCAAAACATAGACACTATGAAGAGTCAGTCTGCTTGTACTTAAGACGGCATTGTACCTTTTCTATTTAATTTCGATGCAATTTCTGCGTTTCATCGTCAATAAGAAGGTCAGAGGGATACAGTGAACCTGAGGTGAAGCATCGGAATCTATAACAAGTGTCACAGGAATGGTTCAAAACATAGACAGTAGGAAGAGTCAGTCTTATTGTACTTAGGAAGGCATTGTGCTTTTTCTAATTAATTCCGATGCAATTTCTGTGTTTTGTCGCCAATAAGAAGGTCCAAAAGATACAGTAAACCTGAAGTGAGGCATCGGAATCTATAACTAATGTTACAGGATTCGTTCAAAACATAGACAGTAGGAAGAGTCAGTCTTCTTGTACTTAAGTCGTCATTGTGCCTTTTGTATTTAGTTCCGACGCAATTTCTGTGTTTCATCGTCAATAAGAAGGTCCTAGCGATACAGTAAACCTGTAGTGAAGCATCGGAAACTATAACTAGTGTCACAGGAATGGTTCGACACATAGTCAGTAAGAAGAGTAAGTCTTCTTGAACTTAAGTCGGCATTGTGCCTCCTGTATTTAATTCCGATTCAATTTCTGTGTTTCATCGTCAATACGGAGGTCCATGGGATACAGTAAACCAGATGTGAAGCATCGGAATCTATAACTAGTGTCACAGGAATGGTTCAAATCATAGTCAGTAAGAAGAGTCAGTCTTCTTGTACTTAAGTCGGCATTGTGCCTTTTGTATTTAATTCCGATGCAATATCTGTGATTCATCGTTAATAAGAAGGTCAGAGGGATACAGTAAAAATGAAGTGAAGCATCGCAATCTACAACTAGTGTCAGAGGAATGGTTCAAATCATAGTCAGTAAGAAGAGTCAGTCTTCTTGTACTTAAGTCGTCATTGTGCCTTTTGTATTTATTTCCGACGCAATTTCTGTGTTTCATCGTCAATAAGAAGGTCCTAGCGATACAGTAAACCTGTAGTGAAGCATCGGAAACTATAACTAGTGTCACAGGAATGGTTCGAAACATAGTCAGTAAGAAGAGTCAGTCTTCTTGTACTTAAGTCGGCATTGTGCCTTTTGTATTTAATTCCGATGCAATTTCTGTGTTTCATTGTCATTACGATGGTCCGAGGGATGCAGTTAACCAGAACTGAAGCATCGGAATCTATAACTAGTGTCACAGGTATGGTTCATATCATTGCTAGTAAGAAGAGTCAGTCTACTTGTACTTAAGTCGGCATTGTGCCTTTTGTATTTAATGCCGATGCAATATCTGTGTTTCATTGTTAATAAGAAGGTCAGAGGGATACAGTAAACCTGAAGTGAAGTATCGGAATCTACAACTAGTGTCACAGGAATGGTTCAAATCATAGTCAGAAAGTAGAGTCAGTCTTCTTATACTTAAGTCGGCATTGGGCCTTTTAAATTTAATTGCGATGCAATTTCTGTGTTTTATCGTCAGTAAGAAGGTTCAAGGGATACAGTAAACCTAAAGGGAAGCTTCGGAATCTATAACTAGCGTCACAGGAATGGTTCAAAACATAGTCAGTTAGAAGAGTCAGTCTTCTTGTACTTAAGTCGGCATTATGCCTTTTGTATTTAATTCCGATTCAATTTCTGTGTGTCATCGTCAATACGAAGGTCCGTGGGATACAGTACACCTGAAGTGAAGCATCGGAATCTGTAACTAGCGTCACAGGAATGGTTCAAAACATAGACACTATGAAGAGTCAGTCTGTTTGTACTTAAGACGGCATTGTACCTTTTCTATTTAATTTCGATGCAATTTCTGCGTTTCATCGTCAATAAGAAGGTCAGAGGGATACAGTAAACCTGAAGTGAAGCATCGGAATCTACAACTAGAGTCACAGGAATGGTTCAAATCATAGTAGAAAGAAGAGTCAGTCTTCTTGTACTTAAGTCGGCATTGGGCCTTTTGTATTTAATTGCGATGCAATTTCTGTGTTTGATCGTCAGTAAAAAGTTCCAAGGGATACAGTAAACCTGAAGGGAAGCATCGGAATCTATAGATAGTGTCACAGGAATGGATTAAGATATAGTCGGTAGGAAGAGTCAGTCTTCTTGTACTTAAGTCGGCATTGTGCCTTTTGTATTTAATTCCGATGCAATTTCTGTATTTCATCGTCAAGAAGAAGGTCCAAGGGATACAGTATACCTGAAGAGAAGCATCGGAATCTATAACTAGACTCACAGGAATGGTTCAAAACATAGACAGTAGGAAGAGTCAGTCTTCTTGTACTTTAGTCGTCATTGTGCCTTTCGTATTTAATTCCGATTCAATTTCTGTGCGTCATCGTCAATACGAAGGTCCGTGGGATAAAGTAAACCAGATGTGAAGCATCGGAATCTATAACTAGTGTCACAGGAATGGTTCAAATCATAGTCAGTAAGAAGAGTCAGTCTTCATGTACTTAAGTCGGCATTGTGCCTTTTCTATTTAATTCCGATGCAATTTCTGTGTTTCATCGTCAATAAGAAGGTCCAAGGGATACAGTAAACCTGGAGTGAAGCATCGGAATCTATAACTAGTGTCAAAGGAATGGATCAAGATATAGTCAGTAAGAAGAGTCAGTCTTCTTGTACTTAAGTCGGCATTGTGCGTTTTCTATTTAATTCCAATGCAATCTCTGTGTTTCATCGACAAAAAGAAGGTCAGAAGGATACAGTAAACCTGAAGTGATTAATCGGAATCTATAACTAGTGTCACAGGAATGGTTCAAAACATCGACAGTAGGAAGAGTCAGTCTTCTTGTACTTAAGTTGGCATTGTGCCTTTTGAATTTAATTCCGATGCACTATCTGTGTTTCATCGTCAATAAGAAGGTCCAAGGTATACAGTAAAACTGAATTGAAGCATCGGAATCTATAACTAGTGTCACAGGAATGGTTCATAACATAGACAGTAGGAAGATTCAGTCTACATGTACTTAAGTCGGCATTGTGATTTTTGTATTTATTTCCGATGCAATTCCTGTGTTTCATCGTCAATACGAAGGTCAGAGGGATATAGTAAACCTGAAGTGAAGCATCGGAATCTATAACTAGTATCACAGGAATGGTTCAAAACATACTCAGTAAGAAGAGTCAGTCTTCTTGTACTTAAGTCGGCATTGTGCCTTTTGTATTTAATTTCCATGCAATTTCTGTATTTCATTGTCAAGAAGAAAGTCCAAGGAATACAGTAAACCTGAAGTGATGCATCGGAATCCATAACTAGTGTCACAGGAATGGTTCAAAGCATAGACAGTAGGAAGAGACAGTCTTCTTGTACATGAGTCGGCATTGTGCCTTTCCTATTTAATTCCGATGCAATTTCTGTGTTTCGTCGTCAATTAGAAGGTCCAAGGGATACAGTAAACCTGAAGTGAAGCATCGGAATGTATAACTAGTGTCACAGGACTTGTTCAAAACATAGACATTAAGAAGAGTCAGTCTTCTTGTACTTAAGTCGTTATTTAGACTTTTGTATATAATTCCGATGCAATTTCTGTGATTCATTGTCAATAAGAAGGTCCAAGGGATACAGTAAACCTGAAGTGAAGAATCGGAATCTATTACTAGTGTCACAGGAATGGTTCAAAGCAAAGTCAGTAAGAAGAGTCAGTCTTCTTGTACTTAAGTCGGCATTGTGCCTTTTGTATTTAATTTCCATGCAATTTCTGTATTTCATTGTCAAGAAGAAGGTCCAAGGGATACAGTAAACCTGAAGTGAAGCATCGGAATCTATAACTAGTGTAACAGGAATGGCTCCAAACATAGTCAGTAAGAAGAGTCAGTCTTCTTGTACTTAAGTCGGCATTGTGCCTTTTCTATTTCACTTCGATGCAATTTCAGTGTTTCATCGTCAATAAGAAGGTCCAAGGGATACAGTAAAGCTGAAGTGAAGCATCGGAATCAATAACTAGTGTCACAGGAATGGATCAAGGTATAGTCAGTAAGAAGAGTCAGTCTTCTTGTACTTAAGTCGGCATTGTGCCATTTGTATTTAATTTCGATGCTATTTCTGTGTTTCATCGTCAATAAGAAGGTCCAAGGGATACAGTAAACCTGAAGTGGAGCATCGGATTCTATAATTAGTGTCACAGGAATGGTTCAAAACATAGACAGTAAGAAGAGTCACCCTTCTTGTACTTAAGTCGGTATTGTGCCCATTTCAATTTAGTTCCGATGCAGTTACTCTGTTTCATCGTCAATAAAACGGTCAGAGGGATACAGTAAACCTGAAGTGAAGCATCGGAATGTATAACTAGTGTCACAGGACTGGTTCAAAACATAGACATTAAGAAGAGTCAGTCTTCTTGTACTTAAGTCGGCATTTAGACTTTTGTATATAATTCCGATGCAATTTCTGTGATTCATTGTCAATAAGAAGGTCCAAGGGATACAGCAAACCTGAAGTGAAGAATCGGAATCTAATACTAGTGTCACAGGAATGGTTCAAAGCAAAGTCAGTAAGAATAGTCAGTCTTCTTGTACTTAAGTCGGCATTGTGCCTTTTGTATTTCATTCAGATGCTATTTCTGTGTTTCATCGTCAATAAGAAGGTCAGAGGGACACAGTAAACCTGAAGTGAAACATCGGAATCTATAACTAGTGTAACAGGAATTGCTCCAAACATAGTCAGTAAGAAGAGTCAGTCTTCGTGTACTTAAGTCGGCATTGTGCCCATTTCAATTTAGTTCCGATGCAGTTACTCTGTTTCATCGTCAATAAAACAGTCAGAGGGATACAGTAAACCTGAAGTGAAGCATCGGAATCTCTAACTAGTGTAACAGGAATGGTTCAACACATAGTCAGTAAGAAGAGTTAATCTGCTTGTACTTAAGACGGCATTGTGCCTTTTCTATTTAATTCCGATGCAATTTCTGTGTATCATCGTCAATAAGAAGGTCCATGGGATGCAGCAAACCTGAAATGAAGCATCGGAATCTATAACTAGTGTCAAAGGAATGGATCAAGGTATAGTCAGTAAGAAGAGTCAGTCTTCTTGTACTTAAGTCGGCATTGTGCGTTTTCTATTTAATTCCAATGCAATCTCTGTGTTTCATCGACAAAAAGGAGGTCAGAGGGATACAGTAAACCTGAAGTGAAGCATCGGAATCTATTACTAGTGTCACAGGAATGGTTCAAAACAGCGACAGTAGGAAGAGTCAGTCTTCTTGTACTTAAGTTGGCATTGTGCATTTTGTATTTAATTCCGATGCACTATCTGTGTTTCATCGTCAATAGGAAGGTCCAAGGTATACAGTAAAACTGAAATGAAGCATCGGAATCTATAACTAGTGTCACAGGAATGGTTCATAACATAGACAGTAGGAAGATTCAGTCTACATGTACTAAAGTCGGCATTGTGATTTTTGTATTTATTTGCGATGCAATTCCTGTGTTTCATTGTCAATACGAAGGTCAGAGGGATATAGTAAACCTGAAGTGAAGCATCGGAATCTATAACTAGTGTCACAGGAATGGTTCAAAACATACTCAGTAAGAAGAGTCTGTCTTCTTGTACTTAAGTCGGCATTGTGCCTTTTGTATTTCATTCCGATGCAATTCCTGTGTTTCATCGTCAATAAGAAGGTCCAAGGGATACAGTAAACCTGAAGTGTAGCATCGGAATCTATAACTAGTGTCACAGGAATGGTTCAAATCATAGACAGTAAGAAGAGTCAGTCTTCTTGTACTTAAGTCGGCATTGTGCCCTTTTCAATTTAATTCCAATGCAATTACTGTGTTTCATCGTCAATAAAAAAGTCAGAGGGATTCAGTAAACCTGAAGTGAAGCATCGGAATCTATAACTAGTATCACAGGAATGGTTCAAAACATAGTCAGTAAGAAGAGTCAGTCTCCTTGTACTTAAGTCGGCATTGTGCCTTTTGTTTTTAATTCCGATGCAATGTCTGTGTTTCAACGTCAATACGAAGATCCGAGCGATACAGTAAACCAGAAGTGAAGCATCGGTATCTCTAACTAGTGTAACAGGAATGGTTCAACACATAGTCAGTAAGAAGAGTCAGACTGCTTGTACTTAAGACGGCATTGTGTATTTTTTATTTAATTCCGATGCAATTTCTGTGTTTCATCGTCAAAGAGAAGGTCAAAGGGATACAGTAAACCTGAAGTGAAGCATCGGAATCTATAACTAGTGTCACAGGAATGGTTCAAAACATACTCAGTTAGAAGAGTCAGTCTTCTTGTACGTAAGTCGGCATTGTGCCTTTTAAATTTAATTCCGATGCAATTCCTGTGTTTCATCGTCAATAAGAAGGTCCAAGGATACAGTAAAACTGAAATGAAGCATCGGAATCTATAACTAGTGTCACAGGAATGGTTCATAACATAGACAGTAGGAAGATTCAGTCTACATGTACTTAAGTCGGCATTGTGATTTTTGTATTTATTTGCGATGCAATTCCTGTGTTTCATTGTCAATACGAAGGTCAGAGGGATATAGTAAACCTGAAGTGAAGCATCGGAATCTATAACTAGTGTCACAGGAATGGTTCAAAACATACTCAGTAAGAAGAGTCTGTCTTCTTGTACTTAAGTCGGCATTGTGCCTTTTGTATTTCATTCCGATGCAATTCCTGTGTTTCATCGTCAATAAGAAGGTCCAAGGGATACAGTAAACCTGAAGTGTAGCATCGGAATCTATAACTAGTGTCACAGGAATGGTTCAAATCATAGACAGTAAGAAGAGTCAGTCTTCTTGTACTTAAGTCGGTATTGTGCCCATTTCAATTTAGTTCCGATGCAGTTACTCTGTTTCATCGTCAATAAAACGGTCAGAGGGATACAGTAAACCTGAAGTGAAGCATCGGAATGTATAACTAGTGTCACAGGACTGGTTCAAAACATAGACATTAAGAAGAGTCAGTCTTCTTGTACTTAAGTCGGCATTTAGACTTTTGTATATAATTCCGATGCAATTTCTGTGATTCATTGTCAATAAGAAGGTCCAAGGGATACAGCAAACCTGAAGTGAAGAATCGGAATCTAATACTAGTGTCACAGGAATGGTTCAAAGCAAAGTCAGTAAGAATAGTCAGTCTTCTTGTACTTAAGTCGGCATTGTGCCTTTTGTATTTCATTCAGATGCTATTTCTGTGTTTCATCGTCAATAAGAAGGTCAGAGGGACACAGTAAACCTGAAGTGAAACATCGGAATCTATAACTAGTGTAACAGGAATTGCTCCAAACATAGTCAGTAAGAAGAGTCAGTCTTCGTGTACTTAAGTCGGCATTGTGCCCATTTCAATTTAGTTCCGATGCAGTTACTCTGTTTCATCGTCAATAAAACAGTCAGAGGGATACAGTAAACCTGAAGTGAAGCATCGGAATCTCTAACTAGTGTAACAGGAATGGTTCAACACATAGTCAGTAAGAAGAGTTAATCTGCTGATACTTAAGACGGCATTGTGCCTTTTCTATTTAATTCCGATGCAATTTCTGTGTATCATCGTCAATAAGAAGGTCCATGGGATGCAGCAAACCTGAAATGAAGCAGCGGAATCTATAACTAGTGTCAAAGGAATGGATCAAGGTATAGTCAGTAAGAAGAGTCAGTCTTCTTGTACTTAAGTCGGCATTGTGCGTTTTCTATTTAATTCCAATGCAATCTCTGTGTTTCATCGACAAAAAGGAGGTCAGAGGGATACAGTAAACCTGAAGTGAAGCATCGGAATCTATTACTAGTGTCACAGGAATGGTTCAAAACAGCGACAGTAGGAAGAGTCAGTCTTCTTGTACTTAAGTTGGCATTGTGCCTTTTGTATTTAATTCCGATGCACTATCTGTGTTTCATCGTCAATAGGAAGGTCCAAGGTATACAGTAAAACTGAAATGAAGCATCGGAATCTATAACTAGTGTCACAGGAATGGTTCATAACATAGACAGTAGGAAGATTCAGTCTACATGTACTAAAGTCGGCATTGTGATTTTTGTATTTATTTGCGATGCAATTCCTGTGTTTCATTGTCAATACGAAGGTCAGAGGGATATAGTAAACCTGAAGTGAAGCATCGGAATCTATAACTAGTGTCACAGGAATGGTTCAAAACATACTCAGTAAGAAGAGTCTGTCTTCTTGTACTTAAGTCGGCATTGTGCCTTTTGTATTTCATTCCGATGCAATTCCTGTGTTTCATCGTCAATAAGAAGGTCCAAGGGATACAGTAAACCTGAAGTGTAGCATCGGAATCTATAACTAGTGTCACAGGAATGGTTCAAATCATAGACAGTAAGAAGAGTCAGTCTTCTTGTACTTAAGTCGGCATTGTGCCCTTTTCAATTTAATTCCAATGCAATTACTGTGTTTCATCGTCAATAAAAAAGTCAGAGGGATTCAGTAAACCTGAAGTGAAGCATCGGAATCTATAACTAGTATCACAGGAATGGTTCAAAACATAGTCAGTAAGAAGAGTCAGTCTCCTTGTACTTAAGTCGGCATTGTGCCTTTTGTTTTTAATTCCGATGCAATGTCTGTGTTTCAACGTCAATACGAAGATCCGAGCGATACAGTAAACCAGAAGTGAAGCATCGGTATCTCTAACTAGTGTAACAGGAATGGTTCAACACATAGTCAGTAAGAAGAGTCAGACTGCTTGTACTTAAGACGGCATTGTGTATTTTTTATTTAATTCCGATGCAATTTCTGTGTTTCATCGTCAAAGAGAAGGTCAAAGGGATACAGTAAACCTGAAGTGAAGCATCGGAATCTATAACTAGTGTCACAGGAATGGTTCAAAACATACTCAGTTAGAAGAGTCAGTCTTCTTGTACGTAAGTCGGCATTGTGCCTTTTAAATTTAATTCCGATGCAATTCCTGTGTTTCATCGTCAATAAGAAGGTCCAAGGATACAGTAAAACTGAAATGAAGCATCGGAATCTATAACTAGTGTCACAGGAATGGTTCATAACATAGACAGTAGGAAGATTCAGTCTACATGTACTTAAGTCGGCATTGTGATTTTTGTATTTATTTGCGATGCAATTCCTGTGTTTCATTGTCAATACGAAGGTCAGAGGGATATAGTAAACCTGAAGTGAAGCATCGGAATCTATAACTAGTGTCACAGGAATGGTTCAAAACATACTCAGTAAGAAGAGTCTGTCTTCTTGTACTTAAGTCGGCATTGTGCCTTTTGTATTTCATTCCGATGCAATTCCTGTGTTTCATCGTCAATAAGAAGGTCCAAGGGATACAGTAAACCTGAAGTGTAGCATCGGAATCTATAACTAGTGTCACAGGAATGGTTCAAATCATAGACAGTAAGAAGAGTCAGTCTTCTTGTACTTAAGTCGGCATTGTGCCCTTTTCAATTTAATTCCAATGCAATTACTGTGTTTCATCGTCAATAAAAAAGTCAGAGGGATTCAGTAAACCAGATGTGAAGCATCGGAATCTATAACTAGTGTCACAGGAATGGTTCAAATCATAGTCAGTAAGAAGAGTCAGTCTTCTTGTACTTAAGTCGGCATTGTGCCTTTTCTATTTAATTCCGATGCAATTTCTGTGTTTCATCGTCAATAAGAAGGTCCAAGGGATACAGTAAACCTGGAGTGAAGCATCGGAATCTATAACTAGTGTCAAAGGAATGGATCAAGATATAGTCAGTAAGAAGAGTCAGTCTTCTTGTACTTAAGTCGGCATTGTGCGTTTTCTATTTAATTCCAATGCAATCTCTGTGTTTCATCGACAAAAAGAAGGTCAGAAGGATACAGTAAACCTGAAGTGATTAATCGGAATCTATAACTAGTGTCACAGGAATGGTTCAAAACATCGACAGTAGGAAGAGTCAGTCTTCTTGTACTTAAGTTGGCATTGTGCCTTTTGAATTTAATTCCGATGCACTATCTGTGTTTCATCGTCAATAAGAAGGTCCAAGGTATACAGTAAAACTGAATTGAAGCATCGGAATCTATAACTAGTGTCACAGGAATGGTTCATAACATAGACAGTAGGAAGATTCAGTCTACATGTACTTAAGTCGGCATTGTGATTTTTGTATTTATTTCCGATGCAATTCCTGTGTTTCATCGTCAATACGAAGGTCAGAGGGATATAGTAAACCTGAAGTGAAGCATCGGAATCTATAACTAGTGTCACAGGAATGGTTCAAAACATAGTCAGTAAGAAGAGTCAGTCTTCTTGTATTTAAGTCGGCATTGTGCCTTTTGTATCCAATTACGATTCAATTTAAGTGTTTCATCGTCAGTAAGATTGTCAGAAGGATACAGTAAACCAGAAGTGAAGCATCGGAATCTAGAACTTTTGTCGCATAAATGGTTCAAAACATAGACAGTAAGAAGGGTCTGTCTTCTTGTACTTAAGTCGGCATTGTGCCTTTTGTAATTAATTCCGATGCAATTTCTGTGTTTCATCGTCAATAAGAAGGTCCAAGGGATACAGTATACCTGAAGAGAAGCATCGGAATCTAATACTAGTCTCACAGGAATGGTTCAAAACATAGAGAGTAGGAAGAGTCAGTCTTCTTGTACTTAAGTCGTCATTGTGCCTTTTGTATTTAGTTCCGATGCAATTTCTGTGTTTCAGCGTCAATAAGAAGGTCCTAGCGATACAGTAAACCTGTAGTGAAGCATCAGAAACTATAACTAGTGTCACAGGAATGGTTCATATCATAGCCAGTAAGAAGAGTCAGTCTTCTTGTACTTAAGTCGGCATTGTGCCTTTTGTGTTTAATTCCGATGCAATATCTGTGTTTCATCGTTAATAAGAAGGTCAGAGGGATACAGTAAACCTGAAGTGAAGCATCGGAATCTTCAACTAGTGTCACAGGAATGGTTCAAATCATAGTCAGAAAGAAGGTCAGTCTTCTTCTAATAATTTCCGGGTATGCAGCCGGATCCCGTCGACATTCCCGTCCGGGAAAATTTCAGAAGTCACAAGGTCAGTCTACTTGTACTTAAGTCGGCATTGGGCCTTTTGTATTTAATTCCGATGCAATTTCTGTGTTTCATCGTCAGTAAGAAGGTCCAATTGATACAGTAAACCTGAAGGGAAGCTTCTTGTACTTAAGTCGGCATTGTGCCTTTTGTATTTAATTCCGATGCAATTTCTGTATTTCATCGTCAAGGAGAAGGTCCAAAGGATACGGTAAACCTGAAGTGATGCATCGGAATCCATAACTAGTGTCACAGGAGTGGTTCAAAACATAGACAGTAGGAAGAGACAGTCTTCTTGTACATAAGTCGGCATTGTGCCTTTTGTATTTAATTCCGATGCAATTTCTGTGTTTCGTCGTCAATTAGAAGGTCCAACGGATACAGTAAACCTGAAGTGAAGCATCGGAATGTATAACTAGTGTTACAGGAATGAATCAAAACATAGACATTAAGAAGAGTCAGTCATCTTGTACTTAAGTCGGCATTTAGACTTTTGTATATAATTCCGATGTAATTTCTGTGATTCATTGTCAATAAGAAGGTCCAAGGGATACTGTAAACCTGAAGTGAAGCATCGGAATCTATAACTAGTGTCACAGGAATGGTTCAAAGCAAAGTCAGTAAGAAGAGTCAGTCTTCTTGTACTTAAGTCGGCATTGTGCCTTTTGTATTTCATTCAGATGCTATTTCTGTGTTTCATCGTCAATAAGAAGGTCAGAGGGACACAGTAAACCTGAAGTGAAGCATCGGAATCTATAACTAGTGTAACAGGAATGTCTCCAAACATAGTCAGTAAGAAGAGTGAGTCTTCTTCTACTTAAGTCGGCATTGTGCCTTTTCTATTTCATTTCGATGGAATTTCAGTGTTTCATCGTCAATAAGAAGGTCCAAGGGATACAGTAAAGCTGAAGTTAAACATCGGAATCTATAACTAGTGTCACAGGAATTGTTCAAAACATAGTCAGTAAGAAGAGTCAGTCTTCTTGTATTAAAGTCGGCATTGTGCCTTTTGTAGTCAATTACGATTCAATTTCTGTGTTTCATCGTCAATAAGATGGTCAGAAGGATACAGTAAACCTGAAGTGAAGCATCGGAATCTAGAACTTTTGTCGCAGGAATGGTTCAAAACATAGACAGTAAGAAGTGTCCGTCTTCTTGTACTTAAGTCGGCATTGTGCCTTTTGTATTTAGTTCCGATGCAATTTCTGTGTTTCATCCTCAATAAGAAGGTCCTAGAGTGACAGAAAACCTGCAGTGAAGCGTCGGAATCTTCAACTTGTATCACAGGAATGGTTCAAAACATAGTCAGTAAGAAGAGTCAGTCCTCTTGTACTTAAGTCGGCATTGTGCCTTTTGTATTTAATTCCGATGCAATTTCTGTGTTTCATCGTCAATAAGAATGTCCAAGGGATACAGTAAACCTGAAATGAAGTATCGGAATCTATAACTAGTGTCAAAGGAATGGATCAAGATATAGTCAGTAAGAAGAGTCAGTCTTCTTGTACTTAAGTCGGCATTGTGCGTTTTCTATTTAATTCCAATGCAATCTCTGTGTTTCATCGACAAAAGAAGGTCAGAGGGATACAGTAAACCTGAAGTGAAGCATCGGAATCTATAACTAGTGTCACAGGACTGGTTCAAAACATCGACAGTAGTAAGAGTCAGTCTTCTTGTACTTAGGTTGGCATTGTGCCTTTTGTATTTAATTCCGATGCACTATCTGTGTTTCATCGTCAATAAGAAGGTCCAAGGGATACAGTAAACCTCAAATGAAGCATCGGAATCTATAACTAGTGTCACAGGAATGGTTCATAACATAGACAGTAGGAAGATCAGTCTACATGTACTTAAGTCGGCATTGTGATTTCTGTATTTATTTCCGATGCAATTCCTGTGTTTCATCGTCAATACGAAAGTCAGAGGGATACAGTAAACCTGAAGTGAAGCATCGGAATCTATAACTAGTGTCACAGGAATGGTTCAAAACATACTCAGTAAGAAGAGTCAGTCTTCTTGTACTTAAGTCGGCATTGTGCCTTTTGTATTTAATTCCGATGCAATTCCTGTGTATCATCGTCAATAAGAAGGTCCAAGGGATACAGTAAACCTGAATTGGAGCATCGGAATCTATAACTAGTGTCACAGGAATGGTTCAAAACATAGTCAGTAAGAAGAGTCAGTCTCCTTGTACTTAAGTCGGCATTGTGCCTTTTGTATTTAATTCCGATGCAATTTCTGTGTTTCATTGTCAATACGAAGGTCGGAGTGATACAGTAAACCAGAAGTGAAGCATCGGTATCTCTAACTAGTGTAATAGGAATTGTTGAACACATAGTCTGTAAGAAAAGTCAGACTGCTTGTACTCAATACGGCTTTGTGCCTTTTCTATTTAATTCCGATGCAATTTCTGTGTTTCATCGTCAATAAGAGGGTCAAAGGGATACAGTAAACCTAAAGTAAGCATCGGAATCTATAACTAGTGTCACAGGAATGGTTCAAAGCATACTCAGTTAGAAGAGTCAGTCTTCTTGTACTTAAGTCGGCATTGTGCCTTTTAAATTTAATTCCGATGCAATTCCTGTGTTTCATCGTCAATAAGAAGGTCCAAGGGATACAGTAAACATGAAGTGAAGCATCGGAATCTGTAACTAGCGTCACAGGAATGGTTCAAAACCTAGACACTAAAAAGAGTCAGTCTGCTTGTACTTAAGACGGCATTGTGCCTTTTCTATTTAATTCCGAAGCAATTTCTGTGTTTCATCGTCAATAAGAAGGTCAGAGGGATACAGTGAACCTGAGGTGAAGCATCGGAATCTGTAACTAGTGTCGCAGGAATGGTTCAAAACATAGACAGTAGGTTGAGTCAGTCTTCTTGTACTTGAGTCGGCATTGTGCCTTTTCTATTTAATACCGATGCATTTTCTGTGTATCGTCGCCAATAAGAAGGTCTAAAGGATACAGTAAACCTGAAGTATAGCATTGGAATCTATAACTAATGTCGCGGGATTCGTTCAAAACATAGACAGTAGGAAGAGTCAGTCTTCCTGTACTTAAGTCGGCATTGTGCCTTTTCTATTTAGTTCCGATTCAATTTCTGTGTTTCATCCTCAATAAGAAGGTCCTAGGGATACAGTAAACCAGAGGTGAAACATCGGAATCTATAACTAGTGTCACAGGAATGGTTCAAATCATAGTCAGTAAGAAGAGTCAGTCTTCTTGTACTTAAGTCGGCATTGTGCCTTTTGTATTTAATTCCGACGCAATATCTGTGTTTCATCGTTAATAAGAAGGTCAGAGGGATACAGTAAACCTGAAGTGAAGCATCGGAATCTACAACTAGTGTCACAGGAATGGTTCAAATCATAGTCTGTAAGAAGAGTCAGTCTTCTTGTACTTAAGTCGGCATTGTGAGTTTTGTATTTAATTCCGATGCAATTTCTGTGTTTCATCGTCAATACGAAGGTCCGAAGGTTACAGTAAACCAGAAGTGAAGCATCGGAATCTATAACTAGTGTCACAGGAGTGGATCAAGACATAGTCAGTAAGAAGAGTCAGTCTTCTTGTACTTAAGTCGGCATTGTGCCCTTTTCAATTTAATTCCGATGCAATTACTGTGTTTCATCGTCAATAAAAAAGTCAGAGGGATACAGTAAACCTGAAGTGAAGCATCGGAATCTCTAACTAATGTAACAGGAATGGTTCAACACATAGTCAGTAAGAAGAGTCAGTCTGCTTGTACTTAAGACGGCATTGTGCCTTTTCTATTTAATTCCGATGCAATTTCTGTGTTTCATCGTCAATAAGAAGGTCCAAGGGATACAGTAAACCTGAAGTGAAGCATCGGAATCTTTAACTAGCGTCACAGGAATAGTTCAAAACATAGACACTAAGAAGAGTCAGTCTGCTTGTACCTAAGACAGCATTGGGCCTTTTCTATTTAATTCCGATGCCATTTCTGTGTTTCATCGTCAATAAGAAGGTCAGAGGGATACAGTGAACCTGAGGTGAAACATTGGAATCTATAACTAGTGTCACAGAATGGTTCAAATCATAGTCAGTAAGAAGAGTCAGTCTTCTTGTACTGAAGTCGACATTGTGCCTTCTGTATTTAATTCCGATGCAATATCTGTGGTTCATCGTTAATAAGAAGGTCAGAGGGATACAGTAAACCTGAAGTGAAGCATCGGAATCTACAACTAGTGTCACAGGAATGGTTCAAATCATAGTCAGTAAGAAGGGTCAGTCTTCTTGTACTTATGTCGGCATTGTGCCTTTTCTATTTAATTCCGATGCAATATCTGTGTTTCATCCTCAATAAGAAGGTCCTAGGGGTACAGTAAATCTGAAGTGAAGCATCGGAATCTGTAACTAGCGTCACAGGAATGGTTCAAAACAAAGACACTAACAAGAGTCAGTCTGCTTCTACTTAAGACGGCATTGTAACTTTTCTATATAATTCCGATGCAATTTCTGCGTTTCATCGTCAATAAGAAGGTCAGAGGGATACAGTGAACCTGATGTGAAGCATCGGAATCTATAACTAGTGTCACCGGAATGGTTCAAAACATAGACAGTAGGAAGAATCAGTCTTCTTGTACTTACGTAGGCATTGTGCCTTTTCTATTTAATTCCGATGCAATTTCTGTGTTTAGTCGCCAATAAGAAGGTCCAAAGGATACAGTAAACCTGAAGTGAAGCATCGGAATCTATAACTAATGTCACAGGATTCGTTCAAAACATAGACAGTAGGATGAGTCAGTCTTCTTGTACTTAAGTCGTCATTGTGCCTTTTGTATTTAGTTCCGATGCAATTTCTGTGTTTCATCGTCAACAAGAAGGTCCTAGCGATACAGTAAACCTGTAGTGAAGCATCGGAAACTATAACTAGTGTCACTGGAATGGTTCGAAACATAGTCAGTACGAAGAGTCAGTCTTCTTGTACTTAAGTCGGCATTGGGCCTTTTGTATTTAATTCCGATGCAATTACTGTGTTTCATTGTCAATACGAAGGTCCGAGGAATGCAGTAAACCAGAAGTGAAGCATCGGAATCTATAACTAGTGTCACAGGAATGGTTCATATCGTAGCCAGTAAGAAGAGTCAGTCATCTTGTACTTAAGTCGGCATTGTGCCTTTTGTACTTAATTTCAATGCAATATCTGTGTTTCATCCTTAATAAGAATGTCAGAGGGATACAGTTAACCTGAAGGGAAGCATCGGAATCTACAACTAGTGTCACAGGAATGGTTCAAATCATGGTCAGAAACTAGTGTCAGTCTTCTTGTACTAAAGTTGGCATTGGGCCTTTTGTATTTAATTGCGTTGCAATTTCTGTTTTTGATCGTCAGTAAGAAGGTCCAAGGGATACAGTAAACCTGAAGGGAAGCATCGGAATCTATAACTAGTGTCACAAGAATGGATCAAGATATAGTCAGTGAGAAGAGGCAGTCTTCTTGTACTTAAGTCGGCATTGTGCCTTTTCTATTTAATTGCGATGCAAATTCTGTGTTTCATCGTCAAAAATAAGGTCAGAGGGATACAGTAAACCTGAAGTGAAGCATCGGAATCTATAACTAGTCTCACAGGAATGGTTCAAAACATAGACAGTGGGAAGAGTCAGTCTTCTTGAACTTAAGTCGGCATTGTACCTTTTGTATTTAATTCCGATGCACCATCTGTGTATCATCGTCAATAAGAAGGTCCAAGGGATACAGTAAACCTGAGATGAAGCATCGGAATCTATAACTAGTGTCAAAGGAATGGATCAAACTTAGACAGTAGGAAGACTCAGTCTACATGTACTTCAGGCGGCATTGTGCCTTTTGTATTTATTTCCGATGCAATCACTGTGTTTCATCGTCAATACGAAGGTCTGAGAGATACAGTAAACCTGAAGTGAAGCACCGGAATCTATAACTAGTGTCACAGGAATGGTTCAAAACATAGTCAGTAAGAAGAGTCAGTCTTCTTGTAATTAAGACGGCATTGTGCCTTTTGTATTTAATTTCGATGCTATTTCTGTATTTCATCGTCAATAAGAAAGTCCAAGGGATACAGTAAACCTGAAGTGAAGCATCGGAATCTATAATTAGTGTCACAGGAATGGTTCAAAACATAGACAGTAAGAAGAGTCAGTCTTCTTGTACTTAAGTCGCCATTGTGCCCTTTTCGATTTAATTCCGATGCAATTACGGTGTTTCATCGTCAATAAAAAGGTCAGAGGGATACAGTAAACCTGAAGTGAAGCATCGGAATCTCTAACTAGTGTAACAGGAATTATTCAACACATAGTCAGTAAGAAGGGTCCGTCTTCTTGTACTTAAGTCGGCATTGTGCCTTTTGTATTTAGTTCCGATGCAATTTCTGTGTTTCATCGTAAATAAGAAAGTCCTAGGGTGACAGTAAACCTGCAGTAAAGCATCGGAATCTATAACTAGTTTCACAGGAATGGATCAAAGCATAGTCAGTAAGAAGAGTCAGTCTTCTTTTACTTAAGTCGGCATTGTGCCTTTTGTATTTAATTCCGATGCAATTTCTGTGTTTCATCGTCAATAAAAAGGTCCAAGGGATACAGTAAACCTGAAGTGAAGCATCGGAATCCATAACTAGTGTCACAGGAATGGATCAATATATAGTCAGTAAGAAGAGTCAGTGTTCTTGTACTTAAGTCGGCATTGTGCCTTTTTTATTTAATTCCGATGCAATTTCTGTGTTTCATCGTCAATAAGAAGGTCCAAGGGATACAGTAAATCTGAAATGAAGCATTGGAATCTATAACTAGTGTCAAAGGAATGGATCAAGATATGGTCAGTAAGAAGAGTAAGTCTTCTTGTACTTAAGTCGGCATTGTGCGTTTACTAATTAATTCCAATGCAATTTCTGTGTTTCATCGTCTTGAAGGAGGTCAGAGGGATACAGTAAACCTGAAGTGAAGCATCGGAATCTATAACTAGTGTCACAGGAATGGTTCAAAGCACAGTCAGTAAGAAGAGTTAGTCTTCTTGTACTTAAGTCGGCATTGTGCCTTTTGTATTTAATTCCGATGCAATTTCTGTATTTCATCGTCAATAAGAAGGACCTAGGGATACAGTAAACCTGAAGTGAGGCATCGGAATCTGTAACTAGCGTCACAGAAATGGTTCAAATCATAGACACTAAGAAGAGTCAGTCTGCTTGTACTTAAGACGGCATTGTGCCTTTTCTATTTAATTCCGATGCAATTTCTGTGTTTCGTCGCCAATAAGAAGGTCCAAAGGATACAGTAAACCTGAAGTGAAGCATCGGAATCTATAACTAATGTCACAGGAATCGTTCAAAACATAGACAGTTGGAAGAGTCAGTCTTCTTGTACTTAAGTCGGCATTGTGCCCTTTTTATTTAGTTCCGATGCAATTTTTGTGGTTCATTGTCAATAAGAAGTTCGTAGGGATACAGTAAATCTGAAGTGAAGCATCGAAATCTATAACTAGTGTCACAGGAATGGTTCAAAACACAGTCAGTAAGAAGAGTCAGTCTTCATGTACTTAAGTCGGCATTGTGCCTTTTGTATTTAATTCCGATGCAATTTCTGTGTTTCATCGTCAATACGAAGGTCCGAGGGATACAGTAAACCAGAAGTGAAGCATCGGAATCTATAACTAGTGTCACAGGAATGGTTCAAATCATAGTCAGTAAGAAGCTTCAGTCTTCTAGTACTTAAGTCGGCATTGTGCATTTTGTATTTAATTCCAATGCAATATCTGTGTTTCATCGATAATAAGAAGGTCAGAGGGATACAGTAAACCTGAAGTGAACCATCGGAATCTACAACTAGTGTCACAGGAATGGTTCAAATCATAGTCAGTAAGAAGAGTCTGTCTTCTTGTACTTAAGTCGGCATTGGGCCTTTTGTATTTAATTCCCATGCAATTGCTGTGTTTCATCGTCAGTAAGAAGGTCCAAGGGATACAGTAAACCTGAAGTGAAGCATCAGAATCTATAACTAGTGTCACATAATGGATCAATATACAGTCAATAAGAAGAGTCAGTCTTCTTGTACTTAAGTCGGAATTGTGATTTTTGTATTTAATTCCGATGCAATTTCTGTATTTCATCGTCAAAAAGAAGGTCCAAGGGATACAGTAAACCTGAAGTGAAGCATCGGAATCCATAACTAGTGTCACAGGAATGGTTCAAAACATAGACAGTAGGAAGAGACAGTCTTCTTGTACATAAGTCGGCATTGTGCCTTTTCTATTTAATTCCGATGCAATTTCTGTGTTTCGTCGTCAATAAGAAGGTCCAAGGGATACAGTAAACCTGAAGTGAAGCATCGTAATCTATAACTAGCGTCACAGGAATGGTTCAAATCATAGACAGTAAGAAGAGTCAGTCTTCTTGTGCTTAAGTCGGCAATTAGACTTTTGTATTTAATTCCAATGCAATTTCTGTGATTCATCGTTAATAAGAAGGTCCAAGGTATATAGTAAACCTGAAGTGAAGCATCGGAATCTATAACTAGTGTCACAGGAATGGTTCAAACAAAGTCATTAAGAAGAGTCAGTCTTCTTGTACTTAAGTCGGCATTGTGCCTTTTGTATTTAATTCCGATGCAATTTCTGTGTTTCATCGTCAATAAGAAGGTCCAAGGGATACAGTAAACCTGAAGTGAAGCATCGGAATCCATAACTAGTGTCACAGGAATGGTTCAAAACATAGACAGTAGGAAGAGACAGTCTTCTTGTGCATAAGTCGGCATTGTGCTTTTTCTATTTAATTCCGATGCAATTTCTGTGTTTCGTCGTCAATAAGAAGGTCCAAGGGATACAGTAAACCTGAAGTGAAGCATCGGTATGTGTAACTAGCGTCACAGGAATGGTTCAAAACATAGACACTAAGAAGAGTCAGTCTGCTTGTACTTAAGATGGCATTGTGCCTTTTCTACTTAATTCCGATGCAATTTCTGTGTTTCATCGTCCATAAGAAGGTCAGAGGGATACAGTGAACCTGAAGTGAAGCATCGGAATCTCTAACTAGTGTCACAGGAATGGTTCAACACATAGTCAGTAAGAAGGGTCAGTCTTCTTGTACTTAAGTCGGCATTGTTCCTTTTGTATTTAATTCCGATGCACTATCTGTGTTTCATCGTCAATAAGAAGGTCCAAGGTATACAGTAAACCTGAAATGAAGCATCGGAATCTATTACTAGTGTCACAGGAATGGTTCAAACATAGACAGTAGGAAGATTCAGTCTACATGTACTTAAGTCGGCATTGTGCCTTTTGTATTTATATCCGATGCAATTTCTGTGTTTCATCGTCAACAAGTAGTTCCAAGGCATACAGTAAACCTGAAGTGGAGCATCGGAATCAGTAACTAGTGTCACAGGAATGGTTCAAATCATAGACAGTAAGAAGAGTCAGTCTTCTTGTACTTAAGTCGGCATTGTGCCCGTTTCAATTTCATTCCGATGCAATTACTGTGTTTCATCGTCTATGAGAAGGTCAGAGGGATACAGTAAACCTGAAGTGAAGCATCGGAAACACTAACTAGTGTCACAGGAATGTTTCAAAACATAGACAGTAGGAAGAGTCAGTCTTCTTGTACTTAAGTCGGCATTGTGCCTTTTCTATTTTATTCCGATGCAATTTCTGTGTTTCTTCGCCAATAAGATGGTCCAAAGGATACAGTAAACCTGAAGTGAAGCATCGGAATCCATAACTAATGTCACAGGAATCGTTCAAAACATAGACAGTAGGATGAGTCAGTCTTCTTGTACTTAAGACGGCATTGTGCCTTTAGTATGTAGTTCCGATGCAATTTCTGTGATTCATCGTCAATAAGAAGGTCCTAGGGTTACAGTAAACATGAAGTGAAGCATCGGAATCTTCAACTAGTGTCACAGAAATGGTTCAACACATAGTCAGTAAGAAGAGTCAGTCTTCTTGTACTTAAGTCGGCATTGTGCCTTTTGTATTTAATTCCGATGCACTATCTGTGTTTCATCGTCAATAAGAAGGTCCAAGGGATACAGTAAACCTGAAATGAAGCATCGGACTCTATTACTAGTGTCACAGGAATGGTCGAAACATAGACAGTAGGAAGATTAAGTCTACATGTACTTAAGTCGGCATTGTGCCTTTTGTATTTATATCCGATACAATTTCTGTGTTTCATCGTCAACAAGAAGGTCCAAGAGATACAATAAACCTGAAGTGAAGCTTCGGAATCTACAACTAGTGTCACAGGAATGGTTCCAATCATAGTCAGTAAGAAGAGTCAGTCTTCTTGTACTTAAGTGGGCATTGTGCCTTTTGTATTTAAATCCGATGCAATTTCTGTGGTTCATTGTCAATAAGAAGGTCCTAGGGATACAGTAAACCTGAAGTGAAGCATCGAAATCTATAACTAGTGTCACAGGAATGGTTCAAAACACAGTCAGTAAGAAGAGTCAGTCTTCTTGTACTTAAGTCGGCATTGTGCTTTTGTATTTAATTCCGATGAAATTTCTGTGTTTCAACGTCAATACGAAGGTCCGAGGGATACAGTAAACCAGAAGTGAAGCATCGGAATCTATAACTAGTGTCACAGGAATGGTTCAAATCATAGTCAGTAAGAAGAGTCAGTCTTCTTTTACTTAAGTCGGCATTGTGCCTTTTGTATTTAATTCCGATGCAATTTCTGTGTTTCATCGTCAATAAAAAGGTCCAAGGGATACAGTAAACCTGAAGTGAAGCATCGGAATCCATAACTAGTGTCACAGGAATGGATCAAGATATAGTCAGTAAGAAGAGTCAGTGTTCTTGTACTTAAGTCGGCATTGTGCCTTTTTTATTTAATTCCGATGCAATTTCTGTGTTTTATCGTCAATAAGAAGGTCCAAGGGATACAGTAAATCTGAAATGAAGCATCGGAATCTATAACTAGTGTCAAAGGAATGGATCAAGATATGGTCAGTAAGAAGAGTAAGTCTTCTTGTACTTAAGTCGGCATTGTGCGTTTACTATTTAATTCCGATGCAATTTCTGTGTTTCGTAGTCAATAAGAAGGTCCAAGGGATACAGTAAACCTGAAGTGAAGCATCGTAATCTATAACTAGCGTCACAGGAATGGTTCAAATCATAGACAGTAAGAAGAGTCAGTCTTCTTGTTCTTAAGTCGGCATTTAGACTTTTGTATTTAATTCCAATGCAATTTCTGTGATTCATCCTCAATAAGAAGGTCCAAGGTATACAGTAAACCTGAAGTGAAGCATCGGAATCTATAACTAGTGTCACAGGAATGGTTCAAACAAAGTCAATAAGAAGAGTCAGTCTTCTTGTACTTAAGTCGGCATTGTGCCTTTTGTATTTAATTCAGATGCTATTTCTGTGTTTCATCGTCAATAAGAAGGTCAGAGGGACACAGTAAACCTGAAGTGAAGCATCGGAATCTATAACTAGTGTCACAGGAATGGTTCAAAACATAGACAGTAGGAAGAGACAGTCTTCTTGTACCTAAGTCGGCATTGTGCATTTTGTATTTAATTCCGATGCAATTTCTGTGTTTCATCGTCAATAAGAAGGTCCAAGGGATACAGTAAACCTGAAGTGAAGCATCGGAATCCATAACTAGTGTCACAGGAATGGTTCAAAACATAGACAGTAGGAAGAGACAGTCTTCTTGTGCATAAGTCGGCATTGTGCTTTTTCTATTTAATTCCGATGCAATTTCTGTGTTTCGTCGTCAATAAGAAGGTCCAAGGGATACAGTAAACCTGAAGTGAAGCATCGGTATGTGTAACTAGCGTCACAGGAATGGTTCAAAACATAGACACTAAGAAGAGTCAGTCTGCTTGTACTTAAGATGGCATTGTGCCTTTTCTACTTAATTCCGATGCAATTTCTGTGTTTCATCGCCCATAAGAAGGTCAGAGGGATACAGTGAACCTGAAGTGAAGCATCGGAATCTCTAACTAGTGTCACAGGAATGGTTCAACACATAGTCAGTAAGAAGGGTCAGTCTTCTTGTACTTAAGTCGGCATTGTTCCTTTTGTATTTAATTCCGATGCACTATCTGTGTTTCATCGTCAATAAGAAGGTCCAAGGTATACAGTAAACCTGAAATGAAGCATCGGAATCTATTACTAGTGTCACAGGAATGGTTCAAACATAGACAGTAGGAAGATTCAGTCTACATGTACTTAAGTCGGCATTGTGCCTTTTGTATTTATATCCGATGCAATTTCTGTGTTTCATCGTCAACAAGTAGTTCCAAGGCATACAGTAAACCTGAAGTGGAGCATCGGAATCAGTAACTAGTGTCACAGGAATGGTTCAAATCATAGACAGTAAGAAGAGTCAGTCTTCTTGTACTTAAGTCGGCATTGTGCGCGTTTCAATTTCATTCCGATGCAATTACTGTGTTTCATCGTCTATGAGAAGGTCAGAGGGATACAGTAAACCTGAAGTGAAGCATCGGAAACACTAACTAGTGTCACAGGAATGTTTCAAAACATAGACAGTAGGAAGAGTCAGTCTTCTTGTACTTAAGTCGGCATTGTGCCTTTTCTATTTTATTCCGATGCAATTTCTGTGTTTCTTCGCCAATAAGATGGTCCAAAGGATACAGTAAACCTGAAGTGAAGCATCGGAATCCATAACTAATGTCACAGGAATCGTTCAAAACATAGACAGTAGGATGAGTCAGTCTTCTTGTACTTAAGACGGCATTGTGCCTTTAGTATGTAGTTCCGATGCAATTTCTGTGATTCATCGTCAATAAGAAGGTCCTAGGGTTACAGTAAACATGAAGTGAAGCATCGGAATCTTCAACTAGTGTCACAGAAATGGTTCAACACATAGTCAGTAAGAAGAGTCAGTCTTCTTGTACTTAAGTCGGCATTGTGCCTTTTGTATTTAATTCCGATGCACTATCTGTGTTTCATCGTCAATAAGAAGGTCCAAGGGATACAGTAAACCTGAAATGAAGCATCGGACTCTATTACTAGTGTCACAGGAATGGTCGAAACATAGACAGTAGGAAGATTAAGTCTACATGTACTTAAGTCGGCATTGTGCCTTTTGTATTTATATCCGATACAATTTCTGTGTTTCATCGTCAACAAGAAGGTCCAAGAGATACAATAAACCTGAAGTGAAGCTTCGGAATCTACAACTAGTGTCACAGGAATGGTTCCAATCATAGTCAGTAAGAAGAGTCAGTCTTCTTGTACTTAAGTGGGCATTGTGCCTTTTGTATTTAAATCCGATGCAATTTCTGTGGTTCATTGTCAATAAGAAGGTCCTAGGGATACAGTAAACCTGAAGTGAAGCATCGAAATCTATAACTAGTGTCACAGGAATGGTTCAAAACACAGTCAGTAAGAAGAGTCAGTCTTCTTGTACTTAAGTCGGCATTGTGCTTTTTGTATTTAATTCCGATGAAATTTCTGTGTTTCAACGTCAATACGAAGGTCCGAGGGATACAGTAAACCAGAAGTGAAGCATCGGAATCTATAACTAGTGTCACAGGAATGGTTCAAATCATAGTCAGTAAGAAGAGTCAGTCTTCTTTTACTTAAGTCGGCATTGTGCCTTTTGTATTTAATTCCGATGCAATTTCTGTGTTTCATCGTCAATAAAAAGGTCCAAGGGATACAGTAAACCTGAAGTGAAGCATCGGAATCCATAACTAGTGTCACAGGAATGGATCAAGATATAGTCAGTAAGAAGAGTCAGTGTTCTTGTACTTAAGTCGGCATTGTGCCTTTTTTATTTAATTCCGATGCAATTTCTGTGTTTCATCGTCAATAAGAAGGTCCAAGGGATACAGTAAATCTGAAATGAAGCATCGGAATCTATAACTAGTGTCAAAGGAATGGATCAAGATATGGTCAGTAAGAAGAGTAAGTCTTCTTGTACTTAAGTCGGCATTGTGCGTTTACTATTTAATTCCGATGCAATTTCTGTGTTTCGTCGTCAATAAGAAGGTCCAAGGGATACAGTAAACCTGAAGTGAAGCATCGTAATCTATAACTAGCGTCACAGGAATGGTTCAAATCATAGACAGTAAGAAGAGTCAGTCTTCTTGTTCTTAAGTCGGCATTTAGACTTTTGTATTTAATTCCAATGCAATTTCTGTGATTCATCCTCAATAAGAAGGTCCAAGGTATACAGTAAACCTGAAGTGAAGCATCGGAATCTATAACTAGTGTCACAGGAATGGTTCAAACAAAGTCAATAAGAAGAGTCAGTCTTCTTGTACTTAAGTCGGCATTGTGCCTTTTGTATTTAATTCAGATGCTATTTCTGTGTTTCATCGTCAATAAGAAGGTCAGAGGGACACAGTAAACCTGAAGTGAAGCATCGGAATCTATAACTAGTGTCACAGGAATGGTTCAAAACATAGACAGTAGGAAGAGACAGTCTTCTTGTACTTAAGTCGGCATTGGGCCTTTTGTATATAATTCGGATGCAATTGCTGTGTTTCATCGTCAGTAAGAAGGTCCAAGGGATACAGTAAACCTGAAGTGAAGCATCAGAATCTATAACTAGTGTCACAGGAATGGATCAAGATACAGTCAGTAAGAAGAGTCAGTCTTCTTGTACTTAAGTCGGCATTGTGCCTTTTCTATTTAATTCCGATGCAATTTCTTTATTTCATCGTCAAAAAGAAGGTCCAAGCTATACAGTAAACCTGAAGTGAAGCATCGGAATCCATAACTAGTGTCACAGGAATGGTTCAAAACATAGACAGTAGGAAGAGACAGTCTTCTTGTACATAAGTCGGCATTGTGCCTTTTCTATTTAATTCCGATGCAATTTCTGTGTTTCGTCGTCAATAAGAAGGTCCAAGGGATACAGTAAACCTGAAGTGAAGCATCGTAATCTATAACTAGCGTCACAGGAATGGTTCAAATCATAGACAGTAAGAAGAGTCAGTCTTCTTGTTCTTAAGTCGGCATTTAGACTTTTGTATTTAATTCCAATGCAATTTCTGTGATTCATCATCAATAAGAAGGTCCAAGGTATACAGTAAACCTGAAGTGAAGCATCGGAATCTATAACTAGTGTCACAGGAATGGTTCAAAAAAAGTCATTAAGAAGAGTCAGTCTTCTTGTACTTAAGTCGGCATTGTGCCTTTTGTATTTAATTCACATGCTATTTCTGTGTTTCATCGTCAATAAGAAGGTCAGAGGGACACAGTAAACCTGAAGTGAAGCATGGGAATCTATAACTAGTGTCACAGGAATGGTTCAAAACATAGACAGTAGGAAGAGACAGTCTTCTTGTACATAAGACGGCATTGTGCCTTTTCTATTTAATTCCGATGCAATTTCTGTGTTTCGTCGTCAATAAGAAGGTCCAAGGGATACAGTAAACCTGAAGTGAAGCATCGGAATGTGTAACTAGCGTCACAGGAATGGTTCAAAACATAGACACTAAGAAGAGTCAGTCTGCTTGTACTTAAGACGGCATTGTGCCTTTTCTATTTAAATCCGATGCAATTTCTGTGTTTCATCGTCCATAAGAAGGTCAGAGGGATACAGTGAACCTGAAGTGAAGCATCGGAATCTCTAACTAGTGTCACAGGAATGGTTCAACACATAGTCAGTAAGAAGAGTCAGTCTTCTTGTACTTAAGTCGGCATTGTTCCTTTTGTATTTAATTCCGATGCACTATCTATGTTTCATCGTCAATAAGAAGGTCCAAGGGATACAGTAAACCTGAAATGAAGCATCGGAATCTATAACTAGTGTCACAGGAATGGTTCAAACATAGACAGTAGGAAGATTCAGTCTACATGTACTTAAGTCGGCATTGTGCCTTTTGTATTTATATCCGATGCAATTTCTGTGTTTCATCGTCAACAAGTAGGACCAAGGGATACAGTAAACCTGAAGTGGAGCATCGGAATCTGTAACTAGTGTCACAGGAATCGTTCAAAACATAGACAGTAGGAAGAGTCAGTCTTCTTGTACTTAAGTCGGCATTGTGCCTTTTGTATTTAGTTCCGATGCAATTTCTGTGATTCATCGTCAATAAGAAGGTCCTAGGGTTACAGTAAACATGAAGTGAAGCATCGGAATCTTCTACTAGTGTCACAGAAATGGTTCAACACATAGTCAGTAAGAAGAGTCAGTCTTCTTGTACTTAAGTCGGCATTGTGCCTTTTGTATTTAATTCCGATGCACTATCTGTGTTTCATCGTCAATAAGAAGGTCCAAGGGATACAGTAAACCTGAAATGAAGCATCGGAATCTATTACTAGTGTCACAGGAATGGTCGAAACATAGACAGTAGGAAGATTAAGTCTACATGTACTTAAGTCGGCATTGTGCCTTTTGTATTTATATCCGATACAATCTCTGTGTTTCATCGTCAACAAGAAGGTCCAAGAGATACAATAAACCTGAAGTGAAGCTTCGGAATCTACAACTAGTGTCACAGGAATGGTTCCAATCATAGTCAGTAAGAAGAGTCAGTCTTCTTGTACTTAAGTCGGCATTGTGCCTTTTGTATTTAAATCCGATGCAATTTCTGTGGTTCATTGTCAATAAGAAGTTCCTAGGGATACAGTAAACCTGAAGTGAAGCATCGAAATCTATAACTAGTGTCACAGGAATGGTTCAAAACACAGTCAGTAAGAAGAGTCAGTCTTCTTGTACTTAAGTCGGCATTGTGCTTTTTGTATTTAATTCCGATGCAATTTCTGTGTTTCAACGTCAATACGAAGGTCCGAGGGATACAGTAAACCAGAAGTGAAGCATCGGAATCTATAACTAGTGTCACAGGAATGGTTCAAATCATAGTCAGTAAGAAGCTTCAGTCTTCTTGTACTTAAGTCGGCATTGTGCATTTTGTATTTAATTCCGATGCAATTTCTTTATTTCATCGTCAAAAAGAAGGTCCAAGGGATACAGTAAACCTGAAGTGAAGCATCGGAATCCATAACTAGTGTCACAGGAATGGTTCAAAACATAGACAGTAGGAAGAGTCAGTCTTCTTGTACATAAGTCGGCATTGTGCCTTTTCTATTTAATTCCGATGCAATTTCTGTGTTTCGTCGTCAATAAGAAGGTCCAAGGGATACAGTAAACCTGAAGTGAAGCATCGTAATCTATAACTAGTGTCACAGGAATGGTTCAAAACAAAGTCAGTAAGAAGAGTCAGTCTTCTTGTACTTAAGTCGGCATTGTGCCTTTTGTATTTCATTCAGATGCTATTTCTATGTTTCATCGTCAATAAGAAGGTCAGAGGGACACAGTAAACCTGAAGTGAAGCACCAGAATCTATAACTAGTGTAACAGGAATGGCTCCAAACATAGTCAGTAAGAAGAGTCAGTCTTCTTGTACTTAAGTCGGCATTGTGCCTTTTCTATTTAATTCCGATGCAATTTCAGTGTTTCATGGTCAATAAGAAGGTCCAAGGGATACAGTAAAGCTGACGTGAAGCATCGTAATCTATAACTAGTGTCACAGGAATGGTTCAAAACATAGTCAGTAAGAAGAGTCAGTCTTCTTGTATTTAAGTCGGCATTGTGCCTTTTGTATTCAATTACGATTCAATTTCTGTGTTTCATCGTCAATAAGATGGTCAGAAGGATACAGTAAACCTGAAGTGAAGCATCGGAATCTAGAACTTTTGTCGCAGGAATGGTTCAAAACATAGACAGTAAGGAGGGTCCGTCATCTTGTACTTAAGTCGGCAATGTGCCTTTTGTATTTAGTTCCGATGCAATTTCTGTGTTTCATCGTCAATAAGAAAGTCCTAGGGTGACAGTAAACCTGCAGTAAAGCATCGGAATCTATAACTAGTGTCACAGGAATGGATCAAAGCATAGTCAGTAAGAAGAGTCAGTCTTCTTTTACTTAAGTCGGCATTGTGCCTTTTGTATTTAATTCCGATGCAATTTCTGTGTTTCATCGTCAATAAAAAGGTCCAAGGGATACAGTAAACCTGAAGTGAAGCATCGGAATCCATAACTAGTGTCACAGGAATGGATCAAGATATAGTCAGTAAGAAGAGTCAGTGTTCTTGTACTTAAGTCGGCATTGTGCCTTTTTTATTTAATTCCGATGCAATTTCTGTGTTTCATCGTCAATAAGAAGGTCCAAGGGATACAGTAAATCTGAAATGAAGCATCGGAATCTATAACTAGTGTCAAAGGAATGGATCAAGATATGGTCAGTAAGAAGAGTAAGTCTTCTTGTACTTAAGTCGGCATTGTGCGTTTACTATTTAATTCCGATGCAATTTCTGTGTTTCGTCGTCAATAAGAAGGTCCAAGGGATACAGTAAACCTGAAGTGAAGCATCGTAATCTATAACTAGCGTCACAGGAATGGTTCAAATCATAGACAGTAAGAAGAGTCAGTCTTCTTGTTCTTAAGTCGGCATTTAGACTTTTGTATTTAATTCCAATGCAATTTCTGTGATTCATCCTCAATAAGAAGGTCCAAGGTATACAGTAAACCTGAAGTGAAGCATCGGAATCTATAACTAGTGTCACAGGAATGGTTCAAACAAAGTCAATAAGAAGAGTCAGTCTTCTTGTACTTAAGTCGGCATTGTGCCTTTTGTATTTAATTCAGATGCTATTTCTGTGTTTCATCGTCAATAAGAAGGTCAGAGGGACACAGTAAACCTGAAGTGAAGCATCGGAATATATAACTAGTGTCACAGGAATGGTTCAAAACATAGACAGTAGGAAGAGACAGTCTTCTTGTACATAAGACGGCAATGTGCCTTTTCTATTTAATTCCGATGCAATTTCTGTGTTTCGTCGTCAATATGAAGGTCCAAGGGATACAGTAAACCTGAAGTGAAGCATCGGAATGTGTAACTAGCGTCACAGGAATGATTCAAAACATAGACACTAAGAAGAGTCAGTCTGCTTGTACTTAAGACGGCATTGTGCCTTTTCTATTTAAATCCGATGCAATTTCTGTGTTTCATCGTCCATAAGAAGGTCAGAGGGATACAGTGAACCTGAAGTGAAGCATCGGAATCTCTAACTAGTGTCACAGGAATGGTTCAACACATAGTCAGTAAGAAGAGTCAGTCTTCCTGTACTTAAGTCGGCATTGTTCCTTTTGTATTTAATTCCGATGCACTATCTATGTTTCATCGTCAATAAGAAGGTCCAAGGGATACAGTAAACCTGAAATGAAGCATCGGAATCTATAACTAGTGTCACAGGAATGGTTCAAACATAGACAGTAGGAAGATTCAGTCTACATGTACTTAAGTCGGCATTGTGCCTTTTGTATTTATATCCGATGCAATTTCTGTGTTTCATCGTCAACAAGTAGGACCAAGGGATACAGTAAACCTGAAGTGGAGCATCGGAATCTGTAACTAGTGTCACAGGAATCGTTCAAAACATAGACAGTAGGAAGAGTCAGTCTTCTTGTACTTAAGTCGGCATTGTGCCTTTTGTATTTAGTTCCGATGCAATTTCTGTGATTCATCGTCAATAAGAAGGTCCTAGGGTTACAGTAAACATGAAGTGAAGCATCGGAATCTTCAACTAGTGTCACAGAAATGGTTCAACACATAGTCAGTAAGAAGAGTCAGTCTTCTTGTACTTAAGTTGGCATTGTGCCTTTTGTATTTAATTCCGATGCACTATCTGTGTTTCATCGTCAATAAGAAGGTCCAAGGGATACAGTAAACCTGAAATGAAGCATCGGAATCTATTACTAGTGTCACAGGAATGGTCGAAACATAGACAGTAGGAAGATTAAGTCTACATGTACTTAAGTCGGCATTGTGCCTTTTGTATTTATATCCGATACAATCTCTGTGTTTCATCGTCAACAAGAAGGTCCAAGAGATACAATAAACCTGAAGTGAAGCTTCGGAATCTACAACTAGTGTCACAGGAATGGTTCCAATCATAGTCAGTAAGAAGAGTCAGTCTTCTTGTACTTAAGTCGGCATTGTGCCTTTTGTATTTAAATCCGATGCAATTTCTGTGGTTCATTGTCAATAAGAAGTTCCTAGGGATACAGTAAACATGAAGTGAAGCATCGAAATCTATAACTAGTGTCACAGGAATGGTTCAAAACACAGTCAGTAAGAAGAGTCAGTCTTCTTGTACTTAAGTCGGCATTGTGCTTTTTGTATTTAATTCCGATGCAATTTCTGTGTTTCAACGTCAATACGAAGGTCCGAGGGATACAGTAAACCAGAAGTGAAGCATCGGAATCTATAACTAGTGTCACAGGAATGGTTCAAATCATAGTCAGTAAGAAGCTTCAGTCTTCTTGTACTTAAGTCGGCATTGTGCGTTTTGTATTTAATTCCAATGCAATATCTGTGTTTCATCGATTATAAGAAGGTCAGAGGGATACAGTAAACCTGAAGTGAACCATCGGAATCTACAAGTAGTGTCACAGGAATGGTTCAAATCATAGTCAGTAAGAAGAGTCTGTCTTCTTGTACTTAAGTCGGCATTGGGCCTTTTGTATTTAATTCGGATGCAATTGCTGTGTTTCATCGTCAGTAAGAAGGTCCACGGGATACAGTAAACCTGAAGTGAAGCATCAGAATCTATAACTAGTGTCACAGGAATGGATCAAGATACAGTCAGTAAGAAGAGTCAGTCTTCTTGTACTTAAGTCGGCATTGTGCATTTTGTATATAATTCCGATGCAATTTCTTTATTTCATCGTCAAAAAGAAGGTCCAAGGGATACAGTAAACCTGAAGTGAAGCATCGGAATCCATAACTAGTGTCACAGGAATGGTTCAAAACATAGACAGTAGGAAGAGACAGTCTTCTTGTACATAAGTCGGCATTGTGCCTTTTCTATTTAATTCCGATGCAATTTCTGTGTTTCGTCGTCAATAAGAAGGTCCAAGGGATACAGTAAACCTGAAGTGAAGCATCGTAATCTATAACTAGTGTTACAGGAATGGTTGAAAACAAAGTCAGTAAGAAGAGTCAGTCTTCTTGTACTTAAGTCGGCATTGTGCCTTTTGTATTTCATTCAGATGCTATTTCTATGTTTCATCGTCAATAAGAAGGTCAGAGGGACACAGTAAACCTGAAGTGAAGCATCAGAATCTATAACTAGTGTAACAGGAATGGCTCCAAACATAGTCAGTAAGAAGAGTCAGTCTTCTTGTACTTAAGTCGGCATTGTGCCTTTTCTATTTAATTCCGATGCCATTTCAGTGTTTCATGGTCAATAAGAAGGTCCAAGGGATACAGTAAAGCTGACGTGAAGCATCGTAATCTATAACTAGTGTCACAGGAATGGTTCAAAACATAGTCAGTAAGAAGAGTCAGTCTTCTTGTATTTAAGTCGGCATTGTGCCTTTTGTATTCAATTACGATTCAATTTCTGTGTTTCATCGTCAATAAGATGGTCAGAAGGATACAGTAAACCTGAAGTGAAGCATCGGAATCTAGAACTTTTGTCGCAGGAATGGTTCAAAACATAGACAGTAAGGAGGGTCCGTCATCTTGTACTTAAGTCGGCATTGTGCGTTTACTATTTAATTCCAATGCAATTTCTGTGTTTCATCGTCTTGAAGAAGGTCAGAGGGATACAGTAAACCTGAAGTGAAGCATCGGAATCTATAACTAGTATCACAGGAATGGTTCAAATCATAGACAGTTGGTAAGGTCAGTCTTCTTGTACTTAAGTTGGCATTGTGCCTTTTGTATTTAATATCGATGCACTATCTGTGTTTCTTCGTCAATAAGAAGGACCAAGGGATACAGTAAACCTGAAATGAAGCATCGGAATCTATAACTAGTGTCACAGGAATGGTTCAAAACAAAGTCAGTAAGAAGAGTCAGTCTTCTTGTACTTAAGTCGGCATTGTGCCTTTTGTATTTCATTCAGATGCTATTTCTGTGTTTCATCGTCAATAAGAAGGTCAGAGGGACACAGTAAACCTGAAGTGAAGCATCAGAATCTATAACTAGTGTAACAGGAATGGCTCCATACATAGTCAGTAAGAAGAGTCAGACTTCTTGTACTTAAGTCGGCATTGTGCCTTTTCTATTTAATTCCGATGCAATTTCAGTGTTTCATGGTCAATAAGAAGGTCCAAGGGATACAGTAAAGCTGACGTGAAGCATCGTAATCTATAACTAGTGTCACAGGAATGGTTCAAAACATAGTCAGTAAGAAGAGTCAGTCTTCTTGTATTTAAGTCGGCATTGTGCCTTTTGTATTCAATTACGATTCAATTTCTGTGTTTCATCGTCAATAAGATGGTCAGAAGGATACAGTAAACCTGAAGTGAAGCATCGGAATCTAGAACTTTTGTCGCAGGAATGGTTCAAAACATAGACTGTAAGGAGGGTCCGTCTTCTTGTACTTAAGTCGGCATTGTGCCTTTTGTATTTAGTTCCGATGCAATTTCTGTGTTTCATCGTAAATAAGAAAGTCCTAGGTTGACAGTAAACCTGCAGTAAAGCATCGGAATCTATAACTAGTTTCACAGGAATGGTTCAAAGCATAGTCAGTAAGAAGAGTCAGTCTTCTTTTACTTAAGTCGGCATTGTGCCTTTTGTATTTAATTCCGATGCAATTTCTGTGTTTCATCGTCAATAAAAAGGTCCAAGGGATACAGTAAACATGAAGTGGAGCATCGGATTCTATAACTAGTGTCACAGGAATGGTTCAAAATATAGACAGTAAGAAGAGTCAGTCTTTTTGTACTTAAGTCGGCATTGTGCCCTTTTCAATTTAATTCCGATGCAATTACTGTGTTTCATCGTCAATATAAAAGTCAGAGGGACACAGTAAACCTGAAGTGAAGCATCGGAATCTGTAACTAATGTCACAGGATTCGTTCAAAACATAGACAGTAGGAAGAGTCAGTCTTCTTGTACTTAAGTCGACATTGTGCCCTTTTTATTTGGTTCCGATGCAATTTCTGTGGTTCATTGTCAATAAGAAGGTCCTAGGGATACAGTAAACCTGAAGTGGAGCATTGGAATGTATAACTAGTGTCACAGGAATGGTTCAAAACATAGACAGTAAGAAGAGTCAGTCTTCTTGTACTTAAGTCGGCATTGTGCCTTTTGTATTTAATTCCGATGCAATTTCTGTGTTTCATCGTCAATAAGAAGGACCTAGGGATACAGTAAACCTGAAGTGAGGCATCGGAATCTGTAACTAGCGTCACAGAAATGGTTCAAATCATAGACACTAAGAAGAGTCAGTCTGCTTGTACTTAAGACGGCATTGTGCCTTTTCTATTTAATTCCGATGCAATTTCTGTGTTTCGTCGCCAATAAGAAGGTCCAAAGGGTACAGTAAACCTGAAGTGAAGCATCGGAATCTATAACTAATGTCACAGGAATCGTTCAAAACATAGACAGTTGGAAGAGTCAGTCTTCTTGTACTTAAGTCGGCATTGTGCCCTTTTTATTTAGTTCCGATGCAATTTTTGTGGTTCATTGTCAATAAGAAGTTCGTAGGGATACAGTAAACCTGAAGTGAAGCATCGAAATCTATAACTAGTGTCACAGGAATGGTTCAAAACACAGTCAGTAAGAAGAGTCAGTCTTCATGTACTTAAGTCGGCATTGTGCCTTTTCTATTTAATTCCGATGCAATTTCTGTGTTTCATCGTCAATACGAAGGTCCGAGGGATACAGTAAACCAGAAGTGAAGCATCGGAATCTATAACTAGTGTCACAGGAATGGTTCAAATCATAGTCAGTAAGAAGCTTCAGTCTTCTAGTACTTAAGTCGGCATTGTGCATTTTGTATTTAATTCCAATGCAATATCTGTGTTTCATCGATAATAAGAAGGTCAGAGGGATACAGTAAACCAGAAGTGAACCATCGGAATCTACAACTAGTGTCACAGGAATGGTTCAAATCATAGTCAGTAAGAAGAGTCTGTCTTCTTGTACTTAAGTCGGCATTGTGCCTTTTGTATTTAATTCAGATGCTATTTCTGTGTTTCATCGTCAATAAGAAGGTCAGAGGGACACAGTAAACCTGAAGTGAAGCATCGGAATCTATAACTAGTGTCACAGGAATGGCTCCAAACATAGTCAGTGAGAAGAGTCAGTCTTCCTGTACCTAAGTCGGCATTGTGCATTTTGTATTTAATTCCGATGCAATTTCTGTGTTTCATCGTCAATAAGAAGGTCCAAGGGATACAGTAAACCTGAAGTGAAGCATCGGAATCCATAACTAGTGTCACAGGAATGGTTCAAAACATAGACAGTAGGAAGAGACAGTCTTCTTGTGCATAAGTCGGCATTGTTCTTTTTCTATTTAATTCCGATGCAATTTCTGTGTTTCGTCGTCAATAAGAAGGTCCAAGGGATACAGTAAACCTGAAGTGAAGCATCGGTATGTGTAACTAGCGTCACAGGAATGGTTCAAAACATAGACACTAAGAAGAGTCAGTCTGGTTGTACTTAAGATGGCATTGTGCCTTTTCTACTTAATTCCGATGCAATTTCTGTGTTTCATCGTCCATAAGAAGGTCAGAGGGATACAGTGAACCTGAAGTGAAGCATCGGAATCTCTAACTAGTGTCACAGGAATGGTTCAACACATAGTCAGTAAGAAGAGTCAGTCTTCTTGTACTTAAGTCGGCATTGTTCCTTTTGTATTTAATTCCGATGCACTATCTGTGTTTCATCGTCAATAAGAAGGTCCAAGGTATACAGTAAACCTGAAATGAAGCATCGGAATCTATTACTAGTGTCACAGGAATGGTTCAAACATAGACAGTAGGAAGATTCAGTCTACATGTACTTAAGTCGGCATTGTGCCTTTTGTATTTATATCCGATGCAATTTCTGTGTTTCATCGTCAACAAGTAGTTCCAAGGCATACAGTAAACCTGAAGTGGAGCATCGGAATCTGTAACTAGTGTCACAGGAATGGTTCAAATCATAGACAGTAAGATGAGTCAGTCTTCTTGTACTTAAGTCGGCATTGTGCCCGTTTCAATTTCATTCCGATGCAATTACTGTGTTTCATCGTCTATGAGAAGGTCAGAGGGATACAGTAAACCTGAAGGGAAGCATCGGAAACACTAACTAGTGTCACAGGAATGTTTCAAAACATAGACAGTAGGAAGAGTCAGTCTTCTTGTACTTAAGTCGGCATTGTGCCTTTTCTATTTTATTCCGATGCAATTTCTGTGTTTCTTCGCCAATAAGATGGTCCAAAGGATACAGTAAACCTGAAGTGAAGCATCGGAATCCATAACTAATGTCACAGGAATCGTTCAAAACATAGACAGTAGGAAGAGTCAGTATTCTTGTACTTAAGACGGCATTGTGCCTTTTGTATGTAGTTCCGATGCAATTTCTGTGATTCATCGTCAATAAGAAGGTCCTAGGGTTACAGTAAACATGAAGTGAAGCATCGGAATCTTCAACTAGTGTCACAGAAATGGTTCAACACATAGTCAGTAAGAAGAGTCAGTCTTCTTGTACTTAAGTCGGCATTGTGCCTTTTGTATTTAATTAAGATGCACTATCTGTGTTTCATCGTCAATAAGAAGGTGCAAGGGATACAGTAAACCTGAAATGAAGCATCGGACTCTATTACTAGTGTCACAGGAATGGTCGAAACATAGACAGTAGGAAGATTAAGTCTACATGTACTTAAGTCGGCATTGTGCCTACTGTATTTATATCCGATACAATTTCTGTGTTTCATCGTCAACAAGAAGGTCCAAGAGATACAATAAACCTGAAGTGAAGCTTCGGAATCTACAACTAGTGTCACAGGAATGGTTCCAATCATAGTCAGTAAGAAGAGTCAGTCTTCTTGTACTTAAGTCGGCATTGTGCCTTTTGTATTTAAATCCGATGCAATTTCTGTTGTTCATTGTCAATAAGAAGTTCCTAGGGATACAGTAAACCTGAAGTGAAGCATCGAAATCTATAACTAGTGTCACAGGAATGGTTCAAAACACAGTCAGTAAGAAGAGTCAGTCTTCTTGTACTTAAGTCGGCATTGTGCTTTTTGTATTTAATTCCGATGAAATTTCTGTGTTTCAACGTCAATACGAAGGTCCGAGGGATACAGTAAACCAGAAGTGAAGCATCGGAATCTATAACTAGTGTCACAGGAATGGTTCGAATCATAGTGAGTAAGAAGCTTCAGTGTTCTTGTACTTAAGTCGGCATTGTGCATTTTGTATTTAATTCCAATGCAATATCTGTGTTTCATCGATAATAAGAAGGTCAGAGGGATACAGTAAACCTGAAGTAAACCATCGGAATCTACAACTAGTGTCACAGGAATGGTTCAAATCATAGTCAGTAAGAAGAGTCTGTCTTCTTGTACTTAAGTCGGCATTGGGCCTTTTGTATTTAATTCGGATGCAATTGCTGTGTTTCATCGTCAGTAAGAAGGTCCAAGGGATACAGAAAACCTGAAGTGAAGCATCAGAATCTATTACTAGTGTCACAGGAATGGATCAAGATACAGTCAGTAAGAAGAGTCAGTCTTCTTGTACTTAAGTCGGCATTGTGCCTTTTGTATTTAAATCCGATGCAATTTCTGTTGTTCATTGTCAATAAGAAGTTCCTAGGGATACAGTAAACCTGAAGTGAAGCACCGAAATCTATAACTAGTGTCACAGGAATGGTTCAAAACACAGTCAGTAAGAAGAGTCAGTCTTCTTGTACATAAGTCGGCATTGTGCCTTTTCTATTTAATTCCGATGCAATTTCTGTGTTTCGTCGTCAATAAGAAGGTCCAAGGGATACAGTAAACCTGAAGTGAAGCATCGTAATCTATAACTAGCGTCACAGGAATGGTTCAAATCATAGACAGTAAGAAGAGTCAGTCTTCTTGTTCTTAAGTCGGCATTTAGACTTTTGTATTTAATTCCAATGCAATTTCTGTGATTCATCCTCAATAAGAAGGTCCAAGGTATACAGTAAACCTGAAGTGAAGCATCGGAATCTATAACTAGTGTCACAGGAATGGTTCAAACAAAGTCATTAAGAAGAGTCAGTCTTCTTGTACTTAAGTCGGCATTGTGCCTTTTGTATTTAATTCAGATGCTATTTCTGTGTTTCATCGTCAATAAGAAGGTCAGAGGGACACAGTAAACCTGAAGTGAAGCATCGGAATCTATAACTAGTGTCACAGGAATGGTTCAAAACATAGACAGTTGGAAGAGACAGTCTTCTTGTACATAAGACGGCATTGTGCCTTTTCTATTTAATTCCGATGCAATTTCTGTGTTTCGTCGTCAATAAGAAGGTCCAAGGGATACAGTAAACCTGAAGTGAAGCATCGGAATGTGTAACTAGCGTCACAGGAATGGTTCAAAACATAAACACTAAGAAGAGTCGGTCTGCTTGTACTTAAGACGGCATTGTGCCTTTTCTATTTAAATCCGATGCAATTTCTGTGTTTCATCGTCCATAAGAAGGTCAGAGGGATACAGTGAACCTGAAGTGAAGCATCGGAATCTCTAACTAGTGTCACAGGAATGGTTCAACACATAGTCAGTAAGAAGAGTCAGTCTTCTTGTACTTAAGTCGGCATTGTTCCTTTTGTATTTAATTCCGATGCACTATCTATGTTTCATCGTCAATAAGAAGGTCCAAGGGATACAGTAAACCTGAAATGAAGCATCGGAATCTATAACTAGTGTCACAGGAATGGTTCAAACATAGACAGTAGGAAGATTCAGTCTACATGTACTTAAGTCGGCATTGTGCCTTTTGTATTTATATCCGATGCAATTTCTGTGTTTCATCGTCAACAAGTAGGACCAAGGGATACAGTAAACCTGAAGTGGAGAATCGGAATCTGTAACTAGTGTCACAGGAATCGTTCAAAACATAGACAGTAGGAAGAGTCAGTCTTCTTGTACTTAAGTCGGCATTGTGCCTTTTGTATTTAGTTCCGATGCAATTTCTGTGTTTCATCGTCAATAAGAAGGTCCTAGGGTTACAGTAAACATGAAGTGAAGCATCGGAATCTTCAACAAGTGTCACAGGAATGGTTCAACACATAGTCAGTAAGAAGAGTCAGTCTTCTTGTACTTAAGTCGGCATTGTGCCTTTTGCATTTAATTCCGATGCACTATCTGTGTTTCATCGTCAACAAGAAGGTCCAAGAGATACAATAAACCAGAAGTGAAGCTTCGGAATCTACAACTAGTGTCACAGGAATGGTTCCATTCATAGTCAGTAAGAAGAGTCAGTCTTCTTGTACTTAAGTCGGCATTGTGCCTTTTGTATTTAAATCCGATGCAATTTCTGTGGTTCATTGTCAATAAGAAGTTCCTAGGGATACAGTAAACCTGAAGTGAAGCATCGAAATCTATAACTAGTGTCACAGGAATGGTTCAAAACACAGTCAGTAAGAAGAGTCAGTCTTCTTGTACTTAAGTCGTCATTGTGCTTTATGTATTTAATTCCGATGAAATTTCTGTGTTTCAACGTCAATACGAAGGTCCGAGGGATACAGTAAACCAGAAGTGAAGCATCGGAATCTATAACTAGTGTCACAGGAATGGTTCAAATCATAGTCAGTAAGAAGCTTCAGTCTTCTTGTACTTAAGTCGGCACTGTGCATTTTGTATTTAATTCCAATGCAATATCTGTGTTTCATCGATAATAAGAAGGTCAGAGGGATACAGTAAACCTGAAGTGAACCATCGGAATCTACAACTAGTGTCACAGGAATGGTTCAAATCATAGTCAGTAAGAAGAGTCTGTCTTCTTGTACTTAAGTCGGCATTGGGCCTTTTGTATTTAATTCGGATGCAATTGCTGTGTTTCATCGTCAGTAAGAAGGTCCAAGGGATACAGTAAACCTGAAGTGAAGCATCAGAATCTATAACTAGTGTCACAGGAATGGATCAAGATACAGTCAGTAAGAAGAGTCAGTCTTCTTGTACTTATGTCGGCATTGTGCCTTTCCTATTTAATTCCGATGCAATATCTTTATTTCATCGTCAAAAAGAAGGTCCAAGGGATACAGTAAACCTGAAGTGAAGCATCGGAATCCATAACTAGTGTCACAGGAATGGTTCAAAACATAGACAGTAGGAAGAGACAGTCTTCTTGTACATAAGTCGGCATTGTGCCTTTTCTATTTAATTCCGATGCAATTTCTGTGTTTCGTCGTCAATAAGAAGGTCCAAGGGATACAGTAAACCTGAAGTGAAGCATCGTAATCTATAACTAGCGTCACAGGAATGGTTCAAATCATAGACAGTAAGAAGAGTCAGTCTTCTTGTTCTTAAGTCGGCATTTAGACTTTTGTATTTAATTCCAATGCAATTTCTGTGATTCATCCTCAATAAGAAGGTCCAAGGTATACAGTAAACCTGAAGTGAAGCATCGGAATCTATAACTAGTGTCACAGGAATGGTTCAAACAAAGTCATTAAGAAGAGTCAGTCTTCTTGTACTTAAGTCGGCATTGTGCCTTTTGTATTTAATTCAGATGCTATTTCTGTGTTTCATCGTCAATAAGAAGGTCAGAGGGACACAGTAAACCTGAAGTGAAGCATCGGAATCTATAACTAGTGTCACAGGAATGGTTCAAAACATAGACAGTAGGAAGAGACAGTCTTCTTGTACATAAGACGGCATTGTGTTTTTTCTATTTAATTCCGATGCAATTTCTGTGTTTCGTCGTCAATAAGAAGGTCCAAGGGATACAGTAAACCTGAAGTGAAGCATCGGAATGTGTAACTAGCGTCACAGGAATGGTTCAAAACATAGACACTAAGAAGAGTCAGTCTGCTTGTACTTAAGACGGCATTGTGCCTTTTCTATTTAAATCCGATGCAATTTCTGTGTTTCATCGTTCATAAGAAGGTCAGAGGGATACAGTGAACCTGAAGTGAAGCATCGGAATCTCTAACTAGTGTCACAGGAATGGTTCAACACATAGTCAGTAAGAAGAGTCAGTCTTCTTGTACTTAAGTCGGAATTGTTCCTTTTGTATTTAATTCCGATGCACTATCTATGTTTCATCGTCAATAAGAAGGTCCAAGGGATACAGTAAACCTGAAATGAAGCATCGGAATCTATAACTAGTGTCACAGGAATGGTTCAAACATAGACAGTAGGAAGATTCAGTCTACATGTACTTAAGTCGGCATTGTGCCTTTTGTATTTATATCCGATGCAATTTCTGTGTTTCATCGTCAACAAGTAGGACCAAAGGATACAGTAAACCTGAAGTGGAGCATCGGAATCTGTAACTAGTGTCACAGGAATCGTTCAAAACATAGACAGTAGGAAGAGTCAGTCTTCTTGTACTTAAGTCGGCATTTTGCCTTTTGTATTTAGTTCCGATGCAATTTCTGTGATTCATCGTCAATAAGAAGGTCCTAGGGTTACAGTAAACAAGAAGTGAAGCATCGGAATCTTCAACTAGTGTCACAGAAATGGTTCAACACATAGTCAGTAAGAAGAGTCAGTCTTCTTGTACTTAAGTCGGCATTGTGCCTTTTGTATTTAATTCCGATGCACTATCTGTGTTTCATCGTCAATAAGAAGGTCCAAGGGATACAGTAAACCTGAAATGAAGCATCGGAATCTATTACTAGTGTCACAGGAATGGTCGAAACATAGACAGTAGGAAGATTAAGTCTACATGTACTTAAGTCGGCATTGTGCCTTTTGTATTTATATCCGATACAATCTCTGTGTTTCATCGTCAACAAGAAGGTCCAAGAGATACAATAAACCTGAAGTGAAGCTTCGGAATCTACAACTAGTGTCACAGGAATGGTTCCAATCATAGTCAGTAAGAAGAGTCAGTCTTCTTGTACTTAAGTCGGCATTGTGCCTTTTGTATTTAAATCCGATGCAATTTCTGTGGTTCATTGTCAATAAGAAGTTCCTAGGGATACAGTAAACCTGAAGTGAAGCATCGAAATCTATAACTAGTGTCACAGGAGTGGTTCAAAACACAGTCAGTAAGAAGAGTCAGTCTTCTTGTACTTAAGTCGGCATTGTGCTTTTTGTATTTAATTCCGATGCAATTTCTGTGTTTCAACGTCAATACGAAGGTCCGAGGGATACAGTAAACCAGAAGTGAAGCATCGGAATCTATAACTAGTGTCACAGGAATGGTTCAAATCATAGTCAGTAAGAAGCTTCAGTCTTCTTGTACTTAAGTCGGCATTGTGCATTTTGTAGTTAATTCCAATGCAATATCTGTGTTTCATCGATAATAAGAAGGTCAGAGGGATACAGTAAACCTGAAGTTAACCATCGGAATCTACAAGTAGTGTCACAGGAATGGTTCAAATCATAGTCAGTAAGAAGAGTCTGTCTTCTTGTACTTAAGTCGGCATTGGGCCTTTTGTATTTAATTCGGATGCAATTGCTGTGTTTCATCGTCAGTAAGAAGGTCCAAGGGATACAGTAAACCTGAAGTGAAGCATCAGAATCTATAACTAGTGTCACAGAAATGGATCAAGATACAGTCAGTAAGAAGAGTCAGTCTTCTTGTACTTAAGTCGGCATTGTGCATTTTGTATTTAATTCCGATGCAATTTCTTTATTTCATCGTCAAAAAGAAGGTCCAAGGGATACAGTAAACCTGAAGTGAAGCATCGGAATCCATAACTAGTGTCACAGGAATGGTTCAAAACATAGACAGTAGGAAGAGACAGTCTTCTTGTACATAAGTCGGCATTGTGCCTTTTCTATTTAATTCCGATGCAATTTCTGTATTTCGTCGTCAATAAGAAGGTCCAAGGGATACAGTAAACCTGAAGTGAAGCATCGTAATCTATAACTAGCGTCACAGGAATGGTTCAAATCATAGACAGTAAGAAGAGTCAGTCTTCTTGTTCTTAAGTCGGCATTTAGACTTTTGTATTTAATTCCAATGCAATTTCTGTGATTCATCCTCAATAAGAAGGTCCAAGGTATACAGTAAACCTGAAGTGAAGCATCAGAATCTATAACTAGTGTCACAGGAATGGATCAAGATACAGTCAGTAAGAAGAGTCAGTCTTCTTGTACTTATGTCGGCATTGTGCCTTTTCTATTTAATTCCGATGCAATTTCTTTATTTCATCGTCAAAAAGAAGGTCCAAGGGATACAGTAAACCTGAAGTGAAGCATCGGAATCCATAACTAGTGTCACAGGAATGGTTCAAAACATAGACAGTAGGAAGAGACAGTCTTCTTGTACATAAGTCGGCATTGTGCCTTTTCTATTTAGTTCCGATGCAATTTCTGTGTTTCGTCGTCAATAAGAAGGTCCAAGGGATACAGTAAACCTGAAGTGAAGCATCGTAATCTATAACTAGCGTCACAGGAATGGTTCAAATCATAGACAGTAAGAAGAGTCAGTCTTCTTGTTCTTAAGTCGGCATTTAGACTTTTGTATTTAATTCCAATGCAATTTCTGTGATTCATCCTCAATAAGAAGGTCCAAGGTATACAGTAAACCTGAAGTGAAGCATCAGAATCTATAACTAGTGTCACAGGAATGGATCAAGATACAGTCAGTAAGAAGAGTCAGTCTTCTTGTACTTATGTCGGCATTGTGCCTTTTCTATTTAATTCCGATGCAATTTCTTTATTTCATCGTCAAAAAGAAGGTCCAAGGGATACAGTAAACCTGAAGTGAAGCATCGGAATCCATAACTAGTGTCACAGGAATGGTTCAAAACATAGACAGTAGGAAGAGACAGTCTTCTTGTACATAAGTCGGCATTGTGCCTTTTCTATTTAATTCCGATGCAATTTCTGTGTTTCGTCGTCAATAAGAAGGTCCAAGGGATACAGTAAACCTGAAGTGAAGCATCGTAATCTATAACTAGCGTCACAGGAATGGTTCAAATCATAGACAGTAAGAAGAGTCAGTCTTCTTGTTCTTAAGTCGGCATTTAGACTTTAGTATTTAATTCCAATGCAATTTCTGTGATTCATCCTCAATAAGAAGGTCCAAGGTATGCAGTAAACCTGAAGTGAAGCATCGGAATCTATAACTAGTGTCACAGGAATGGTTCAAACAAAGTCATTAAGAAGAGTCAGTCTTCTTGTACTTAAGTCGGCATTGTGCCTTTTGTATTTAATTCAGATGCTATTTCTGTGTTTCATCGTCAATAAGAAGGTCAGAGGGACACAGTAAACCTGAAGTGAAGCATCGGAATCTATAACTAGTGTCACAGGAATGGTTCAAAACATAGACAGTAGGAAGAGACAGTCTTCTTGTACATAAGACGGCATTGTGCCTTTTCTATTTAATTCCGATGCAATTTCTGTGTTTCGTCGTCAATAAGAAGGTCCAAGGGATACAGTAAACCTGAAGTGAAGCATCGGAATGTGTAACTAGCGTCACAGGAATGGTTCAAAACATAGACACTAAGAAGAGTCAGTCTGCTTGTACTTAAGACGGCATTGTGCCTTTTCTATTTAAATCCGATGCAATTTCTGTGTTTCATCGTCCATAAGAAGGTCAGAGGGATACAGTGAACCTGAAGTGAAGCATCGGAATCTCTAACTAGTGTCACAGGAATGGTTCAACACATAGTCAGTAAGAAGAGTCAGTCTTCTTGTACTTAAGTCGGCATTGTTCCTTTTGTATTTAATTCCGATGCACTATCTATGTTTCATCGTCAATAAGAAGGTCCAAGGGATACAGTAAACCTGAAATGAAGCATCGGAATCTATAACTAGTGTCACAGGAATGGTTCAAACATAGACAGTAGGAAGATTCAGTCTACATGTACTTAAGTCGGCATTGTGCCTTTTGTATTTATATCCGATGCAATTTCTGTGTTTCATCGTCAACAAGTAGGACCAAGGGATACAGTAAACCTGAAGTGGAGCATCGGAATCTGTAACTAGTGTCACAGGAATCGTTCAAAACATAGACAGTAGGAAGAGTCAGTCTTCTTGTACTTAAGTCGGCATTGTGCCTTTTGTATTTAGTTCCGATGCAATTTCTGTGATTCATCGTCAATAAGAAGGTCCTAGGGTTACAGTAAACATGAAGTGAAGCATCGGAATCTTCAACTAGTGTCACAGAAATGGTTCAACACATAGTCAGTAAGAAGAGTCAGTCTTCTTGTACTTAAGTCGGCATTGTGCCTTTTGTATTTAATTCCGATGCACTATCTGTGTTTCATCGTCAATAAGAAGGTCCAAGGGATACAGTAAACCTGAAATGAAGTATCGAAATCTATTACTAGTGTCACATTAATGGTCGAAACATAGACAGTAGGAAGATTAAGTCTACATGTACTTAAGTCGGCATTGTGCCTTTTGTATTTATATCCGATACAATCTCTGTGTTTCATCGTCAACAAGAAGGTCCAAGAGATACAATAAACCTGAAGTGAAGCTTCGGAATCTACAACTAGTGTCACAGGAATGGTTCCAATCATAGTCAGTAAGAAGAGTCAGTCTTCTTGTACTTAAGTCGGCATTGTGCCTTTTGTATTTAAATCCGATGCAATTTCTGTGGTTCATTGTCAATAAGAAGTTCCTAGGGATACAGTAAACCTGAAGTGAAGCATCGAAATCTATAACTAGTGTCACAGGAATGGTTCAAAACACAGTCAGTAAGAAGAGTCAGTCTTCTTGTACTTAAGTCGGCATTGTGCTTTTTGTATTTAATTCCGATGCAATTTCTGTGTTTCAACGTCAATACGAAGGTCCGAGGGATACAGTAAACCAGAAGTGAAGCATCGGAATCTATAACTAGTGTCACAGGAATGGTTCAAATCATAGTCAGTAAGAAGCTTCAGTCTTCTTGTACTTAAGTCGGCATTGTGCATTTTGTATTTAATTCCAATGCAATATCTGTGTTTCATCGATAATAAGAAGGTCAGAGGGATACAGTAAACCTGAAGTGAACCATCGGAATCTACAAGTAGTGTCACAGGAATGGTTCAAATCATAGTCAGTAAGAAGAGTCTGTCTTCTTGTACTTAAGTCGGCATTGGGCCTTTTGTATTTAATTCGGATGCAATTGCTGTGTTTCATCGTCAGTAAGAAGGTCCAAGGGATACAGTAAACCTGAAGTGAAGCATCAGAATCTATAACTAGTGCCACAGGAATGGATCAAGATACAGTCAGTAAGAAGAGTCAGTCTTCTTGTACTTAAGTCGGCATTGTGCATTTTGTATTTAATTCCGATGCAATTTCTGTGTTTCGTCGTCAATAAGAAGGTCCAAGGGATACAGTAAACCTGAAATGAAGCATCGGAATCTATAACTAGTGTCACAGGAATGGTTCAAACATAGACAGTAGGAAGATTCAGTCTACATGTACTTAAGTCGGCATTGTGCCTTTTGTATTTATATCCGATGCAATTTCTTTGTTTCATCGTCAACAAGTAGGACCAAGGGATACAGTAAACCTGAAGTGGAGCATCGGAATCTGTAACTAGTGTCACAGGAATGGTTCAAAACATAGACAGTAAGAAGAGTCAGTCTTCTTGTACTTAAGTCGGCATTGTGCCCGTTTCAATTTAATTCCGATGCAATTACTGTGTTTCATCGTCTATGAGAAGGTCAGAGGGATACAGTAAACCTGAAGTGAAGCATCGGAAACACTAACTAGTGTCACAGGAATGTTTCAAAACATAGACAGTAGGAAGAGTCAGTCTTCTTGTACTTAAGTCGGCATTGTGCCTTTTCTATTTAGTTCCGATGCAATTTCTGTGTTTCATCGTCAATAAGAAGGTCCTAGGGTTACAGTAAACATGAAGTGAAGCATCGGAATCTTCAACAAGTGTCACAGGAATGGTTCAACTCATAGTCAGTAAGATGAGTCAGTCTTCTTGTACTTAAGTCGGCATTGTGCCTTTTGCATTTAATTCCGATGCACTATCTGTGTTTCATCGTCAACAAGAAGGTCCAAGAGATACAATAAACCTGAAGTGAAGCATCGGAATCTACAACTAGTGTCACAGGAATGGTTCCAATCATAGTCAGTAAGAAGAGTCAGTCTTCTTGTACTTAAGTCGGCATTGTGCCTTTTGTATTTAATTCCGATGCAATTTCTGTGTTCCATCGTCAGTAAGAAGGTCCAAGGGATACAGTAAACCTGAAGTGAAGCATCGGAATCTATAACTAGTGTCACAGGAATGATCAATATATAGTCAGCAAGAAGAGTCAGTCTTCTTGTACTTAAGTCGGGATTGTGCCTTTTGTATTTAATTCCAATGCAATCTCTGTGTTTCATCGACAAAAAGAAGGTCAGAGGGATACAGTAAACCTGAAGTGATTAATCGGAATCTATAACTAGTGTCACAGGAATGGTTCAAAACATCGACAGTAGGAAGAGTCAGTCTTCTTGTACTTAAGTTGGCATTGTGCCTTTTGTATTTAATTCCGATGCACTGTCTGTGTTTCATCGTCAATAAGAAGGTCCAAGGTATACAGTAAAACTGAAATGAAGCATCGGAATCTATAACTAGTGTCACAGGAATGGTTCATAACATAGACAGTAGGAAGATTCAGTCTACATGTACTTAAGTCGGCATTGTGATTTTTGTATTTATTTCCGATGCAATTCCTGTGATTCATCGTCAATACGAAGGTCAGAGGGACACAGTAAACCTGAAGTGAAGCATCGGAATCTATAACTAGTGTAACAGGAATGGCTCCAAACATAGTCAGTAAGAAGAGTCAGTCTTCTTGTACTTAAGTCGGCATTGTGCCTTTTCTATTTCACTTCGATGCAATTTCAGTGTTTCATCGTCAATAAGAAGGTCCAAGGGATACAGTAAAGCTGAAGTGAAGCATCGGAATCAATAACTAGTGTCACAGGAATGGTTCAAAACATAGACAGTAAGAAGTGTCCGTCTTTTTGTACTTAAGTCGGCATTGTGCCTTTTGTATTTAGTTCCGATGCTATTTCTGTGTTTCATCCTCAATAAGAAAGTCCTAGGGTGACAGTAAACCTGCAGTGAAGCATCGGAATCTATAACTAGTGTCACAGGAATGGATCAAGGTATAGTCAGTAAGAAGAGTCAGTCTTCTTGTACTTAAGTCGGCATTGTGCCATTTGTGTTTAATTTCGATGCTATTTCTGTGTTTCTTCGTCAATAAGAAGGTCCAAGGGATACAGTAAACCTGAAGTGGAGCATCGGATTCTATAATTAGTGTCACAGGAATGGTTCAAAGCATAGACAGTAAGAAGAGTCACCCTTCTTGTACTTAAGTCGGTATTGTGCCCATTTCAATTTAGTTCCGATGCAGTTACTCTGTTTCATCGTCAATAAAACGGACAGAGGGATACAGTAAACCTGAAGTGAAGCATCGGAATCTCTAACTAGTGTAACAGGAATGGTTCAACACATAGTCAGTAAGAAGGGTTAATCTGCTTGTACTTAAGACGGCATTGTGCCTTTTCTATTTAATTCCGATGCCATTTCTGTGTTTCATCGTCAATAAGACGGTCCAAGGGATGCAGTAAACCTGAAATGAAGCATCGGAATCTATAACTAGTGTCAAAGGAATGCATCAAGATATAGTCAGTAAGAAGAGTCAGTCTTCTTGTACTTAAGTCGCCATTGTGCGTTTTCTATTTAATTCCAATGCAATCTCTGTGTTTCATCGACAAAAAGAAGGTCAGAGGGATACAGTAAACCTGAAGTGAAGCATCGGAATCTATAACTAGTGTCACAGGAATGGTTCAAAACATCGACAGTAGGAAGAGTCAGTCTTCTTGTACTTAGGTTGGCATTGTGCCTTTTGTATTTCATTCCGATGCACTATCTGTGTTTCATCGTCAATAAGAAGGTCCAAGGGATACAGTAAACCTGAAGTGAAGCATCGGAATCTATAACTAGTGTCACAGGAATGGATCAATATATAGTCAGCAAGAAGAGTCAGTCTTCTTGTACTTATGTCGGGATTGTGCCTTTTGTATTTAATTCCAATGCAATCTCTGTGATTCATCGACAAAAAGAAGGTCAGAGGGATACAGTAAACCTGAAGTGATTAATCGGAATCTATAACTAGTGTCACAGGAATGGTTCAAAACATACTCAGTAAGAAGAGTCTGTCTTCTTGTACTTAAGTCGGCATTGTGCCTTTTGTATTTAATTCCGATGGAATTCCTGTGTTTCATCGTCAATAAGAAGGTCCAAGGGATACAGTAACCCTGTAGTGTAGCATCGGAATCTATAACTAGTGTCACAGGAACGGTTCAAATCATAGACAGTAAGAAGAGTCAGTCTTCTTGTACTTAAGTCGGCATTGTGCCCTTTTCAAATTAATTCCAATGCAATTACTGTGTTTCATCGTCAATAAAAAAGTCAGAGGGATATAGTAAACCTGAAGTGAAGCATCGGAATCGATAGCTAGTGTCACAGGAATGGATCAAAACATAGTCAGTAAGAAGAGTCAGTCTCCTTGTACTTAAGTCGGCATTGTGCATTTTGTATTTAATTCAGATGCCATTTCTGTGTTTCATCGTCAATACGAAGGTCCGAGCGATACAGTAAACCAGAAGTGAAGCATCGGTATCTCTAACTAGTGTAACAGGAATGGTTCAACACATAGTCAGTAAGAAGAGTCAGACTGCTTGTACTTAAGACGGCATTGTGTCTTTTCTATTTAATTCCGATGCAATTTCTGTGTTTCATCGTCAATGAGAAGGTCAAAGGGATACAGTAAACCTGAAGTGAAGCATCGGAATGTATAACTAGTGTCACAGGACTGGTTCAAAACATAGACATTAAGAAGAGTCAGTCTTCTTGTACTTAAGTCGGCATTTAGACTTTTGTATATAATTCCGATGCAATTTCTGTGGTTCATTGTCAATAAGAAAGTCCAAGGGATACAGTAAACCTGAAGTGAAGAATCGGAATCTAATACTAGTGTCACAGGAATGGTTCAAAGCAAAGTCAGTTAGAAGAGTCAGTGTTCTTGTACTTAAGTCGGCATTGTGCCTTTTGTATTTCATTCAGATGCTATATCTGTGTTTCATCGTCAACAAGAAGGTCAGAGGGACACAGTAAACCTGAAGTGAAGCATCGGAATCTATAACTAGTGTAACAGGAATGGCTCCAAACATAGTCAGTAAGAAGAGTCAGTCTTCTTGTACTTAAGTCGGCATTGTGCCTTTCCTATTTCATTTCGATGTAATTTCAGTGTTTCATCGTCAATAAGAAGGTCCAAGGGATACAGTAAAACTGAAGTGAAGCATCGGAATCTACAACTAGTGTCACAGGAATGGTTCAAAATATAGTCAGTAAGAAGTGTCAGTCTTCTTGTATTTAAGTCGGCATTGTGCCTTTTGTAGTCAATTACGATTCATTTTCTGTGTTTCATAGTCAATAAGATGGTCAGAAGGATACAGTAAACCTGAAATGAAGCATCGGAATCTAGAACTTTTGTCGCAGGAATGGTTCAAAACATAGAAGGTAAGAAGTGTCCGTCTTCTTGTACTTAAGTCGGCATTGTGCCTTTTGTATTTAGTTCCGATGCAATTTCTGTGTTTCATCCTCAATAAGAAAGTCCTAGGGTGACAGTAAACCTGCAGTGAAGCATCGGAATCTATAACTAGTGTCACAGGAATGGATCAAGGTATAGTCAGTAAGAAGAGTCAGTCTTCTTGTACTTATGTCGGCATTGTGCCATTTGTATTTAATTTCGATGCTATTTCTGTGTTTCATCGTCAATAAGAAGGTCCAAGGGATACAGTAAACCTGAAGTGGAGCATCGGATTCTATAATTAGTGTCACAGGAATGGTTCAAAGCATAGACAGTAAGAAGAGTCAGTCTTCTTGTACTTAAGTCGGCATTGTGCCAATTTCAATTTAGTTCCGATGCAGTTACTCTGTTTCATCGTCAATAAAACAGTCAGAGGGATACAGTAAACCTGAAGTGAAGCATCGGAATCTCTAACTAGTGTAACAGGAATGGTTAAACACATACTCAGTAAGAAGAGTTAATCTGCTTGTACTTAAGACGGCATTGTGCCTTTTCTATTTAATTCCGATGCAATTTCTGTGTTTCATCGTCAATAAGAAGGTCCATGGGATGCAGTAAACCTGAAATGAAGCATCGGAATCTATAACTAGTGTCAAAGGAATAGATCAAGGTATAGTCAGTAAGAAGAGTCAGTCTTCTTGTACTTAAGTCGGCATTGTGCGTTTTCTATTTAATTCCAATGCATCTCTGTGTTTCATCGACAAAAAGAAGGTCAGAGGGATACAGTAAACCTGAAGTGAAGCATCGGAATGTTTCATAACATAGACAGTAGGGAGATTCAGTCTACATGTACTTAAGTCGGCATTGTGATTTTTGTATTTATTAGCGATGCAATTCCTGTGTTTCATTGTCAATACGAAGGTCAGAGGGATATAGTAAACCTGAAGTGAAGCATCGGAATCTATAACTAGTGTCACAGGAATGGTTCAAAACATACTCAGTAAGAAGAGTCTGTCTTCTTGTACTTAAGTCGGCATTGTGCCTTTTGTATTTCATTCCGATGCAATTCCTGTGTTTCATCGTCAATAAGAAGGTCCAAGGGATACAGTAAACCTGAAGTGTAGCATCGGAATCTATAACTAGTGTCACAGGAATGGTTCAAATCATAGACAGTAAGAAGAGTCAGTCTTCTTGTACTTAAGTCGGCATTGTGCACTTTTCAATTTAATTCCAATGCAATTACTGTGTTTCATCGTCAATAAAAAAGTCAGAGGGATACAGTAAACCTGAAGTGAAGCATCGGAATCTATAACTAGTGTCACAGGAATGGTTCAAAACATAGTCAGTAAGAAGAGTCAGTCTCCTTGTACTTAAGTCGGCATTGTGCCTTTTGTTTTTAATTCCGATGCAATTTCTGTGTTTCAACGTCAATACGAAGATCCGAGCGATACAGTAAACCAGAAGTGAAGCATCGGTATCTCTAACTAGTGTAACAGGAATAGTTCAACACATAGTCAGTAAGAAGAGTCAGACTGCTTGTACTTAAGACGGCATTGTGTTTTTTCTATTTAATTCCGATGCAATTTCTGTGTTACATCGTCAATGAGTAGGGCAAAGGGATACAGTAAACCTGAAGTGAAGCATCGGAATCTATAACTAGTGTCACAGGAATGGTTCAAAACATACTCAGTTAGAAGAGTCAGTCTTCTTGTACGTAAGTCGGCATTGTGCCTTTTAAATTTAATTCCGATGCAATTCCTGTGTTTCATCGTCAATAAGAAGGTCCAAGGATACAGTAAACCTGAAGTGAAGCATCGGAATCTGTAACTAGCGTCACAGGAATGGTTCAAAACATAGACACTAAGAAGAGTCAGTCTGCTTGTACTTAAGACGGCATTGTGCCTTTTCTATTTAATTCCGAAGCAATTTCTGTGTTTCATCGTCAATAAGAAGGTCAGAGGGATTCAGTGAACCTGAGGTGAAGCATCGGAATCTAAAACTAGTGTCGCAGGAATGGTTCAAAACATAGACAGTAGGTAGAGTCAGTCTTCTTGTACTTAAGTCGGCATTGTGCCTTTTCTATTTAATACCGTTGGAATTTCTGTGTTTCGTCGCCTATAAGAAGGTCCAAAGGATTCAGTAAACCTGAAGTATAGCATCGGAATCTATAACTAATGTCACGGGATTCGTTCAGAACATAGACAGTAGGAAGAGTCATTCTTCTTGTACTTAAGTCGGCATTGTGCCTTTTGTATATAGTTCCGATTCAATTTCTGTGTTTCATCGCCAATAAGAAGGTCCTAAGGATACAGTAAACCAGAAGTGAAACATCGGAATCTATAACTAGTGTAACATTAATGGTTCAACACATAGTCAGTAAGAAGAGTCAATCTGCTTGTACTTAAGACGGCATTGTGCCTTTTCTATTTAATTCCGATACAATTTCTGTGTTTCATGGTGAATAAGAAGGTCCAAGGGATACAGTAAACCTGAAGTGAAGAATCGGAATCTATAACTAGTGTCACAGGAATGGTTCAAAACATAGTCAGTAAGAAGAGTCAGTCTTCTTGTATTTATGTCGGCATTGTGCCTTTTGTATTCAATTACGATTCAATTTAAGTGTTTCATCGTCAGTAAGATTGTCAGAAGGATACAGTAAACCAGAAGTGAAGCATCGGAATCTAGAACTTTTGTCGCATAAATGGTTCAAAACATAGACAGTAAGAAGGGTCCGTCTTCTTGTACTTAAGTCGGCATTGTGCCTTTTGTATTTAATTCCGATGCAATTTCTGTGTTTCATCGTCAATAAGAGGGTCCAAGGGATACAGTATACCTGAAGAGAAGCATCGGAATCTAATACTAGTCTCCCAGGAATGGTTCAAAACATAGAGAGTAGGAAGAGTCAGTCTTCTTGTACTTAAGTCGTCATTGTGCCTTTTGTATTTAGTTCCGATGCAATTTCTGCGATTCAGCGTCAATAAGAAGGTCCTAGCGATACAGTAAACCTGTAGTGAAGCATCAGAAACTATAACTAGTGTCACAGGAATGGTTCATATCATAGCCAGTAAGAAGAGTCAGTCTTCTTGTACTTAAGTCGGCATTGTGCCTTTTGTGTTTAATTCCGATGCAATATCTGTGTTTCATCGTTAATAAGAAGGTCAGAGGGATACAGTAAACCTGAAGTGAAGCATCGGAATCTTCAACTAGTGTCACAGGAATGGTTCAAATCATAGTCAGAAAGAAGGTCAGTCTTCTTCTAATAATTTCCGGGTATGCAGCCGGATCCCGTCGACATTCCCGTCCGGGAAAATTTCAGAAGTCACAAGGTCAGTCTTCTTGTACTTAAGTCGGCATTGGGCCTTTTGTATATAATTCCGATGCAATTTCTGTGTTTCATCGTCAGTAAGAAGGTCCAATTGATACAGTAAACCTGAAGGGAAGCTTCTTGTACTTAAGTCGGCATTGTGCCTTTTGTATTTAATTGCGATGCAATTTCTGTATTTCATCGTCATGGAGAAAGTCCAAAGGATACGGTAAACCTGAAGTGATGCATCGGAATCCATAACTAGTGTCACAGGAGTGGTTCAAAACATAGACAGTAGGAAGAGACAGTCTTCTTGTACATAAGTCGGCATTGTGCCTTTTGTATTTAATTCCGATGCAATTTCTGTGTTTCGTCGTCAATTAGAAGGTCCAAGGGATACAGTAAACCTGAAGTGAAGCATCGGAATGTATAACTAGTGTTACAGGAATGATTCAAAACATAGACATTAAGAAGAGTCAGTCTTGTTGTACTTAAGTCGGCATTTAGACTTTTGTATATAATTCCGATGTAATTTCTGTGATTCATTGTCAATAAGAAGGTCCAAGGGATACTGTAAACCTGAAGTGAAGCATCGGAATCTATAACTAGTGTCACAGGAATGGTTCAAAGCAAAGTCAGTAAGAAGAGTCAGTCTTCTTGTACTTAAGTCGGAATTGTGCCTTTTGTATTTCATTCAGATGCTATTTCTGTGTTTCATCGTCAATAAGGAGGTCAGAGGGACACAGTAAACCTGAAGTGAAGCATCGGAATCTATAACTAGTGTAACAGGAATGTCTCCAAACATAGTCAGTAAGAAGAGTGAGTCTTCTTGTACTTAAGTCGGCATTGTGCCTTTTCTATTTCATTTCGATGGAATTTCAGTGTTTCATCGTCAATAAGAAGGTCCAAGGGATACAGTAAAGCTGAAGTTAAACATCGGAATCTATAACTAGTGTCACAGGAATTGTTCGAAACATAGTCAGTAAGAAGAGTCAGTCTTCTTGTATTAAAGTCGGCATTGTGCCTTTTGTAGTCAATTACGATTAAATTTCTGTGTTTCATCGTCAATAAGATGGTCAGAAGGATACAGTAAACCTGAAGTGAAGCATCGGAATCTAGAACTTTTGTCGCAGGAACGGTTCAAAACATAGACAGTAAGAAGTGTCCGTCTTCTTGTACTTAAGTCGGCATTGTGCCTTTTGTATTTAGTTCCGATGCAATTTCTGTGTTTCATCCTCAATAAGAAGGTCCTAGGGTACAGAAAACCTGCAGTGAAGCGTCGGAATCTTCAACTTATGTCACAGGAATGGTTCAAAACATAGTCAGTAAGAAGAGTCAGTCCTCTTGTACTTAAGTCGGCATTCTGCCTTTTGTATTTAATTCCGATGCAATTTCTGTGTTTCATCGTCAATAAGAAGGTCCAAGGGATGCAGTAAACCTGAAGTGAAGCATCGGAATCTCTAACTAGTGTAACAGGAATGGTTCAACACATAGTCAGTAAGATGAGTTAGTCTGCTTGTACTTCAGTTGGCATTGTGCCTTTTCTATTTAATTCCGATGCAATTTCTGTGTTTCATCGTCAATAAGAATGTCCAAGGGATACAGTAAACCTGAAATGAAGTATCGAAATCTATAACAAGTGTCAAAGGAATGGATCAAGATATAGTCAGTAAGAAGAGTCAGTCTTCTTGTACTTAAGTCGGCATTGTGCGTTTTCTATTTAATTCCAATGCAATCTCTGTGTTTCATCGACAAAAGAAGGTCAGAGGGATACAGTAAACCTGAAGTGAAGCATCGGAATCTATAACTAGTGTCACAGGAATGGTTCAAAACATCGACAGTAGTAAGAGTCAGTCTTCTTGTACTTAGGTTGGCATTGTGCCTTTTGTATTTAATTCCGATGCACTATCTGTGTTTCATCGTCAATAAGAAGGTCCAAGGGATACAGTAAACCTGAAATGAAGCATCGGAATCTATAACTAGTGTCACAGGATTGGTTCATAACATAGACAGTAGGAAGATTCAGTCTACATGTACTTAAGTCGGCATTGTGATTTTTGTATTTATTTCCGATGCAATTCCTGTGTTTCATCGTCAATACGAAAGTCAGAGGGATACAGTAAACCTGAAGTGAAGCATCGGAATCTATAACTAGTGTCACAGGAATGGTTCAAAACATACTCAGTAAGAAGAGTCAGTCTTCTTGTACTTAAGTCGGCATTGTGCCTTTTGTATTTAATTCCGATGCAATTCCTGTGTTTCATCGTCAATAAGAAGGTCCAAGGGATACAGTAAACCTGTAGTGAAGCATCAGAAACTATAACTAGTGTCACAGGAATGGTTCATATCATAGCCAGTAAGAAGAGTCAGTCTTCTTGTACTTAAGTCGGCATTATGCCTTTTGTGTTTAATTCCGATGCAATATCTGTGTTTCATCGTTAATAAGAAGGTCAGAGGGATACAGTAAACCTGAAGTGAAGCATCGGAATCTTCAACTAGTGTCACAGGAATGGTTCAAATCATAGTCACAAAGAAGGTCAGTCTTCTTCTAATAATTTCCGGGTATGCAGCCGGATCCCGTCGACATTCCCGTCCGGGAAAATTTCAGAAGTCACAAGGTCAGTCTTCTTGTACTTAAGTCGGCATTGGGCCTTTTGTATATAATTCCGATGCAATTTCTGTGTTTCATCGTCAGTAAGAAGGTCCAATTGATACAGTAAACCTGAAGGGAAGCTTCTTGTACTTAAGTCGGCATTGTGCCTTTTGTATTTAATTCCGATGCAATTTCTGTATTTCATCGTCATGGAGAAGGTCCAAATGATACGGTAAACCTGAAGTGATGCATCGGAATCCATAACTAGTGTCACAGGAGTGGTTCAAAACATAGACAGAAGGAAGAGACAGTCTTCTTGTACATAAGTCGGCATTGTGCCTTTTGTATTTAATTCCGATGCAATTTCTGTGTTTCGTCGTCAATTAGAAGGTCCAAGGGATACAGTAAACCTGAAGTGAAGCATCGGAATGTATAACTAGTGTTACAGGAATGATTCAAAACATAGACATTAAGAAGAGTCAGTCTTCTTGTTCTTAAGTCGGCATTTAGACTTTTGTATATAATTCCGATGTAATTTCTGTGATTCATTGTCAATAAGATGGTCCAAGGGATACTGTAAACCTGAAGTGAAGCATCGGAATCTATAACTAGTGTCACAGGAATGGTTCAAAGCAAAGTCAGTAAGAAGAGTCAGTCTTCTTCTACTTAAGTCGGAATTGTGCCTTTTGTATTTCATTCAGATGCTATTTCTGTGTTTCATCGTCAATAAGGAGGTCAGAGGGACACAGTAAACCTGAAGTGAAGCATCGGAATCTATAACTAGTGTAACAGGAATGTCTCCAAACATAGTCAGTAAGAAGAGTGAGTCTTCTTGTACTTAAGTCGGCATTGTGCCTTTTCTATTTCATTTCGATGGAATTTCAGTGTTTCATCGTCAATAAGAAGGTCCAAGGGATACAGTAAAGCTGAAGTTAAACATCGGAATCTATAACTAGTGTCACAGGAATTGTTCGAAACATAGTCAGTAAGAAGAGTCAGTCTTCTTGTATTAAAGTCGGCATTGTGCCTTTTGTAGTCAATTACGATTCAATTTCTGTGTTTCATCGTCAATAAGATGGTCAGAAGGATACAGTAAACCTGAAGTGAAGCATCGGAATCTAGAACTTTTGTCGCAGGAATGGTTCAAAACATAGACAGTAAGAAGTGTCCGTCTTCTTGTACTTAAGTCGGCATTGTGCCTTTTGTATTTAGTTCCGATGCAATTTCTTTGTTTCATCCTCAATAAGAAGGTCCTAGGGTGACAGAAAACCTGCAGTGAAGCGTCGGAATCTTCAACTTGTGTCACAGGAATGGTTCAAAACATAGTCAGTAAGAAGAGTCAGTCCTCTTGTACTTAAGTCAGCATTGTGCCTTTTGTATTTAATTCCGATGCAATTTCTGTGTTTCATCGTCAATAAGAAGGTCCAAGGGATGCAGTAAACCTGAAGTGAAGCATCGGAATCTCTATCTAGTGTAACAGGAATGGTTCAACACATAGTCAGTAAGATGAGTTAGTCTGCTTGTACTTCAGTTGGCATTGTGCCTTTTCTATTTAATTCCGATGCAATTTCTGTGTTTCATCGTCAATAAGAATGTCCAAGGGATACAGTAAACCTGAAATGAAGTATCGGAATCTATAACTAGTGTCAAAGGAATGGATCAAGATATAGTCAGTAAGAAGAGTCAGTCTTCTTGTACTTAAGTCGGCATTGTGCGTTTTCTATTTAATTCCAATGCAATCTCTGTGTTTCATCGACAAAAGAAGGTCGGAGGGATGCAGTAAACCTGAAGTGAAGCATCGGAATCTATAACTAGTGTCACAGGAATGGTTCAAAACATCGACAGTAGTAAGAGTCAGACTTCTTGTACTTAGGTTGGCATTGTGCCTTTTGTATTTAATTCCGATGCACTATCTGTGTTTCATCGTCAATAAGAAGGTCCAAGGGATACAGTAAACCTGAAATGAAGCATCGGAATCTATAACTAGTGTCACAGGAATGGTTCATAACATAGACAGTAGGAAGATTCAGTCTACATGTACTTAAGTCGGCATTGTGATTTTTGTATTTATTTCCGATGCAATTCCTGTGTTTCATCGTCAATACGAAAGTCAGAGGGATACAGTAAACCTGAAGTGAAGCATCGGAATCTATAACTAGTGTCACAGGAATGGTTCAAAACATACTCAGTAAGAAGAGTCAGTCTTCTTGTACTTAAGTCGGCATTGTGCCTTTTGTATTTAATTCCGATGCAATTCCTGTGTTTCATCGTCAATAAGAAGGTCCAAGGGATACAGTAAACCTGAAGTGGAGCATCGGAATCTATAACTAGTGTCACAGGAATGGTTCAAAACATAGTCAGTAAGAAGAGTCAGTCTCCTTGTACTTAAGTCGGCATTGTGCCTTTTGTATTTAATTCCGATGCAATTTCTGTGTTTCATTGTCAATACGAAGGTCGGAGTGATACAGTAAACCAGAAGTGAAGCATCGGTATCTCTAACTAGTGTAACAGGAATTGTTCAACACATAGTCTGTAAGAAAAGTCAGACTGCTTGTACACAATACGGCTTTGTGCCTTTTCTATTTAATTCCGATGCAATTTCTGTGTTTCATCGTCAATAAGAAGGTCAAAGGGATACAGTAAACCTAAAGTAAGCATTGGAATCTATAACTAGTGTCACAGGAATGGTTCAAAGCATACTCAGTTAGAAGAGTCAGTCTTCTTGTACTTAAGTCGGCATTGTGCCTTTTAAATTTAATTCCGATGCAATTCCTGTGTTTCATCGTCAATAAGAAGGTCCAAGGGATACAGTAAACATGAAGTGAAGCATCGGAATCTGTAACTAGCGTCACAGGAATGGTTCAAATCATAGACACTAAAAAGAGTCAGTCTGCTTGTACTTTAGACGGCATTGTGCCTTTTCTATTTAATTCCGAAGCAATTTCTGTGTTTCATCGTCAATAAGAAGGTCAGAGGGATACAGTGAACCTGAGGTGAAGCATCGGAATCTGTAACTAGTGTCGCAGGAATGGTTCAAAACATAGACAGTAGGTTGAGTCAGTCTTCTTGTACTTGAGTCGGCAATGTGCCTTTTCTATTTAATACCGATGCATTTTCTGTGTATCGTCGCCAATAAGAAGGTCTAAAGGATACAGTAAACCTGAAGTATAGCATTGGAATCTATAACTAATGTCGCGGGATTCGTTCAAAACATAGACAGTAGGAAGAGTCAGTCTTCCTGTACTTAAGTCGGCATTGTGCCTTTTCTATTTAGTTCCGATTCAATTTCTGTGTTTCATCCTCAATAAGAAGGTCCTAGGGATACAGTAAACCAGAGGTGAAGCATCGGAATCTATAACTAGTGTCACAGGAATGGTTCAAATCATAGTCAGTAAGAAGAGTCAGTCTTCTTGTACTTAAGTCGGCATTGTGCCTTTTGTATTTAATTCCGATGCAATATCTGTGTTTCATCGTTAATAAGAAGGTCAGAGGGATACAGTAAACCTGAAGTGAAGCATCGGAAACTACAACTAGTGTCACAGGAATGGTTCAAATCATAGTCTGTAAGAAGAATCAGTTTTCTTGTACTTAAGTCGGCATTGTGAGTTTTGTATTTAATTCCGATGCAATTTCTGTGTTTCATCGTCAATACGAAGGTCCGAAGGTTACAGTAAACCAGAAGTGAAGCATCGGAATCTATAACTAGTGTCACAGGAGTGGATCAAGACATAGTCAGTAAGAAGAGTCAGTCTTCTTGTACTTAAGTCGGCATTGTGCCCTTTTCAATTTAATTCCGATGCAATTTCTGTGTTTCATCGTCAATAAGAAGGTCCAAGGGATACAGTAAACCTGAAGTGAAGCATCGGAATCTTTAACTAGCGTCACAGGAATAGTTCAAAACATAGACACTAAGAAGAGTCAGTCTGCTTGTACTTAAGACGGCATTGGGGATTTTCTATTTAATTCCGATGCAATTTCTGTGTTTCATCGTCAATAAGAAAGTCAGAGGGATACAGTGAACCTGAGGTGAAACATCGGAATCTATAACTAGTGTCACAGAATGGTTCAAATCATAGTCAGTAAGAAGAGTCAGTCTTCTGGTACTGAAGTCGACATTGTGCCTTTTGTATTTAATTCCGATGCAATATCTGTGGTTCATCGTTAATAAGAAGGGCAGAGGGATACAGTAAACCTGAAGTGAAGCATCGGAATCTACAACTAGTGTCACAGGAATGGTTCAAATCATAGTCAGTAAGAAGAGTCAGTCTTCTTGTACTTATGTCGGCATTGTGCCTTTTCTATTTAATTCCGATGCAATTTCTGTGTTTCATCCTCAATAAGAAGGTCCTAGGGATACAGTAAACCTGAAGTGAAGCATCGGAATCTGTAACTAGCGTCACAGGAATGGTTCAAAACAAAGACACTAACAAGAGTCAGTCTGCTTCTACTTAAGACGGCATTGTACCTTTTCTATTTAATTCCGATGCAATTTCTGCGTTTCATCGTCAATAAGAAGGTCAGAGGGATACAGTGAACCTGATGTGAAGCATCGGAATCTATAATTAGTGTCACCGGAATGGTTCAAAACATAGACAGTAGGAAGAGTCAGTCTTCTTGTACTTACGTAGGCATTGTGCCTTTTCTATTTAATTCCGATGCAATTTTTGTGTTTAGTCGCCAATAAGAAGGTCCAAAGGATACAGTAAACCTGAAGTGAAGCATCGGAATCTATAACTAATGTCACAGGATTCGTTCAAAACATAGACTGTAGGAAGAGTCAGTCTTCTTGTACTTAAGTCGTCATTGTGCCTTCTGTATTTAGTTCCGATGCAATTTCTGTGTTTCATCGTCAACAAGAAGGTCCTAGCGATACAGTAAACCTGTAGTGAAGCAACGGAAACTATAACTAGTGTCACAGGAATGGTTCGAAACATAGTCAGTACGAAGAGTCAGTCTTCTTGTACTTAAGTCGGCATTGTGCCTTTTGTACTTAATTTCGATGCAATATCTGTGTTTCATCGTTAATAAGATTGGCAGAGGGATACAGTTAACCTGAAGGGAAGCATCGGAATCTACAACTAGTGTCACAGGAATGGTTCAAATCATGGTCAGAAACTAGAGTCAGTCTTCTTGTAATAAAGTTGGCATTGGGCCTTTTGTATTTAATTGCGTTGCAATTTCTGTTTTTGATCGTCAGTAAGAAGGTCCAAGGGATACAGTAAACCTGAAGGGAAGCATCGGAATCTATAACTAGTGTCACAAGAATGGATCAAGATATAGTCAGTGAGAAGAGTCAGTCTTCTTGTACTTAAGTCGGCATTGTGCCTTTTCTATTTAATTCCGATGCAAATTCTGTGTTTCATCGTCAAAAATAAGGTCAGAGGGATACAGTAAACCTGAAGTGAAGCATCGGAATCTATAACTAGTCTCACAGGAATGGTTCAAAACATAGACAGTGGGAAGAGTCAGTCTTCTTGAACTTAAGTCGGCATTGTACCTTTTGTATTTAATTCCGATGCACTATCTGTGTATCATCGTCAATAAGAAGGTCCAAGGGATACAGTAAACCTGAGATGAAGCATCGGAATCTATAACTAGTGTCAAAGGAATGGATCAAACATAGACAGTAGGATGATTCAGTCTACATGTACTTCAGTCGGCATTGTGCCTTTTGTATTTATTTCCGATGCAATTACTGTGTTTCATCGTCAATACGAAGGTCTGAGAGATACAGTAAACCTGAAGTGAAGCACCGGAATCTATAACTAGTGTCACAGGAATGGTTCAAAACATAGTCAGTAAGAAGAGTCAGTCTTCTTGTAATTAAGACGGCATTGTGCCTTTTGTATTTAATTTCGATGCTATTTCTGTATTTCATCGTCAATACGAAAGTCCAAGGGATACAGTAAACCTGAAGTGAAGCATCGGAATCTATAATTAGTGTCACAGGAATGGTTCAAAACATAGACAGTAAGAAGAGTCGTCTTCTTGTACTTAAGTCGCCATTGTGCCCTTTTCGATTTAATTCCGATGCAATTACTGTGTTTCATCGTCAATAAAAAGGTCAGAGGGATACTGTAAACCTGAAGTGAAGCATCGGAATCTCTAACTAGTGTAACAGGAATTATTCAACACATAGTCAGTAAGAAGAGTCCGTCTGCTTGTACTTAAGACGGCATTGTGCCTTTTCTATTTAATTCCGATGCAATTTCTGCGTTTCATCGTCAATAAGAAGGTCAGAGGGATACAGTGAACCTGAGGTGAAGCATCGGAATCTATAACTAGTGTCACAGGAATGGTTCAAAGCGTAGACAGTAGGAAGAGTCAGTCTTCTTGTACTTAAGTCGGCATTGTGCCATTTGTATTTAATTCCGATGCATTTCCCGAGTTTCATCGTCAGTAAGAAGGTCCAAGGGATACAGGAAACCTGAGAGGAAGCATCGGAATCTATAACTTGTGTCACAGAAATGGATCAAGATATAGTCAGTAAGAAGAGTCAGTCTTCTTGTACTTATGTCGGCATTGTGCCTTTTGTATTTAATTCCGATGCAATTTCTGTAATTCATCGTCAAGAAGATTGTCCAAGGAATTCAGTAAACCTGAAGTGATGCATCGGAATCCATAACTAGTGTCACAGGAATGGTTCAAATCATAGACAGTAGGAAGTGACAGTCTTCTTGTACATAAGTCGGCATTGTGCCTTTTCTATTTAATTACGATGCAATTTCTGTGTTTCGTTGTCAATTAGAATGTCCATGGGATACAGTAAACCTGAAGTGAAGCATCGGAATCTATAACTAACGTCACAGGAATGGTTCAAAACATAGACAGTAAGAAGAGTCAGTCTTCTTGTACTTAAGTCGGCATTTAGACTTTTGTGTTTAATTCCGATGCAATTTCTGTGATTCATCGTCAATAAGAAGATCCAAGGGATACAGTAAACCTGAAGTGAAGCATCGGAATCTATAACTAGTGTCACAGGAATTTTTCAAAACAAAGTCAGTATGAAGAGTCAGTCTTCTTGTACTTAAGTCGGCATTGTGCCTTTTGTATTTCATTCAGATGCTATTTCTGTGTTTCATCGTCAATAAGAAGGTCAGAGGGACACAGTAAACCTGAAGTGAAGCATCAGAATCTATAACTAGTGTAACAGGAATGGCTCCAAACATAGTCAGTAAGAAGAGTCAGTCTTCTTGTACTTAAGTCGGCATTGTGCCTTTTCTATTTAATTCCGATGCAATTTCAGTGTTTCATGGTCAATAAGAAGGTCCAAGGGATACAGTAAAGCTGACGTGAAGCATCGTAATCTATAACTAGTGTCACAGGAATGGTTCAAAACATAGTCAGTAAGAAGAGTCAGTCTTCTTGTATTTAAGTCGGCATTGTGCCTTTTGTATTCAATTACGATTCAATTTCTGTGTTTCATCGTCAATAAGATGGTCAGAAGGATACAGTAAACCTGAAGTGAAGCATCGGAATCTAGAACTTTTGTCGCAGGAATGGTTCAAAATATAGACAGTAAGGAGGGTCCGTCTTCTTGTACTTAAGTCGGCATTGTGCCTTTTGTATTTAGTTCCGATGCAATTTCTGTGTTTCATCGTCAATAAGAAAGTCCTAGGGTGACAGTAAACCTGCAGTAAAGCATCGGAATCTATAACTAGTGTCACAGGAATGGTTCAAAGCATAGTCAGTAAGAAGAGTCAGTCTTCTTTTACTTAAGTCGGCATTGTGCCTTTTGTATTTAATTCCGATGCAATTTCTGTGTTTCATCGTCAATAAAAAGGTCCAAGGGATACAGTAAACCTGAAGTGAAGCATCGGAATCCATAACTAGTGTCACAGGAATGGATCAATATATAGTCAGTAAGAAGAGTCAGTGTTCTTGTACTTAAGTCGGCATTGTGCCTTTTTTATTTAATTCCGATGCAATTTCTGTGTTTCATCGTCAATAAGAAGGTCCAAGGGATACAGTAAATCTGAAATGAAGCATCGGAATCTATAACTAGTGTCAAAGGAATGGATCAAGATATGGTCAGTAAGAAGAGTAAGTCTTCTTGTACTTAAGTCGGCATTGTGCGTTTACTATTTAATTCCAATGCAATTTCTGTGTTTCATCGTCTTGAAGAAGGTCAGAGGGATACAGTAAACCTGAAGTGAAGCATCGGAATCTATAACTAGTATCACAGGAATGTTTCAAATCATAGACAGTTGGAAAGGTCAGTCTTCTTGTACTTAAGTTGGCATTGTGCCTTTTGTATTTAATATCGATGCACTATCTGTGTTTCTTCGTCAATAAGAAGGACCAAGGGATACAGTAAACCTGAAATGAAGCATCGGAATCTATAACTAGCGTCACAGGAATGGTTCATAACATAGACAGTAGGAAGATTCAGTCTACATGTACTTAAGTCGGCATTGTGATTTTTGTATTTATTTCCGATGCAATTTCTGTGTTTCATCGTCAATACGAAGGTCAGAGGGATACAGTAAACCTGAAGTGAAGCATCGGAATCTATAACTATTGTCACAGGAATGGTTCAAAACATACTCACTAAGAAGAGTCAGTCTTCTTGTACTTAAGTCGGCATTGTGCCTTTTGTATTTAATTCCGATGTAATTCCTGTGTTTCATCGTCAATAAGAAGGTCCAAGGGATACAGTAAACATGAAGTGGAGCATCGGATTCTATAACTAGTGTCACAGGAATGGTTCAAAACATAGACAGTAAGAAGAGTCAGTCTTCTTGTACTTAAGTCGGCATTGTGCCCTTTTCAATTTAATTCCGATGCAATTACTGTGTTTCATCGTCAATATAAAAGTCAGAGGGACACAGTAAACCTGAAGTGAAGCATCGGAATCTATAACTAATATCACAGGAATCGTTCAATACATAGACAGTAGGAAGAGTCAGTCTTATTGTACTTAAGTCGACATTGTGCCCTTTTTATTTGGTTCCGATGCAATTTCTGTGGTTCATTGTCAATAAGAAGGTCCTAGGGATACAGTAAACCTGAAGTGAAGCATCGGAATCTATAACTAGTGTCACAGGAATGGTTCAAAGCACAGTCAGTAAGAAGAGTTAGTCTTCTTGTACTTAAGTCGGCATTGTGCCTTTTGTATTTAATTCCGATGCAATTTCTGTGTTTCATCGTCAATACGAAGGTCCGAGGGATACAGTAAACCAGAAGTGAAGCATCGGAATCAACAACAAGTGTCACAGGAATGGTTCAAACAAAGACAGCAGGAAGATTCAGTCTACATGTACTTAAGTCGGCATTGTGCCTTTTGTATTTATATCCGATGCAATTTGTGTGTTTCATCGTCAACAAGTAAGACCAAGGGATACAGTAAACCTGAAGTGGAGCATTGGAATGGATAACTAGTGTCACAGGAATGGTTCAAATAATAGACAGTAAGAAGAGTCAGTCGTCTTGTACTTAAGTCGGCATTGTGCCTTTTGTATTTAATTCCGATGCAATTTCTGTGTTTCATCGTCAATAAGAAGGACCTAGGGATACAGTAAACCTGAAATGAGGCATCGGAATCTGTAACTAGCGTCACAAAAATGGTTCAAATCATAGACACTAAGAAGAGTCAGTCTGCTTGTACTTAAGACGGCATTGTGCGTTTTCTATTTAATTCCGATGCAATTTCTGTGTTTCGTCGCCAATAAGAAGGTCCAAAGGATACAGTAAACCTGAAGTGAAGCATCGGAATCTATAACTAATGTCACAGGAATCGTTCAAAACATAGACAGTTGGAAGAGTCAGTCTTCTTGTACTTAAGTCGGCATTGTGCCCTTTTTATTTAGTTCCGATGCAATTTCTGTGGTTCATTGTCAATAAGAAGTTCTTAGGGATACAGTTAACCTGAAGTGAAGCATCGAAATCTATAACTAGTGTCACAGGAATGGTTCAAAACACAGTCAGTAAGAAGAGTCAGTCTTCTTGTACTTAAGTCGGCATTGTGCCTTTTGTATTTAATTCCGATGCAATTTCTGTGTTTCATCGTCAATACGAAGGTCCGAGGGATACAGTAAACCAGAAGTGAAGCATCGGAACCTATAACTAGTGTCACAGGAATGGTTCAAATCATAGTCAGTAAGAAGCTTCAGTCTTCTAGTACTTAAGTCGGCATTGTGCATTTTGTATTTAATTCCAATGCGATATCTGTGTTTCATCGATAATAAGAAGGTCAGAGGGATACAGTAAACCTAAAGTGAACCATCCGAATCTACAACTAGTGTCACAGGAATGGTTCAAATCATAGTCAGTAAGAAGAGTCTGTCTTCTTGTACTTAAGTCGGCATTGGGCCTTTTGTATTTAATTCCCATGCAATTGCTGTGTTTCATCGTCAGTAAGAAGGTCCTAGGGATACAGTAAACCTGAAGTGAAGCATCAGAATCTATAACTAGTGTCACATAATGGATCAAGATACAGTCAGTAAGAAGAGTCAGTCTTCTTGTACTTAAGTCGGAATTGTGCCTTTTGTATTTAATTCCGATGCAATTTCTTTATTTCATCGTCAAAAAGAAGGTCCAAGGGATTCAGTAAACCTGAAGTGAAGCATCGGAATCCATAACTAGTGTCACAGGAATGGTTCAAAACATAGACAGTAGGAAGAGACAGTCTTCTTGTACATAAGTCGGCATTGTGCCTTTTCTATTTAATTCCGATGCAATTTCTGTGTTTCGTCGTCAATAAGAAGGTCCAAGGGATACAGTAAACCTGAAGTGAAGCATCGTAACCTATAACTAGCGTCACAGGAATGGTTCAAATCATAGACAGTAAGAAGAGTCAGTCTTCTTGTGCTTAAGTCGGCATTTAGACTTTTGTATTTATTTCCAATGCAATTTCTGTGATTCATCGTTAATAAGAAGGTCCAAGGTATATAGTAAACCTGAAGTGAAGCATCGGAATCTATAACTAGCGTCACAGGAATGGTTCAAACAAAGTCATTAAGAAGAGTCAGTCTTCTTGTACTTAAGTCGGCATTGTGCCTTTTGTATTTAATTCAGATGCTATTTCTGTGTTTCATCGTCAATAAGAAGGTCAGAGGGACACAGTAAACCTGAAGTGAAGTATCGGAATCTATAACTAGTGTCACAGGAATGGCTCCAAACATAGTCAGTGAGAAGAGTCAGTCTTCTTGTACCTAAGTCGGCATTGTGCATTTTGTATTTAATTCCGATGCTATTTCTGTGTTTCATCGTCAATAAGAAGATCCAAGGGATACAGTAAACCTGAAGTGAAGCATCGGAATCCGTAACTAGTGTCACAGGAATGGTTCAATACATAGACAGTAGGAAGAGACAGTCTTCTTGTGCATAAGTCGGCATTGTGCTTTTTCTATTTAATTCCGATGCAATTTCTGTGTTTCGTCGTCAATAAGAAGGTCCAAGGGATACAGTAAACCTGAAGTGAAGCATCGGTATGTGTAACTAGCGTCACAGGAATGGTTCAAAACATAGACACTAAGAAGAGTCTGTCTGCTTGTACTTAAGACGGCATTGTGCCTTTTCTACTTAATTCCGATGCAATTTCTGTGTTTCATCGTCCATAAGAAGGTCAGAGGGATACAGTGAACCTGAAGTGAAGCATCGGAATCTCTAACTAGTGTCACAGGAATGGTTCAACACATAGTCAGTAAGAAGAGTCAGTCTTCTTGTACATAAGTCGGCATTGTTCCTTTTGTATTTAATTCCGATGCACTATCTGTGTTTCATCGTCAATAAGAAGGTCCAAGGTATACAGTAAACCTGAAATGAAGCATCGGAATCTATTACTAGTGTCACAGGAATGGTTCAAACATAGACAGTAGGAAGATTCAGTCTACATGTACTTAAGTCGGCATTGTGCCTTTTGTATTTATATCCGATGCAATTTCTGTGTTTCATCGTCAACAAGTAGTTCCAAGGCATACAGTAAACCTGAAGTGGAGCATCGGAATCTGTAACTAGTTTCACAGGAATGGTTCAAATCATAGACAGTAAGAAGAGTCAGTCTACTTGTACTTAAGTCGGCATTGTGCCCGTTTCAATTTCATTCCGATGCAATTACTGTGTTTCATCGTCTATGAGAAGGTCAGAGGGATACAGTAAACCTGAAGTGAAGCATCGGAAACACTAACTAGTGTCACAGGAATGTTTCAAAACATAGACAGTAGGAAGAGTCAGTCTTCTTGTACTTAGGTCGGCATTGTGCCTTTTCTATTTTATTCCGATGCAATTTCTGTGTTTCTTCGCCAATAAGATGGTACAAAGGATACAGTAAACCTGAAGTGAAGCATCGGAATCCATAACTAATGTCACAGGAATCGTTCAAAACATAGACAGTAGGAAGAGTCAGTCTTCTTGTACTTAAGTCGGCATTGTGCCTTTTGTATTTAGTTCCGATGCAATTTCTGTGATTCATCGTCAATAAGAAGGTCCTAGGGTTACAGTAAACATGAAGCGAAGCATCGGAATCTTCAACTAGTGTCACAGAAATGGTTCAACACATAGTCACTAAGAAGAGTCAGTCTTCTTGTACTTAAGTCGGCATTGTGCCTTTTGTATTTAATTCCGATGCACTATCTGTGTTTCATTGTCAATAAGAAGGTCCAAGGGATACAGTAAACCTGAAATGAAGCATCGGAATCTATTACTAGTGTCACAGGAATGGTCGAAACATAGACAGTAGGAAGATTAAGTCTACATGTACTTAAGTCGGCATTGTTCCTTTTGTATTTATATCTGATACAATTTCTGTGTTTCATCGTCAACAAGAAGGTCCAAGAGATACAATAAACCTGAAGTGAAGCTTCGGAATCTACAACTAGTGTCACAGGAATGGTTCCAATCATAGTCAGTAAGAAGAGTAAGTCTTCTTGTACTTAAGTCGGCATTGTGCCTTTTGTATTTAAATCCGATGCAATTTCTGTGGTTCATTGTCAATAAGAAGTTCCTAGGGATACAGTAAACCTGAAGTGAAGCATCGAAATCTATAACTAGTGTCACAGGAATGGTTCAAAACACAGTCAGTAAGAAGAGTCAGTCTTCTTGTACTTAAGTCGGCATTGTGCTTTTTGTAGTTAATTCCGATGCAATTTCTGTGTTTCAACGTCAATACGAAGGTCCGACGGATACAGTAAACCAGAAGTGAAGCATCGGAATCTATAACAAGTGTCACAGGAATGGTTCAAATCATAGTCAGTAAGAAGCTTCAGTCTTCTTGTACTTAAGTCGGCATTGTGCATTTTGTATTTAATTCCGATGCAATTTCTTTATTTCATCGTCAAAAAGAAGGTCCAAGGGTTACAGTAAACCTGAAGTGAAGCATCGTAATCCATAACTAGTGTCACAGGAATGGTTCAAAACATAGACAGTAGGAAGAGACAGTCTTCTTGTACATAAGTCGGCATTGTGCCTTTTCTATTTAATTCCGATGCAATTTCTGTGTTTCGTCGTCAATAAGAAGGTCCAAGGGATACAGTAAACCTGAAGTGAAGCATCGTAATCTATAACTAGCGTCACAGGAATGGTTCAAATCATAGACAGTAACAAGAGTCAGTCTTCTTGTTCTTAAGTCGGCATTTAGACTTTTGTATTTAATTCCAATGCAATTTCTGTGATTCATCCTCAATAAGAAGGTCCAAGGTATACAGTAAACCTGAAGTGAAGCATCGGAATCTATAACTAGTGTCACAGGAATGGTTCAAACAAAGTCATTAAGAAGAGTCAGTCTTCTTTTACTTAAGTCGGCATTGTGCCTTTTGTATTTAATTCTGATGCAATTTCTTTATTTCATCGTCAAAAAGAAGGTCCAAGGGATACAGTAATCCTGAAGTGAAGCATCGGAATCTATAACTAGTGTCACAGGAATGGTTCAAAACATAGACAGTAGGAAGAGACAGTCTTCTTGTACATAAGACGGCATTGTGCCTTTTCTATTTAATTCCGATGCAATTTCTGTGTTTCGTCGTCAATAAGAAGGTCCAAGGGATACAGTAAACCTGAAGTGAAGCATTGGAATGTGTAACTAGCGTCACAGGAATGATTCAAAACATAGACACTAAGAAGAGTCAGTCTGCTTGTACTTAACACGGCATTGTGCCTTTTCTATTTAATTCCGATGCAATTTCTGTGTTTCATCGTCCATAAGAAGGTCAGAGGGATACAGTGAACCTGAAGTGAAGCATCGGAATCTCTAACTAGTGTCACAGGAATGGTTCAACACATAGTCAGTAAGAAGAGTCAGTCTTCTTGTACTTAAGTCGGCATTGTTCCTTTTGTATTTAATTCCGATGCACTATCTGTGTTTCATCGTCAATAAGAAGGTCCAAGGGATACAGTAAACCTGAAATGAAGCATCGGAATCTATAACTAGTGTCACAGGAATGGTTCAAACATAGACAGTAGGAAGATTCAGTCTACATGTACTTAAGTCGGCATTGTGCCTTTTGTATTTATATCCGATGCAATATCTGTGTTTCATCGTCAACAAGTAGGACCAAGGGATACAGTAAACCTGAAGTGGAGCATCGGAATCTGTAACTAGTGCCACAGGAATCGTTCAAAACATAGACAGTAGGAAGAGTCAGTCTTCTTGTACTTAAGTCGGCATTGTGCCTTTTGTATTTAGTTCCGATGCAATTTCTGTGATTCATCGTCAATAAGAAGGTCCTAGGGTTACAGTAAACATGAAGTGAAGCATCGGAATCTTCAACTAGTGTCACAGAAATGGTTCAACACATAGTCAGTAAGAAGAGTCAGTCTTCTTGTACTTAAGTCGGCATTGTGCCTTTTGTATTTAATTCCGATGCACTATATGTGTTTCATCGTCAATAAGAAGGTCCAAGGGATACAGTAAACCTGAAATGAAGCATCGGAATCTATTACTAGTGTCACAGGAATGGTCGAAACATAGACAGTAGGAAGATTAAGTCTACATGTACTTATGTCGGCATTGTGCCTTTTGTATTTATATCCGATACAATTTCTGTGTTTCATCGTCAACAAGGAGGTCCAAGAGATACAATAAACCTGAAGTGAAGCTTCGGAATCTACAACTAGTGTCACAGGAATGGTTCCAATCATAGTCAGTAAGAAGAGTCAGTCTTCTTGTACGTAAGTCGGCATTGTGCCTTTTGTATTTAAATCCGATGCAATTTCTGTGGTTCATTGTCAATAAGAAGTTCCTAGGGATACAGTAAACCTGAAGTGAAGCATCGAAATCTATAACTAGTGTCACAGGAATGGTTCAAAACACAGTCAGTAAGAAGAGTCAGTCTTCTCGTACTTAAGTCGGCATTGTGCTTTTTGTATTTAATTCCGATGCAATTTCTGTGTTTCAACGTCAATACGAAGGTCCGAGGGATACAGTAAACCAGAAGTGAAGCATCGGAATCTATAACTAGTGTCACAGGAATGGTTCAAATCATAGTCAGTAAGAAGCTTCAGTCTTCTTGTACTTAAGTCGGCATTGTGCATTTTGTATTTAATTCCAATGCAATATCTGTGTTTCATCGATAATAAGAAGGTCAGAGGGATACAGTAAACCTGAAGTGAACCATCGGAATCTACAACTAGTGTCACAGGAATGGTTCAAATCATAGTCAGTAAGAAGAGTCTGTCTTCTTGTACTTAAGTCGGCATTGGGCCTTTTGTATTTAATTCGGATGCAATTGCTGTGTTTCATCGTCAGTAAGAAGGTCCAAGGGATACAGTAAACCTGAAGTGAAGCATCAGAATCTATAACTAGTGTCACAGGAATGGATCAAGATAGAGTCAGTAAGAAGAGTCAGTCTTCTTGTACTTAAGTCGGCATTGTGCATTTTGTATTTAATTCCGATGCAATTTCTTTATTTCATCGTCAAAAAGAAGGTCCAAGGGATACAGTAAACCTGAAGTGAAGCATCGTAATCCATAACTAGTGTCACAGGAATGGTTCAAAACATAGACAGTAGGAAGAGACAGTCTTCTTGTACATAAGTCGGCATTGTGCCTTTTCTATTTAATTCCGATGCAATTTCTGTGTTTCGTCGTCAATAAGAAGGTCCAAGGGATACAGTAAACCTGAAGTGAAGCATCGTAATCTATAACTAGCGTCACAGGAATGGTTCAAATCATAGACAGTAAGAAGAGTCAGTCTTCTTGTTCTTAAGTCGGCATTTAGACTTTTGTATTTAATTCCAATGCAATTTCTGTGATTCATCCTCAATAAGAAGGTCCAAGGTATACAGTAAACCTGAAGCGAAGCATCGGAATCTATAACTAGTGTCACAGGAATGGTTCAAACAAAGTCATTAAGAAGAGTCAGTCTTCTTGTACTTAAGTCGGCATTGTGCCTTTTGTATTTAATTCAGATGCTATTTCTGTGTTTCATCGTCAATAAGAAGGTCAGAGGGACACAGTAAACCTGAAGTGAAGCATCGCAATCTATAACTAGTGTCACAGGAATGGTTCAAAACATAGACAGTAGGAAGAGACAGTCTTCTTGTACATAAGACGGCATTGTGCCTTTTCTATTTAATTCCGATGCAATTTCTGTGTTTCGTCGTCAATAAGAAGGTCCAAGGGATACAGTAAACCTGAAGTGAAGCATCGGAATCTCTAACTAGTGTCACAGGAATGGTTCAACACATAGTCAGTAAGAAGAGTCAGTCTTCTTGTACTTAAGTCGGCATTGTTCCTTTTGTATTTAATTCCGATGCACTATCTGTGTTTCATCGTCAATAAGAAGGTCCAAGGGATACAGTAAACCTGAAATGAAGCATCGGAATCTATAACTAGTGTCACAGGAATGGTTCAAATCATAGTCAGTAAGAAGCTTCAGTCTTCTTGTACTTAAGTCGGCATTGTGCATTTTGTATTTAATTCCAATGCAATATCTGTGTTTCATCGATAATAAGAAGGTCAGAGGGATACAGTAAACCTGAAGTGAACCATCGGAATCTACAACTAGTGTCACAGGAATGGTTCAAATCATAGTCAGTAAGAAGAGTCTGTCTTCTTGTACTTAAGTCGGCATTGGGCCTTTTGTATTTAATTCGGATGCAATTGCTGTGTTTCATCGTCAGTAAGAAGGTCCAAGGGATACAGTAAACCTGAAGTGAAGCATCAGAATCTATAACTAGTGTCACAGGAATGGATCAAGATAGAGTCAGTAAGAAGAGTCAGTCTTCTTGTACTTAAGTCGGCATTGTGCATTTTAATTTAATTCCGATGCAATTTCTTTATTTCATCGTCAAAAAGAAGGTCCAAGGGATACAGTAAACCTGAAGTGAAGCATCGTAATCCATAACTAGTGTCACAGGAATGGTTCAAAACATAGACAGTAGGAAGAGACAGTCTTCTTGTACATAAGTCGGCATTGTGCCTTTTCTATTTAATTCCGATGCAATTTCTGTGTTTCGTCGTCAATAAGAAGGTCCAAGGGATACAGTAAACCTGAAGTGAAGCATCGTAATCTATAACTAGCGTCACAGGAATGGTTCAAATCATAGACAGTAAGAAGAGTCAGTCTTCTTGTTCTTAAGTCGGCATTTAGACTTTTGTATTTAATTCCAATGCAATTTCTGTGATTCATCCTCAATAAGAAGGTCCAAGGTATACAGTAAACCTGAAGTGAAGCATCGGAATCTATAACTAGTGTCACAGGAATGGTTCAAACAAAGTCATTAAGAAGAGTCAGTCTTCTTGTACTTAAGTCGGCATTGTGCCTTTTGTATTTAATTCAGATGCTATTTCTGTGTTTCATCGTCAATAAGAAGGTCAGAGGGACACAGTAAACCTGAAGTGAAGCATCGCAATCTATAACTAGTGTCACAGGAATGGTTCAAAACATAGACAGTAGGAAGAGACAGTCTTCTTGTACATAAGACGGCATTGTGCCTTTTCTATTTAATTCCGATGCAATTTCTGTGTTTCGTCGTCAATAAGAAGGTCCAAGGGATACAGTAAACCTGAAGTGAAGCATCGGAATCTCTAACTAGTATCACAGGAATGGTTCAACACATAGTCAGTAAGAAGAGTCAGTCTTCTTGTACTTAAGTCGGCATTGTTCCTTTTGTATTTAATTCCGATGCACTATCTGTGTTTCATCGTCAATAAGAAGGTCCAAGGGATACAGTAAACCTGAAATGAAGCATCGGAATCTATAACTAGTGTCACAGGAATGGTTCAAACATAGACAGTAGGAAGATTCAGTCTACATGTACTTAAGTCGGCATTGTGCCTTTTGTATTTATATCCGATGCAATTTCTGTGTTTCATCGTCAACAAGTAGGACCAAGGGATACAGTAAACCTGAAGTGGTGCATCGGAATCTGTAACTAGTGTCACAGGAATGGTTCAAAACATAGACAGTAAGAAGAGTCAGTCTTCTTGTACTTAAGTCGGCATTGTGCCCGTTTCTATTTTATTCCGATGCAATTTCTGTGTTTCATCGTCAATAAGAAGGTCCTTGGGGTACAGTAAACATGAAGTGAAGCATCGGAATCTTCAACAAGTGTCACAGGAATGGTTCAACACATAGTCAGTAAGAAGAGTCAGTCTTCTTGTACTTAAGTCGGCATTGTGCCTTTTGCATTTAATTCCGATGCACTATCTGTGTTTCATCGTCAACAAGAAGGTCCAAGAGATACAGTAAACCTGAAGTGAAGCATCGGAATCTACAACTAGTGTCACAGGAATGGTTCCAATCACAGTCAGTAAGAAGAGTCAGTCTTCTTGTACTTAAGTCGGCATTGTGCCTTTTGTATTTAATTCCGATGCAATTTCTGTGTTTCATCGTCAGTAAGAAGGTCCAAGGGATACAGTAAACCTGAAGTGAAGCATCGGAATCTATAACTAGTGTCACAGGAATGGATCAATGTATAGTCAGCAAGAAGAGTCAGTCTTCTTGTACTTAAGTCGGGATTGTGCCTTTTGTATTTAATTCCGATGCAATTTCTGTATTTCATCGTCAATAAGAAGGTCCAAGGGATACAGTAAACCTGAAGTGAAACATCGGAATCCATAACTAGTGTCACAGGAATGGTTGAAAACAAAGACAGTAGGAAGAGACAGTCTTCTTGTCCATAAGTCGGCATTGTGCATTTTCTATTTAATTCCGATGCAATTTCAGTGTTTCGTCGTCCATAAGAAGGTCCAAGGGATACAGTAAACCTGAAGTGAAGCATCGGAATCAATAACTAGCGTCACTGAAATGGTTCAAAACATAGTCAGGAAGAAGAGTCAGTCCTCTTGTACTTAAGTCGGCATTGTCCCTTTTGTATTTAATTCCGGTACAATTACTGTGTTTCATCGTCAATAAGAAGGTCTAAGGGATTCAATAAACTTGAAGTGAAGCATCGGAATCTATAACTAGTGTCACCGGAATGGATCAAGATATAGTCAGGAAGAATAGTCAGTCTTCTTGTACTTAAGTCGGCATTGTGCCATTTCTATTTAATTGCGATGCAATTTCTGTGTTTCATCGTCAATATGAAGAACAGAGGGATACAGTATACCTGAAGTGAAGCATCGGAATTTATAACTAGTGTCACAGGAATGGTTCAAAACATAGTCAGTAAGAACAGTCAGTCTACTTGTACTTAAGTCGGCATTGTGCCTTTTGTATTTAATTCCGATGCAATTTCTTTATTTCATCGTCAAAAAGAAGGTCTAAGGGATACAGTAAACCTGAAGTGAAGCATCGGAATCCATAACTAGTGTCACAGGAATGGTTCAAAACATAGACAGTAGGATGAGACAGTCTTCTTGTACATAAGTCGGCATTGTGCCTTTTCTATTTAATTCCGATGCAATTTCTGTGTTTCGTCGTCAATAAGAAGGTCCAAGGGATACAGTAAACCTGAAGTGAAGCATCGTAATCTATAACTAGCGTCACAGGAATGGTTCAAATCATAGACAGTAAGAAGAGTCAGTCTTCTTGTTCTTAAGTCGGCATTTAGACTTTTGTATTTAATTCCAATGCAATATCTGTGATTCATCCTCAATAATAAGGTCCAAGGTATACAGTAAACCTGAAGTGAAGCATCGGAATCTATAACTAGTGTCACAGGAATGGTTCAAACAAAGTCATTAAGAAGAGTCAGTCTTCTTGTACTTAAGTCGGCATTGTGCCTTTTGTATTTAATTCAGATGCTATTTCTGTGTTTCATCGTCAATAAGAAGGTCAGAGGGACACAGTAAACCTGAAGTGAAGCATCGGAATCTATAACTAGTGTCACAGGAATGGTTCAAAACATAGACAGTAGGAAGAGACAGTCTTCTTGTACATAAGTCGGCATTGTGCCTTTTCTATTTAATTCCGATGCAATCTCTGTGTTTCATCGTCAATAAGAAGGTCCAAGGGATACAGTAAACCTGAAGTGAAGCATCGGAATGTGTAACTAGCGTCACAGGAATGGTTCAAAACATAGACACTAAGAAGAGTCAGTCTGCTTGTACTTAAGACGGCATTGTGCCTTTTCTATTTAATTCCAATGCAAATTCTGTGTTTCATCGTCCATAAGAAGGTCAGAGGGATACAGTGAACCTGAAGTGAAGCATCGGAATCTCTAACTAGTGTCACAGGAATGGTTCAACACATAGTCAGTAAGAAGAGTCAGTCTTCTTGTACTTAAGTCGGCATTGTGCCTTTTGTATTTATATCCGATGCAATTTCTGTGTTTCATCGTCAACAAGTAGGACCAAGGGATACAGTAAACCTGAAGTGGAGCATCGGAATCTGTAACTAGTGTCACAGGAATGGTTCAAACATAGACAGTAAGAAGAGTCAGTCTTCTTGTACTTAAGTCGGCATTGTGCCCGTTTCAATTTAATTCCAATGCAATTACTGTGTTTCATTGTCTATGGGAAGGTCAGAGGGATACAGTAAACCTGAAGTGAAGCATCGGAAACACTAACTAGTGTCACAGGAATGTTTCAAAACATAGACAGTAGGAAGAGTCAGTCTTCTTGTACTTAAGTCGGCATTGTGCCTTTTCTATTTTATTCCGATGCAATTTCTGTGTTTCTTCGCCAATAAGATGGTCCAAAGGATACAGTAAACCTGAAGTGAAGCATCGGAATCCATAACTAATGTCACAGGAATCGTTCAAAACATAGACAGTAGGAAGAGTCAGTCTTCTTGTACTTAAGTCGGCATTGTGCCTTGTGTATTTAGTTCCGATGCAATTTCTGTGTTTCATCGTCAATAAGAAGGTCCTAGGGTTACAGTAAACATGAAGTGAAGCATCGGAATCTTCAACTAGTGTCACAGGAATGGTTGCAATCATAGTCAGTAAGAAGAGTCAGTCTTCTTGTACTTAAGTCGGCATTGTGCCTTTTGTATTTAATTCCGATGCAATTTCTGTGTTTCATCGTCAGTAAGAAGGTCCAAGGGATTCAGTAAACTTGAAGTGAAGCATCGGAATCTATAACTAGTGTCACAGGAATGGATCAAGATATAGTCAGGAAGAATAGTCAGTCTTCTTGTACTTAAGTCGGCATTGTGCCATTTCTATTTAATTGCGATGCAATTTCTGTGTTTCATCGTCAATACGAAGGTCAGAGGGATACAGTATACCTGAAGTGAAGCATCGGAATTTATAACTAGTGTCACAGGAATGGTTCAAAACATAGTCGGTAAGAACAGTCAGTCTACTTGTACTTAAGTCGGCATTGTGCCTTTTGTATTTAATTTCGATGCAATTTCTGTGTTTCATCGTTAATAAGAAGGTCCAAGGGATGCAGTAAACCTGAAGTGGAGCATCGGAATCTATAACTAGTGTCACAGGAATGGTTCAAAACATAGACAGTAAGAAGAGTCAGTCTTCTTGTACTTAAGTCGGCATTGTGCACTTTTCAATTTAATTCCGATGCAATTACTGTGTTTCATCGTCAATAAAAAGGTCAGAGGGATACAGTAAACCTGAAGTGATGCTTCGGAATCTCTATCTAGTGTAACAGGAATGCTTCAACACATAGTCAGTAAGAGGAGTCAGTCTGCTTGTACTTAAGACGGGATTGTGCCTTTATACTTAATTCCAATGCAATTTCTGTGTTTCATCGTCAATAAGAAGGTCCTGGGGATACAGTAAACCTGAAGTGAAGCATCAGAATCTATAACTAGTGTCACAGGAATGGATCAAGATATAGGCAGTAAGAAGAGTCAGTGTTCTTGTACTTAAGTGGCATTGTGCCTTTCCTATTTAATTCCCATGCTATTTCTGTGTTTCATCGTCAAAAAGAACGTCAGAGGATACAGTAAACCTGAAGTGAAGCATCGGATCTATAACTAGTGTCACAGGAATGGTTCAAATCATAGACAGTAGGAAGAGTCAGTCTTCATGTACTAAAGTTGGCATTGTGCCTTTTGTATTTAATTCCGATGCACTATGTGTTTCATCGTCAATAAGAAGGGCCAAGGGATACAGTAAACCTGAAATGAAGCATCGGAATCTATAACTAGTGTCACAGGAATGGTTCAAAACATAGACAGTAGTAAGATTCAGTCTACATGTACTTAAGTCGGCATGGTGCCATTTGTATTTATTTCCGATGCAATTTCTGTGTTTCATCGTCAATACGAGGGTCAGAGGGGTACAGTAAACCTGAAGTGAAGCATCGGAATCTATAACTAGTGTCACAGGAATGGTTCAAAACATACTCAATAAGAAGAGTCAGTCTTCTTGTAATTAAGTCTGCATTGTGCCTTTTGTATTTAATTCCGATGCAATTCCTGTGTTTCATCGTCAATAAGAAGGTCCAAGGGATACAGTAAACCTGAAGTGGAGCATCGGAATCAATAACTAGTGTCACAGGAATGGTTCAAAACATAGACAGTAAGAAGAGTCAGTCTTCTTGTACTTAAGTCGGCATTGTGCCCTTTCCAATTTAATTCCGATGCAATTACTGTGTTTCATCGTCAATAAGAAAAGTCGGAGGGATACAGTAAACCAGAAGTGAAACATCGGAATCTCTAACTAGTGTAACAGGAATGGTTCAACACATAGTCAGTAAGATGAGCCAGTCTGCTTGTACTTAAGACGGCATTGTGCCTTTTCTATTTTATTCCGATGCAATTTCAGTGTTTCATTGTCAATAAAAGGTCCAAGGGATACAGTAAACCTGAAGTGAAGCATCGGAATCTGTAACTAGCGTCACAGGAATAGTTCAAAACATAGACACAAAGAAGAGTCAGTCTGCTTGTACTTAAGACGGCAATATGCCTTTTCTATTTAATTCCGATGCAATTTCAGTGTTTCATTGTCAATAAGAAGGTCAGAGGGATACAGTAAACCTGAAGTGAAACATCGGAATCTATAAGTAATGTCACTGGATTCGTTCAAAACATAGGCAGTAGGAAGACTCAGTCTTCTTGTACTTAAGTCGGCATTGTGCCTTCCGTATTTAATTCCGATGCAATATCTGTGTTTCATCGTTAATAAGAAGGTCAGAGGGATACAGTAAACCTGAAGTGAAGCATCGGAATCTACAACTAGTGTCGCAGGAATGGTTCAAATCATAGTCAGTAAGAAGAGTCAGTCTTCTTGTACTTAAGTCGGCATTATGCCATTAGTATTTAATTCCGATGCAATTTCTGTGTTTCATCGTCAGTAAGAAGGTCCAAGGGATACAGTAAACCTGGAGTGAAGCATCGGAATCTATAACTAGTGTCACAGGAATGAATCAAGGTATAGTCAGTAAGAGGAGTCAGTGTTCTGGTACTTAAGTCGGCATTGCGCCTTTTGTATTTAATTCCGATGCAATTTCTATATTTCATCGTCAATAAGAAGGTCCAAGGGATACAGTAAACCTGAAGTGAAGCATCGGAATCCATAACTAGTGTCACAGGAATTGTTCAAAACATAGACAGTAGGAAGAGACAGTCTTCTTGTACATAAGTCGGCATTTAGACTTTTGTATTTAATTCCGATGCAATTTCTGTGATTCATCGTCAATAGGAAGTTCCAAGGGATACAGTAAACATGAAGTGAAGCATCGGAATCTAGAACTTTTGTCACAGGAATGGTTCAAAACATAGACAGTAAGTAGGGTCCGTCCTCTTGTACTTAAGTATTCAATGTGCCTTTTGTATTTAATTCCGATGCAATTTCTGCGTTTAATCGTCAATAAGAAGGTCCAAGGTATACAGTAAACCTGAAGTGAAGCATCGGAATCTATAACTTGTGTCACAGGAATGGTTCAAAACATAGACAGTAAGAAGAGCCAGTCTGCTTGTACTTAAGACGGCATTGTGCCTTTTCTATTTAATTCCCATGCAATTTCTGTGTTTCATCGTCAATAAGAAGGTCAGAGGGATACAGTGAACCTGAGGTGAAGCATCGTAATCTATAACTAGTGTCACAGGAACGGTTCAAAATATAGACAGTAGGAAGAGTCAGACTTATTTTACTTAAGTCGGCATTGTGCCTTTTCTATTTAATTCCGATGCAATAACTGTGTTTCATCGTCAATAATAAGGTCAGAGGGATACAGTAAACCTGAAGTGAAGCATCGGAATGTGTAACTAGCGTCACCGGAATGGTTCAAATCATAGACACTAAGAAGAGTCAGTCTGCTTGTACTTAAGACGGCATTGTGCCTTTTCTATTTCAATTCCGAAGCAATTTCTGTGTTTCATCGTCAATTAGAAGGTCCGAGGGATACAGTGAACCTGAGTTGAAGCATCGTAATCTGTAACTAGTGTCACAGGTATGGTTCAAAACATAGACAGTAGGAAGAGTCAGACTTCTTTTACTTAAGTCGGCATTGTGCATTTTCTAATTAATTCCGATGCAATTTCTGTGTTTCGTCGCCAATAAGAAGGTCCAAAGGATACAGTACACCTGAAGTGAAGCACCGGAATCCATAACTAATGTCACAGGAATCGTTCAAAACATAGACAGTAGGAAGAGTCAGTCTTCTTGTACTTAAGTCGGCATTGTGCCTTTTGTATTTAGTTCCGATGCAATTTCTGTGTTTCATCGTCAATAAGAAGGTCCTAGGGATACAGTAAACCTGAAGTGAAGCATCGGAATCTACAACTAGTGTCACAGTAATGGTTCAAAACATAGTCAGTAGGAAGAGTCAGTCTTCTTGTACTTAAGTCGGCATTGTGCCTTTTGTATTTAATTCCGATGCAATTTCTGTGTTTCATCGTCAACAACAAGGTCCAAGGGATACAGTAAACCTGAAGTGGAGCATCGGAATCTATAACTAGTGTCACAGGAATGGTTCAAAACATAGAAAGTAAGAAGAGTCAGTCTTCTTGTACTTAAGTCGGCATTGTGCCCTTCTCAATTTAATTCCGACGCAATTACTGTGTTTCATCGTCAATTATAAGGTCAGAGGGATACAGTAATCCTGAAGTGAGTCATCGGAATCTCTAACTAGTGTTACAGGAATGGTTCAACACATAGTCAGTAAGAAGAGTCAATCTTCTTGTACTTAACTCGGCATTGTGCATTTGTATTTAATTCCGATGCAGTTTCTGTGTTTCATCGTCAATAAGAATGTCCAAGGGATACAGTAAACCTGAAGTGAAGCATGGGAATCTGTAAGTAGCGTCACAGGAATGGTTCAATACATAGAACGTAAGAAGAGTCAGTCTCTTGTACTTAAGTCGGCATTGAGCCTTTTGTACTTAATTCCGATGCAATTTCTGTGTTTCATCGTCAATAAGAAGGTCAGAGGGATACAGTGAACTTGAGGTGAAGCATCGGAATCTATAACTAGTGTCACAGGAATCGTTCAAAACATAGACAGTAGGAAGAGTCAGTCTTCTTGTACTTACGTCGGCATTGTGCCTTTTGTATGTAGTGCAGATGCAATTTCTGTGATTCATCGTCAATAAGAAGGTCCTAGGGTTACAGTAAACCTGAAGTGAAGCTTCGGAATCTTCAACTAGTGTCACAGGAATGGTTCAAAACATAGTCAGTATGAAGAGTCAGTCTTCTTGTACTTAAGTCGGCATTGTGCCTTTTGTATTTAATTCCGATGCAATTTCTGTGTTTCATCGTCAATAAGAAGGTCCAAGGGATACAGTAAACCTGAAGTGAAGCATCGGAATCTATAACTAGTGTCACAGGAATGGATCAAGGTATTGTCAGTAAGAAGAGTCAGTCTTCTTGTACTTAAGTCGGCATTGTGCCTTTTCTATTTAATTCCGATGCAATTTCTGTGTTTCATCGTCCAAAAGAAGGTCAGAGGGATACAGTAAACCTGAAGTGAAACATCAGAATCTATAACTAGTGTCACAGGAATGGTACAAAGCATAGACAGTAGGAAGAGTCAGTCTGCTTGTACTTAAGACGGCATTGTGCCTTTTCTATTTAGTTCCGATGCAATTTGTGTGTTTCATCGTCATTAAGAAGGTCCAAGGGATACAGTAAACCTGAAGTGAAGCATCGTAATCTGTAACTAGCGTCACAGGAATGGTTCAAAACATAGACACTAAGAAGAGTCAGTCTGCATGTACTTAAGACGGCATTGTGCCTTTTCTATTTAATTCCGATTCAATTTCTGTGTTTCATCGTCAATAAGTAGGTCAGAGGGATACAGTAAACCTGAGAAAAGCATCGGAATCTATAACTAGTGTCACAGGAATGGTTCAAAACATAGTCAGTAAGGAGAGTCAGTCTTCTTGGACTGAAGTCGGCATTGTGCCTTTTCTATGTATTTCCGATGCAATTTCTGTGTTTCGTCGCCAATAAGAAGGTGCGAAAGATACGGTAAACCTGAAGTAAAGCATCGGAATCTATAACTAATGTCACAGGAACGGTTCAAAATATAGTACGTGAGAAGAGTCAGTCTTCTTGTACTTCAGTCGACCTTGTGCCTTTTGTATTTAATTCCGATGCAATTTCTGTGTTTCATCGTCATTAAGAAGGTCCAAGGGATACAGTAAACCTGAAGTGAAGCATCGAAATCTACAACTAGTCTCACAGGAATGGTTCAAAACATAGTCAGTAAGAAGAGTCAGTCTTCTTGTACTTAAGTCGGCATTATGCCTTTTGTATTTAATTCCGATGCAATTTCTGTGCTTCATCCTCAATAAGATGGTCCAACGGATACACTAAACCTGAAGTGAAGCATCGGAATCTATAACTAGTGTCACAGGAATGGTACAAAACATAGACAGTAGGAAGAAATATCTTCTTGTTCTTAAGTCGGCATTGTGCCTTTTCTATTTAATTCCGAAGCTATTTCTGTGGTTCGTCGTCAATAAGAAGGTCCAACTGATACAGTAAACCTGAAGTTACTCATCGGAATCTATAACTAGCGTCACAGGAATGGTTCAAAACATAGACAGTAAGAAGAGTCAGTCTTCTTGTACTTAAGTCGGCATTGTGCCTTTTGTATTTAATTCCGATGCAATTTCTGTGTTTCATCGTCAATCAGAAGGTCCAAGGGATTCAGCAAACCTGAAGTGAAGCATCGGAATCTATAACTAGTGTCACAGGAATGGTTCAAATCATAGCCAGTAAGAAGAGTCAGTCTTCTTGTACTTAAGTCGGCATTGTGCCTTTTGTATTTAATTCCGATGCAATTTCTGTGTTTCATCGTCAACAAGAATGTCCAAGGGATACAGTAAACCTGAAGTGAAGCATCGGAATCTATAACTAGTTTCACAGGAATGGTTCAAAACATAGACAGTAGGAAGAGTCAGTCTTCTTGTACTTAAGTCGGCATTGTGCATTTTGTATTAAATTCCGATTCAATTTCTGTGTTTCATCGTCAATAAGAAGGTCAGAGGGATACAATATACCTGACGTGAAGCATCGGAATCTAAAACTAGTGTCACAGGAATGGTTCAAGTCATAGACAGTAGGAAGAGGTAGTCTTCATTTACTTAAGTCGGCATTGTGCCTTTTCTATCTAATTCCGACGCAATTTCGGTGTTTCGTCGTCAATAAGAAGGTCCACGTGGTACAGTAAACCTGAAATGAAGCATCGGAATCTATAACTAGTGTCACAGGAATGGTTCAAAACATAGTCAGTAAGAAGAGTCAGTCTTCTTGTACTTAAGTCGGCATTGTGCCTTTTGAATTTAATTCCGATGCAAATTCTGTGTTTCATCGTCAATAAGAAGGTCGAAGGGATACAGTAAACCTGAAGTGAAGTACCGGAATCTATAACTAGTGTCACAGGAAAGGTTCAAAACATAGACAGTAGGAAGAGTCAGTCTTCTTGTACTTAAGTCGGCATTGTGCCTTTTGTATTTAATTCAGATGCTATTTCTGTGTTTCATCGTCAATACGAAGGACACAGGGACACAGTATACCTGAAGCGAAGCATCGGAATCTAGAACTTTTGTCACAGGAATGGTTCAAAACGTAGACAGTAAGAAGGGCCCGTTTACTTGAACTTAAGTCTTCATTGTGCCTTTTGTATTTAATTCCGATGCAATTTCTGTGTTTCATCGTCAATAAGAAAGTACAAGGTATACAGTAAACCTGAGGTGAAGCATTGGAATCTATAAGTAGTGTCACAGGAATGGTTCAAATCATAGACAGTAAGAACAGTCAGTCTTCTTGTACTTAAGTCGGTATTGTGCCTTTTGTATTAAATTCCGATGCAATTTCTGTGTTTCATCGTCAATAAGAAGGTCCAAAGGATACAGTATACGTGAAGTGAAGCATCGGAATCTATAACTGGTGTCACAGGAATGGTTCAGACAAAGTCAGATAGAAGAGTCAGTCTTCTTGTACTTCGGCATTGTGCTCTTTGTATTTAATTCCGATGCAGTTTCTGTGTCTCATCGTCAATAAGAAGGTCCAAGGGATACAGTAAACCTGAAGTGAAGCATCCGAACCTATAACTAGTGTCACAGGAATGGTTCAAACATAGTCAGTAGGAAGAGTCAGTCTTCTTGTACTTAAGTCGGCATTGTGTCTTTTCTATTTAATTGCGATGCAATTTGTGTGTTTCATCGTCAATAAGAAGGTCGGAGGAATACAGTAAACCTGAGGTGAAGCATCGGAATCTATAACTAGTTTCACAGGAATGGTTCAAAACATAGTCAGTAAGGAGAGTCAGTCTCCTTGTACATAAGTCGGCATTGTGCCTTTTCTATTTAATTCCGATGCAATATGTGTGTTTCATCGTCAATAAGAAGGTCCAAGGGACACAGTAAACCTGAAGTGAAGCATCGGAATCTGTAACTAATGTATCAGGAATGGTTTAATACATAGACAGTAGGAAGAGTCAGTCTTCTTGTACTTAGGTCGGCATTGTGCCTTTTGTATTTAATTCCGATGCAATACCTGTGTTTCATTGTCATTACGGAGGTCCAAGGGATACAGTAAGCCGGAACTGAAGCATCGGAATCTATAATTAGTGTCACAGGAACGGTTCAAATCATAGCCAGTAACAAGAGTCAGTCTTCTTGTACTTAAGTCGGCATTGTGCATTTTGTATTTAATTCCGATACATGTTCTGTGTTTCATCGTCAATAAGAAGGTCAGAGGGATACAGTATACCTGAAGTGAAGCATCGGAATCTGAAACTAGTGTCACAGGAATGGTTCAAATCATAGACAGTAGGAAGAGGTAGTCTTCATGTACTTAAGTCGGCATTGTGCATTTTCTATCTAATTCCGACGCAATTTCGGTGTTTCGTCGTCAATAAGAAGGTCCACGTGGTACAGTAAAACTGAAATGAAGCATCGGAATCTATAACTAGTGTCACAGGAATGGTTCAAATATAGACACTAAGAAGAGTCAGTCATCTTGTACTTAAATCGGCATTGTGCCTTTTGTAATTAATTCCGATGGAATTTCTGTGTTTCATCGTCAATAAGAAGGTCCAAGGGTTTCAGTAAACCTGAAGTGAAGCATCGGAATCTATAACTAGTGTCACAGGAATGGTTCAAAACATAGTCAGTAAGATGAGTCAATCTTCTTGTACTAAAGTCGGCATTGTGCCTTTTGAATTTAATTCCAAAGCAAATTCTGTGTTTCATCGTCAATAAGAAGGTCGAAGGGATACAGTAAACCTGAAGTGAAGTACCGGAATCTATAACTAGTGTCACAGGAATGGTTCAAAACATAGACAGTAGGAAGAGTCAGTCTTCTTGTACTTAAGTCGGCATTGTGCCTTTTGTATTTAATTCAGATGCTATTTCTGTGTTTCATCGTCAATACGAAGGACACAGGGACACAGTATACCTGAAGCGAAGCATCTATATCTATAACTTGTGTCATAGGAATGGTTCCAAACATAGTCAGTAAGAAGAGCCAGTCTTCTTGTACTTAAGTCGGCATTGTGCCATTTCTATTTAATTCCGATGCAATTTCAGTGTTTCATCGTCAATAAGAATGTCCAAGGGATACAGTAAAGCTGAAGTGAAGCATTGGAATCTATAACTAGTGTCACAGGAATGGTTCAAAACATAGACAGTAAGAACAGTCAGTCTTTTTGTACTTAAGTTGGTATTGTGCCTTTTGTATTAAATTCCGATGCAATTTCTGTGTTTCATCGTCAATAAGAAGGTCCAAGGGATACAGTAAACCTGAAGTGAAGCTTCCGAACCTATAACTAGTGTCACAGGAATGGTTCAAACATAGTCAGTAGGAAGAGTCAGTCTTCTTGTACTTAAGTCGGCATTGTGCCTTTTCTATTTAATTGCGATGCAATTTGTGTGTTTCATCGTCACTAAGAAGGTCGGAGGAATACAGTAAACCTGAGGTGAAGCATCGGAATCTATAACTAGTGTCACAGGAATGGTTCAAAACATAGTCAGTAAGGAGAGTCAGTCTCCTTGTACATAAGTCGGCATTGTGCCTTTTCTATTTAATTCCGTTGCATTATCTGTGTTTCATCGTCAATAAGAGGGTCCAAGGGATACAGTAAACCTGAAGTGAAGCATCGCAATCTGTAACTAGCGTGACAGGAATGGTTCAAAACATAGACAGAAAGAAGAGTCACCCTTCTTGTACTTAAGTCTGCATTGCGCCTTTTCTATCTAATTCCGATGCAATTTCTGTGTTTCATCGTCAATAGGAAGGTCAGAGGGATACAGTAAACCGGAGGTGAAGCATCGGAATCCATAACTCGTGTCACGGGAATGGTACAAAACATAGACAGTAGGAAGAGTCAGTCTTCTTGTACTGAAGTCGGCATTGTGCCTTTTCTATGTAATTCCGATGCAATTTCTGTGTTTCGTCGCCAATAAGAAGGTGCAAAGGATACAGTAAACCTGAAGCAAAGCATTGGAATCTATAACTAATGTCACAGGAATGGTTTAAAACATAGACAGTAGGAAGAGTCAGTCTTCTTGTACTTAGGTCGGCATTCTGCCTTTTGTATTTAATTCCGATGCAATATCTGTGTTTCATTTTCAATACGGAGGTCCAAGGGATACCGTAAGCCGGAACTGAAGACTCGGAATCCATAATTAGCGTCACAGGAACGGTTCAAAGCATAGTCAGTGAGAAGGGTCAGTCATCTTGTACTTAAGTCGAAATTGTGCCTTTTGTATTTAATTCCGATGCAATTTCTGTGTTTCATCGTCTATAAGATGGTCCAAGGGATACAGTAAACCTGAAGTGAAGCATCGGAATCTACAACTAGTCTCACAGGAATGGTTCAAAACATAGTCAGTAAGAAGAGTCAGTCTTCTTGTACTTAAGTCGCCATTATGCCTTTTGTATTTAATTCCGATGCAATTTCTGTGCTTCATCCTCAATAAGATGGTCCAACGGATACAGTAAACCTGAAGTGAAGCATCGGAATCTATAACTAGTGTCACAGGAATGGTACAAAGCATAGACAGTAGGAAGAAATAGTCTTCTTGTCCTTAAGTCGGCATTGTGCCTTTTCTATTTAATTCCGACGCTATTTCTGTGGTTCGTCGTCAATAAGAAGGTCCAAGTGATACAGTAAACCTGAAGTGAAGCATCGGAATCTATAACTAGCGTCACAGGAATGGTACAAAACATAGACAGTAAGAAGAGTCAGTCTTCTTGTACTTAAGTCGGCATTGTGCCTTTTGTATTTAATTCCGATGCAATTTCTGTGTTTCATCGTCAACAAGAATGTCCAAGGGATACAGTAAACCTGAAGTGAAGCATCGGAATCTATAACTAGTTTCACAGGAATGGTTCAAAACATAGACAGTAGGAAGAGTCAGTTTTCTTGTACTTAAGTCGGCATTGTGCCTTTTGTATTTAATTCCGATTCAATTTCTGTGTTTCATCGTCAATAAGAAGGTCAGAGGGATACAGTAAACCTGAAGTGACGCATCGGAATCTATAACTAGTGTCACAGGAATGGTTCAAAACATAGACAGTAGGAAGAGGTAGTCTTCATGTACTTAAGTCGGCATTGTGCCTTTTCTATCTAATTCCGACGCAATTTCGGTGTTTCATCGTCAATAAGAAGGTCCAAGGGTTTCAGTAAACCTGAAGTGAAGCATCGGAAACTATAACTAGTGTCACAGGAATGGTTCAAATCACAGTCAGTAAGAAGAGTCAGTCTTCTTGTACTTAAGTCGGCATTGTGCCTTTTGTATTTAATTCCGATGCAAATTCTGTGTTTCATCGTCAATAAGAAGGTCGAAGGGATACAGTAAACCTGAAGTGAGGTACCGGAATCTATAAATAGTCAGAGGAATGGTTCAAAACATAGACAGTAGGAAGAGTCAGTCATCTTGTACTTAAGTCGGCATTGTGCCTTTTGTATTTAATTCCGATGCAATTTCTGTGTTTCATCGTCAATAAGAAGGTCCAAGGGATACTGTAAACCTGAAGAGAAGTTTCGAAATCTATAATTAGTGTCACAGGAATGGATCAGGATATAGTCAGTAAGAAGATTCAGTCTTCTTGTACTTAAGTCGGCATTGTACCTTTTGTATTTAATTCCGATGCAATTTCTGTGTTTCATCGTCAATAAGAAGGTCCAAGGGATACAGTAAACCTGAAGTGAAGCATCACAATCTGTAACTAGCGTGACAGGAATGGTTCAAAACATAGACAGAAAGAAGAGTCACCCTTCTTGTACTTAGGTCTGCATTGCGCTTTTTCTATCTAATTCCGATGCAATTTCTGTGTTTCATCGTCAATAGGAAGGTCAGAGGGACACAGTAAACCGGAGGTGAAGCATCGGAATCTATAGCTCGTGTCACAGGAATGGTTCAAAACATAGACAGTAGGAAGAGTCAGTCTTCTTGTACTGAAGTCGGCATTGTGCCTTTTCTATGTAATTCCGATGCAATTTCTGTGTTTCGTAGCCAATAAGAAGGTGCAAAGGATACAGTAAACCTGAAGTAATGCATTGGAATCTATAACTAATGTCACAGGAATGGTTTAAAACATAGACAGTAGGAAGAATCAGTCTTCTTGTACTTAGGTCGGCATTGTGCCTTTTGTATTTATTTCCGATGCAATATCTGTGTTTCATTGTCAATACGGAGGTCCAAGGGATACAGTAAGCCGGAACTGAAGCCTCGGAATCCATAATTAGTGTAACAGGAACGGTTCAAAGCATAGTCAGTGAGAAGAGTCAGTCTTCTTGCACTTTATTCGACATTGTGCCTTTTGTATTTAATTCCGATGCAATTTCTGTGTTTCATCGTCTATAAGAAGGTCGAAGGGATACAGTAAACCTGAAGTGAAGCATCGGAATCTACAACTAGTCTCACAGGAATGGTTCAAAACATAGTCAGTAAGAAGAGTCAGTCTTCTTGTACTTAAGTCGGCATTATGCCTTTTGTATTTAATTCCGATGCAATTTCTGTGCTTCATCCTCAATAAGAAAGTCCAACGGATACAGTAAACCTGAAGTGAAGCATCGGAAACTATAACTAGTGTCACAGGAATGGTACAAAGCATAGACAGTAGGAAGAAATAGTCTTCTTGTACTTAAGTCGGCATTGTGAGTTTTCTATTTAATTCCGACGCTATTACTGAGGTTCGTCGTCAATAAGAAGGTCCAAGTGATACAGTAAACGTGAAGTGAAGCATCGGAATCTATAACTAGTTTCACAGGAATGGTTCAAAACATAGACAGTAGGAAGAGTCAGTCTCCTTGTACTTAAGTCGGCATTGTGCCTTTTGTATTTAATTCCGATTCAATTTCTGTGTTTCATCGTCAATAAGAAGGTCAGAGGGATACAGTAATCCTGAAGTGAAGCATCGGAACCTAAAACTAGTGTCACAGGAATGGTTCAAAACATAGACCGTGGGAAGAGGTAGTCTTCATGTACTTAAGTCGGCATTGTGCCTTTTCTATCTAATTCCGACGCAATTTCGGTGTTTCGTCGTCAATAAGAAGGTCCACGTTGTACAGTAAACCTGAAGTGAAGCATCGGAATCTATAACTAGTGTCACAGGAATGGTTCAAATATAGACACTAAGAAGCGTCAGTCATCTTGTACGTAAGTCGGCATTGTGCATTTTGTATTTAATTCCGATGCAATTTCTGTGTTTCGTCGTCAATAAGAAGGTCCAAGGGTTTCAGTAAACCTGAAGTGAAGCATCGGAAACTATAACTAGTGTCACAGGAATGGTTCAAAACATAGTCAGTAAGAAGAGTCAGTCTTCTTGTACTTAAGTCGGCATTGTGCATTTTGTATTTAATTCCGATGCAAATTCTGTGTTTCATCGTCAATAAGAAGGTCGAAGGGATACAGTAAACCTGAAGTGAAGTACCGGAATTTATAACTAGTGTCAGAGGAATGGTTCAAAACATAGACAGTAGGAAGAGTCAGTCTTCTTGTACTTAAGTCGGCATTGTGCCTTTTGTATTTAATTCCGATGCAATTGATGTGTTTCATCGTCAATAAGAAGTTCCAAGGGATTCAGTAAACCTGAAGTGAAGCATCGGAATCTATAACTATTGTCACAGGAATGGTTCAAAACATAGACAGTAGGAAGAGTCAGTCATCTTGTACTTAAGTCGGCATTGTGCCTTTTGTATTTAATTTTGATGCAATTTCTGTGTTTCATCGTCAATAAGAATGTCAGATGGATACAGTAAACCGGAAGTGTAGCATCGGAATCTAGAACTAGTGTCACAGGAATGGTTGAAATCACAGTCAGTAAGAAGAGTCAGTCTTCTTGTACTTATGTCGGCATTGTGCCTTTTGTATTTAATTCCGATGCAATTTCTGTGTTTCATCGTCAATAAGAAGGTCCAAGGGATACAGTAAACCTGAAGTGAAGTATCGAAATCTATAACTAGTGTCACAGGAATGGATCAGGATATAGTCAGTAAGAAGATTCAGTCTTCTTTACTTAAGTCGGCATTGTGCCTTTTGTATTTAATTCCGATGCAATTTCTGTGTTTCATCGTCAATAAGAAGGTTCAAGGGATACAATAAACCTGAAGTGAAGAATCGGAATCCATAACTAGAGTCACGGGAATGGGTCATAACACAGACAGTAGGAAGAGGCAGTCTTCTTGTACATAAGTCGGAATTGTGCCTTTTCTATTTAATTCCGATGCAATTTCTGTGTTTCGTCGTCAATAAGAAGGTCCAAGGGATACAGTAAACCTGAAGTGAAGCATCGGAATCTATAACTAGCGTGACAGGAATGGTTCAAAACATAGACAGTAAGAAGAATCAGTCTTCTTGTACTTAAGTCGGCATTTTGCCTTTTGTATTTAATTTATATGCAATTTCTGTGATTCATCGTCAGTAAGAAGGTCCAAGGGATACAGTAAACCTGAAGTGAAGCATCGGAATCTATAACTAGTGTCACTGGGATGGTTCAAAACATAGTCAGTAAGAAGAGTCAGTTTTCTTGTACTTAAGTCGGCATTGTGCCTTTTGTATTTAATTCAGATGCTATTTCCGTCTTTCATCGTCAATACGAAGGACACAGGGACACAGTATACCTGAAGCGAAGGATCGAAATCTATAACTAGTGTCAAAGGAATGGTTCAAATATAGACAGTAAGAAGAGTTAGTCATCTTGTACTTAAGTCGGCATTGTGCCTTTTGTATTTAATTTTGATGCAATTTCTGTGTTTCATCGTCAATAAGAACGTCAGAGGGATACAGTAATCCGGAAGTGAAGCATCGGAATCTAGAACTAGTGTCACAGGAATGGTTCAAATCACAGTCAGTAAGAAGAGTCAGTCTTCTTGTACTTATGTCGGCATTGTGCCTTTTGTATTTAATTCCGATGCAATTTCTGTGTTTCATCGTGAACAAGAAGGTCCAAGGGATACAGTAAACCTGAAGTGAAGTATCGAAATCTATAACTAGTGTCACAGGAATGCATCAGGATATAGTCAGTAAGAAGATTCAGTCTTCTTGTACTTAAGTCGGCATTGTGCCTTTTGTATTTAATTCCGATGCAATTTCTGTGTTTCATCGTCAATAGGATGGTCAGAGGGATACAGTAAACCGGAGGTGAAGCATCGGAATCTATAACTCGTGTCACAGGAATGGTTCAAAACATAGACAGTAGGAAGAGTCAGTCTTCTTGTACTGAAGTCGGCATTGTGCCTTTTCTATGTAATTCCGATGCAATTTCTGTGTTTCGTCGCCAATAAGAAGGTGCAAAGGATACAGTAAACCTGAAGAAATGCATTGGAATCTATAACTAATGTCACAGGAATGGTTTAAAACATAGACAGTAGGAAGAGTCAGCCTTCTTGTACTTAGGTCGGCATTGTGCCTTTTGTATTTAATTCCGATGCAATATCTGTGTTTCATTGTCAATACGGAGGCCCAAGGGATACAGTAAGCCGGAACTGAAGCCTCGGAACCCATAATTAGTGTCACAGGAACGGTTCAAAGCATAGTCAGTGAGAAGAGTCAGTCTTCTTGCACTTTATTCGACATTGTGCCTTTTGTATTTAATTCCGATGCAATTTCTGTGTTTCATCGTCTATAAGAAGGTCGAAGGGATACAGTAAACCTGAAGTGAAGCATCGGAATCTACAAGTAGTCTCACAGGAATGGTTCAAAACATAGTCAGTAAGAAGAGTCAGTCTCCTTGTACCTTAGTCGGCATTATGCCTTTTGTATTTAATTCCGATGCAATTTCTGTGCTTCATCCTCAATAAGAAGGTCCAACGGATACAGTAAACCTGAAGTGAAGCATCGGAAACTATAACTAGTGTCACAGGAATGGTACAAAGCATAGACAGTAGGAAGAAATAGTCTTCTTGTACTTAAGTCGGCATTGTGCCTTTTCTATTTAATTCCGACGCTATTTCTGTGGTTCGTCGTCAATAAGAAGGTCCAAGTGATACAGTAAACCTGAAGTCAAGTATCGGAATCTATAACTAGCGTCACAGGAATGGTACAAAACATAGACAGTAAGAAGAGTCAGTCTTCTTGTACTTAAGTCGGCATTGTGCCCTTTGTATTTAATTCCGATGCAATTTCTGTGTTTCAGCGTCAATAAGAAGGTCCATGGGATTCAGCAAACCTGAAGTGAAGCATCAGAATCTATAACTAGTGTCACAGGAATGGTTCAAATCATAGCCAGTAAGAAGAGTCAGTCATCTTGTACTTAAGTCGGCATTGTGCCTTTTGTATTTAAGTCCGATGTAATTTCTGTGTTTCATCGTCAACAAGAATGTCCAAGGGATACAGTAAACCTGAAGTGAAGCATCGGAATCTATAACTAGTTTCACAGGAATGGTTCAAAACATAGACAGTAAGAAGAGTCAGTCTTCTTGTACTTAAGTCGGCATTGTGCCTTTTGTATTTAATTCCGATTCAATTTCTGTGTTTCATCGTCAATAAGAAGGTCAGAGGGATACAGTAATCCTGAAGTGAAGCATCGGAACCTAAAACTAGTGTCACAGGAATGGTTAAAAGCATAGACCGTGGGAAGAGGTAGTCTTCATGTACTTAAGTCGGCATTGTGCCTTTTCTATCTAATTCCGACGCAATTTCGGTGTTTCGTCGTCAATAAGATGGTCCACGTAATACAGTAAACCTGAAGTGAAGCATCGGAATCTATAACTAGTGTCACAGGAATGGTTCAAATATAGACACTAAGAAGCGTCAGTCATCTTGTACGTAAGTCGGCATTGTGCATTTTGTATTTAATTCCGATGCAATTTCTGTGTTTCGTCGTCAATAAGAAGGTCCAAGGGTTTCAGTAAACCTGAAGTGAAGCATCGGAAACTATAACTAGTGTCACAGGAATGGTTCAAAACATAGTCAGTAAGAAGAGTCAGTCTTCTTGTACTTAAGTCGGCATTGTGCATTTTGTATTAAATTCCGATGCAAATTCTGTGTTTCATCGTCAATAAGAAGGTCGAAGGGATACAGTAAACCTGAAGTGAAGTACCGGAATTTATAACTAGTGTCAGAGGAATGGTTCAAAACATAGACAGTAGGAAGAGTCAGTCTTCTTGTACTTAAGTCGGCATTGTGCCTTTTGTATTTAATTCCGATGCAATTTATGTGTTTCATCGTCAATAAGAAGTTCCAAGGGATTCAGTAAACCTGAAGTGAAGCATCGGAATCTATAACTATTGTCACAGGAATGGTTCAAAACATAGACAGTAGGAAGAGTCAGTCATCTTGTACTTAAGTCGGCATTGTGCCTTTTGTATTTAATTTTGATGCAATTTCTGTGTTTCATCGTCAATAAGAATGTCAGAGGGATACAGTAAACCGGAAGTGTAGCATCGGAATCTAGAACTAGTGTCACAGGAATGGTTCAAATCACAGTCAGTAAGAAGAGTCAGTCTTCTTGTACATATGTCGGCATTGTGCCTTTTGTATTTAATTCCGATGCAATTTCTGTGTTTCATCGTCAATAAGAAGGTCCAAGGGATACAGTAAACCTGAAGTGAAGTATCGAAATCTATAACTAGTGTCACAGGAATGGATCAGGATATAGTCAGTAAGAAGATTCAGTCTTCTTGTACTTAAGTCGGCATTGTGCCTTTTGTATTTAATTCCGATGCAATTTCTGTGTTTCATCGTCAATAAGAAGGTCCAAGGGATACTGTAAACCTGAAGAGAAGTTTCGAAATCTATAATTAGTGTCACAGGAATGGATCAGGATATAGTCAGTAAGAAGATTCAGTCTTCTTGTACTTAAGTCGGCATTGTACCTTTTGTATTTAATTCCGATGCAATTTCTGTGTTTCATCGTCAATAAGAAGGTCCAAGGGATACAGTAAACCTGAAGTGAAGCATCACAATCTGTAACTAGCGTGACAGGAATGGTTCAAAACATAGACAGAAAGAAGAGTCACCCTTCTTGTACTTAGGTCTGCATTGCGCTTTTTCTATCTAATTCCGATGCAATTTCTGTGTTTCATCGTCAATAGGAAGGTCAGAGGGACACAGTAAACCGGAGGTGAAGCATCGGAATCTATAGCTCGTGTCACAGGAATGGTTCAAAACATAGACAGTAGGAAGAGTCAGTCTTCTTGTACTGAAGTCGGCATTGTGCCTTTTCTATGTAATTCCGATGCAATTTCTGTGTTTCGTAGCCAATAAGAAGGTGCAAAGGATACAGTAAACCTGAAGTAATGCATTGGAATCTATAACTAATGTCACAGGAATGGTTTAAAACATAGACAGTAGGAAGAATCAGTCTTCTTGTACTTAGGTCGGCATTGTGCCTTTTGTATTTATTTCCGATGCAATATCTGTGTTTCATTGTCAATACGGAGGTCCAAGGGATACAGTAAGCCGGAACTGAAGCCTCGGAATCCATAATTAGTGTAACAGGAACGGTTCAAAGCATAGTCAGTGAGAAGAGTCAGTCTTCTTGCACTTTATTCGACATTGTGCCTTTTGTATTTAATTCCGATGCAATTTCTGTGTTTCATCGTCTATAAGAAGGTCGAAGGGATACAGTAAACCTGAAGTGAAGCATCGGAATCTACAACTAGTCTCACAGGAATGGTTCAAAACATAGTCAGTAAGAAGAGTCAGTCTTCTTGTACTTAAGTCGGCATTATGCCTTTTGTATTTAATTCCGATGCAATTTCTGTGCTTCATCCTCAATAAGAAAGTCCAACGGATACAGTAAACCTGAAGTGAAGCATCGGAAACTATAACTAGTGTCACAGGAATGGTACAAAGCATAGACAGTAGGAAGAAATAGTCTTCTTGTACTTAAGTCGGCATTGTGAGTTTTCTATTTAATTCCGACGCTATTACTGAGGTTCGTCGTCAATAAGAAGGTCCAAGTGATACAGTAAACGTGAAGTGAAGCATCGGAATCTATAACTAGTTTCACAGGAATGGTTCAAAACATAGACAGTAGGAAGAGTCAGTCTCCTTGTACTTAAGTCGGCATTGTGCCTTTTGTATTTAATTCCGATTCAATTTCTGTGTTTCATCGTCAATAAGAAGGTCAGAGGGATACAGTAATCCTGAAGTGAAGCATCGGAACCTAAAACTAGTGTCACAGGAATGGTTCAAAACATAGACCGTGGGAAGAGGTAGTCTTCATGTACTTAAGTCGGCATTGTGCCTTTTCTATCTAATTCCGACGCAATTTCGGTGTTTCGTCGTCAATAAGAAGGTCCACGTTGTACAGTAAACCTGAAGTGAAGCATCGGAATCTATAACTAGTGTCACAGGAATGGTTCAAATATAGACACTAAGAAGCGTCAGTCATCTTGTACGTAAGTCGGCATTGTGCATTTTGTATTTAATTCCGATGCAATTTCTGTGTTTCGTCGTCAATAAGAAGGTCCAAGGGTTTCAGTAAACCTGAAGTGAAGCATCGGAAACTATAACTAGTGTCACAGGAATGGTTCAAAACATAGTCAGTAAGAAGAGTCAGTCTTCTTGTACTTAAGTCGGCATTGTGCATTTTGTATTTAATTCCGATGCAAATTCTGTGTTTCATCGTCAATAAGAAGGTCGAAGGGATACAGTAAACCTGAAGTGAAGTACCGGAATTTATAACTAGTGTCAGAGGAATGGTTCAAAACATAGACAGTAGGAAGAGTCAGTCTTCTTGTACTTAAGTCGGCATTGTGCCTTTTGTATTTAATTCCGATGCAATTGATGTGTTTCATCGTCAATAAGAAGTTCCAAGGGATTCAGTAAACCTGAAGTGAAGCATCGGAATCTATAACTATTGTCACAGGAATGGTTCAAAACATAGACAGTAGGAAGAGTCAGTCATCTTGTACTTAAGTCGGCATTGTGCCTTTTGTATTTAATTTTGATGCAATTTCTGTGTTTCATCGTCAATAAGAATGTCAGATGGATACAGTAAACCGGAAGTGTAGCATCGGAATCTAGAACTAGTGTCACAGGAATGGTTGAAATCACAGTCAGTAAGAAGAGTCAGTCTTCTTGTACTTATGTCGGCATTGTGCCTTTTGTATTTAATTCCGATGCAATTTCTGTGTTTCATCGTCAATAAGAAGGTCCAAGGGATACAGTAAACCTGAAGTGAAGTATCGAAATCTATAACTAGTGTCACAGGAATGGATCAGGATATAGTCAGTAAGAAGATTCAGTCTTCTTTACTTAAGTCGGCATTGTGCCTTTTGTATTTAATTCCGATGCAATTTCTGTGTTTCATCGTCAATAAGAAGGTTCAAGGGATACAATAAACCTGAAGTGAAGAATCGGAATCCATAACTAGAGTCACGGGAATGGGTCATAACACAGACAGTAGGAAGAGGCAGTCTTCTTGTACATAAGTCGGAATTGTGCCTTTTCTATTTAATTCCGATGCAATTTCTGTGTTTCGTCGTCAATAAGAAGGTCCAAGGGATACAGTAAACCTGAAGTGAAGCATCGGAATCTATAACTAGCGTGACAGGAATGGTTCAAAACATAGACAGTAAGAAGAATCAGTCTTCTTGTACTTAAGTCGGCATTTTGCCTTTTGTATTTAATTTATATGCAATTTCTGTGATTCATCGTCAGTAAGAAGGTCCAAGGGATACAGTAAACCTGAAGTGAAGCATCGGAATCTATAACTAGTGTCACTGGGATGGTTCAAAACATAGTCAGTAAGAAGAGTCAGTTTTCTTGTACTTAAGTCGGCATTGTGCCTTTTGTATTTAATTCAGATGCTATTTCCGTCTTTCATCGTCAATACGAAGGACACAGGGACACAGTATACCTGAAGCGAAGGATCGAAATCTATAACTAGTGTCAAAGGAATGGTTCAAATATAGACAGTAAGAAGAGTTAGTCATCTTGTACTTAAGTCGGCATTGTGCCTTTTGTATTTAATTTTGATGCAATTTCTGTGTTTCATCGTCAATAAGAACGTCAGAGGGATACAGTAATCCGGAAGTGAAGCATCGGAATCTAGAACTAGTGTCACAGGAATGGTTCAAATCACAGTCAGTAAGAAGAGTCAGTCTTCTTGTACTTATGTCGGCATTGTGCCTTTTGTATTTAATTCCGATGCAATTTCTGTGTTTCATCGTCAACAAGAAGGTCCAAGGGATACAGTAAACCTGAAGTGAAGTATCGAAATCTATAACTAGTGTCACAGGAATGCATCAGGATATAGTCAGTAAGAAGATTCAGTCTTCTTGTACTTAAGTCGGCATTGTGCCTTTTGTATTTAATTCCGATGCAATTTCTGTGTTTCATCGTCAATAGGATGGTCAGAGGGATACAGTAAACCGGAGGTGAAGCATCGGAATCTATAACTCGTGTCACAGGAATGGTTCAAAACATAGACAGTAGGAAGAGTCAGTCTTCTTGTACTGAAGTCGGCATTGTGCCTTTTCTATGTAATTCCGATGCAATTTCTGTGTTTCGTCGCCAATAAGAAGGTGCAAAGGATACAGTAAACCTGAAGAAAAGCATTGGAATCTATAACTAATGTCACAGGAATGGTTTAAAACATAGACAGTAGGAAGAGTCAGCCTTCTTGTACTTAGGTCGGCATTGTGCCTTTTGTATTTAATTCCGATGCAATATCTGTGTTTCATTGTCAATACGGAGGCCCAAGGGATACAGTAAGCCGGAACTGAAGCCTCGGAACCCATAATTAGTGTCACAGGAACGGTTCAAAGCATAGTCAGTGAGAAGAGTCAGTCTTCTTGCACTTTATTCGACATTGTGCCTTTTGTATTTAATTCCGATGCAATTTCTGTGTTTCATCGTCTATAAGAAGGTCGAAGGGATACAGTAAACCTGAAGTGAAGCATCGGAATCTACAAGTAGTCTCACAGGAATGGTTCAAAACATAGTCAGTAAGAAGAGTCAGTCTCCTTGTACCTTAGTCGGCATTATGCCTTTTGTATTTAATTCCGATGCAATTTCTGTGCTTCATCCTCAATAAGAAGGTCCAACGGATACAGTAAACCTGAAGTGAAGCATCGGAAACTATAACTAGTGTCACAGGAATGGTACAAAGCATAGACAGTAGGAAGAAATAGTCTTCTTGTACTTAAGTCGGCATTGTGCCTTTTCTATTTAATTCCGACGCTATTTCTGTGGTTCGTCGTCAATAAGAAGGTCCAAGTGATACAGTAAACCTGAAGTCAAGTATCGGAATCTATAACTAGCGTCACAGGAATGGTACAAAACATAGACAGTAAGAAGAGTCAGTCTTCTTGTACTTAAGTCGGCATTGTGCCCTTTGTATTTAATTCCGATGCAATTTCTGTGTTTCAGCGTCAATAAGAAGGTCCATGGGATTCAGCAAACCTGAAGTGAAGCATCAGAATCTATAACTAGTGTCACAGGAATGGTTCAAATCATAGCCAGTAAGAAGAGTCAGTCATCTTGTACTTAAGTCGGCATTGTGCCTTTTGTATTTAATTCCGATGTAATTTCTGTGTTTCATCGTCAACAAGAATGTCCAAGGGATACAGTAAACCTGAAGTGAAGCATCGGAATCTATAACTAGTTTCACAGGAATGGTTCAAAACATAGACAGTAAGAAGAGTCAGTCTTCTTGTACTTAAGTCGGCATTGTGCCTTTTGTATTTAATTCCGATTCAATTTCTGTGTTTCATCGTCAATAAGAAGGTCAGAGGGATACAGTAATCCTGAAGTGAAGCATCGGAACCTAAAACTAGTGTCACAGGAATGGTTAAAAGCATAGACCGTGGGAAGAGGTAGTCTTCATGTACTTAAGTCGGCATTGTGCCTTTTCTATCTAATTCCGACGCAATTTCGGTGTTTCGTCGTCAATAAGAAGGTCCACGTATTACAGTAAACCTGAAGTGAAGCATCGGAATCTATAACTAGTGTCACAGGAATGGTTCAAATATAGACACTAAGAAGCGTCAGTCATCTTGTACGTAAGTCGGCATTGTGCATTTTGTATTTAATTCCGATGCAATTTCTGTGTTTCGTCGTCAATAAGAAGGTCCAAGGGTTTCAGTAAACCTGAAGTGAAGCATCGGAAACTATAACTAGTGTCACAGGAATGGTTCAAAACATAGTCAGTAAGAAGAGTCAGTCTTCTTGTACTTAAGTCGGCATTGTGCATTTTGTATTAAATTCCGATGCAAATTCTGTGTTTCATCGTCAATAAGAAGGTCGAAGGGATACAGTAAACCTGAAGTGAAGTACCGGAATTTATAACTAGTGTCAGAGGAATGGTTCAAAACATAGACAGTAGGAAGAGTCAGTCTTCTTGTACTTAAGTCGGCATTGTGCCTTTTGTATTTAATTCCGATGCAATTTATGTGTTTCATCGTCAATAAGAAGTTCCAAGGGATTCAGTAAACCTGAAGTGAAGCATCGGAATCTATAACTATTGTCACAGGAATGGTTCAAAACATAGACAGTAGGAAGAGTCAGTCATCTTGTACTTAAGTCGGCATTGTGCCTTTTGTATTTAATTTTGATGCAATTTCTGTGTTTCATCGTCAATAAGAATGTCAGAGGGATACAGTAAACCGGAAGTGTAGCATCGGAATCTAGAACTAGTGTCACAGGAATGGTTCAAATCACAGTCAGTAAGAAGAGTCAGTCTTCTTGTACATATGTCGGCATTGTGCCTTTTGTATTTAATTCCGATGCAATTTCTGTGTTTCATCGTCAATAAGAAGGTCCAAGGGATACAGTAAACCTGAAGTGAAGTATCGAAATCTATAACTAGTGTCACAGGAATGGATCAGGATATAGTCAGTAAGAAGATTCAGTCTTCTTGTACTTAAGTCGGCATTGTGCCTTTTGTATTTAATTCCGATGCAATTTCTGTGTTTCATCGTCAATAAGAAGGTTCAAGGGATACAATAAACCTGAAGTGAAGAATCGGAATCCATAACTAGAGTCACGGGAATGGGTCATACCATAGACAGTAGGAAGAGACAGTCTTCTTGTACATAAGTCGGAATTGTGCCTTTTCTATTTAATTCCGATGCAATTTCTGTGTTTCGTCGTCAATAAGAAGGTCCAAGGGATACAGTAAACCTGAAGTGAAGCATCGGAATCTATAACTAGCGTGACTGGAATGGTTCAAAACATAGACAGTAAGAAGAATCAGTCTTCTTGTACTTAAGTCGGCATTTTGCCTTTTGTATTGGATTTATATGCAATTTCTGTGATTCATCGTCAGTAAGAAGGTCCAAGGGATATAGTAAACCTGAAGTGAAGCATCGGAATCTATAACTAGTGTCACTGGGATGGTTCAAAACATAGTCAGTAAGAAGAGTCAGTTTTCTTGTACTTAAGTCGGCATTGTGCCTTTTGTATTTAATTCAGATGCTATTTCCGTCTTTCATCGTCAATACGAAGGACACAGGGACACAGTATACCTGAAGCGAAGGATCGAAATCTATAACTAGTGTCAAAGGAATGGTTCAAATATAGACAGTAAGAAGAGTTAGTCATCTTGTACTTAAGTCGGCATTGTGCCTTTTGTATTTAATTTTGATGCAATTTCTGTGTTTCATCGTCAATAAGAACGTCAGAGGGATACAGTAATCCGGAAGTGAAGCATCGGAATGTAGAACTAGTGTCACAGGAATGGTTCAAATCACAGTCAGTAAGAAGAGTCAGTCTTCTTGTACTTATGTCGGCATTGTGCCTTTTGTATTTAATTCCGATGCAATTTCTGTGTTTCATCGTCAACAAGAAGGTCCAAGGGATACAGTAAACCTGAAGTGAAGTTTCGAAATCTATAACTAGTGTCACAGGAATGCATCAGGATATAGTCAGTAAGAAGATTCAGTCTTCTTGTACTTAAGTCGGCATTGTGCCTTTTGTATTTAATTCCGATGCAATTTCTGTGTTTCATCGTCAATAGGATGGTCAGAGGGATACAGTAAACCGGAGGTGAAGCATCGGAATCTATAACTCGTGTCACAGGAATGGTTCAAAACATAGACAGTAGGAAGAGTCAGTCTTCTTGTACTGAAGTCGGCATTGTGCCTTTTCTATGTAATTCCGATGCAATTTCTGTGTTTCGTCGCCAATAAGAAGGTGCAAAGGATACAGTAAACCTGAAGAAAAGCATTGGAATCTATAACTAATGTCACAGGAATGGTTTAAAACATAGACAGTAGGAAGAGTCAGCCTTCTTGTACTTAGGTCGGCATTGTGCCTTTTGTATTTAATTCCGATGCAATATCTGTGCTTCATTGTCAATACGGAGGCCCAAGGGATACAGTAAGCCGGAACTGAAGCCTCGGAACCCATAATTAGTGTCACAGGAACGGTTCAAAGCATAGTCAGTGAGAAGAGTCAGTCTTCTTGCACTTTATTCGACATTGTGCCTTTTGTATTTAATTCCGATGCAATTTCTGTGTTTCATCGTCTATAAGAAGGTCGAAGGGATACAGTAAACCTGAAGTGAAGCATCGGAATCTACAAGTAGTCTCACAGGAATGGTTCAAAACATAGTCAGTAAGAAGAGTCAGTCTTCTTGTACCTTAGTCGGCATTATGCCTTTTGTATTTAATTCCGATGCAATTTCTGTGCTTCATCCTCAATAAGAAGGTCCAACGGATACAGTAAACCTGAAGTGAAGCATCGGAAACTATAACTAGTGTCACAGGAATGGTACAAAGCATAGACAGTAGGAAGAAATAGTCTTCTTGTACTTCAGTCGGCATTGTGCCTTTTCTATTTAATTCCGACGCTATTTCTGTGGTTCGTCGTCAATAAGAAGGTCCAAGTGATACAGTAAACCTGAAGTCAAGTATCGGAATCTATAACTAGCGTCACAGGAATGGTACAAAACATAGACAGTAAGAAGAGTCAGTCTTCTTGTACTTAAGTCGGCATTGTGCCCTTTGTATTTAATTCCGATGCAATTTCTGTGTTTCAGCGTCAATAAGAAGGTCCATGGGATTCAGCAAACCTGAAGTGAAGCATCAGAATCTATAACTAGTGTCACAGGAATGGTTCAAATCCTAGCCAGTAAGAAGAGTCAGTCTTCTTGTACTTAAGTCGGCATTGTGCCTTTTGTATTTAATTCCGATGTAATTTCTGTGTTTCATCGTCAACAAGAATGTCCAAGGGATACAGTAAACCTGAAGTGAAGCATCGGAATCTATAACTAGTTTCACAGGAATGGTTCAAAACATAGACAGTAGGAAGAGTCAGTCTTCTTGTACTTAAGTCGGCATTGTGCCTTTTGTATTTAATTCCGATTCAATTTCTGTGTTTCATCGTCAATAAGAAGGTCCAAGGGTTTCAGTAAACCTGAAGTGAAGAATCGGAAACTATAACTAGTGTCACAGGAATGGTTCAAAACATAGTCAGTAAGAAGAGTCAGTCTTCTTGTACTTAAGTCGGCATTGTGCATTTTGTATTTAATTCCGATGCAAATTCTGTGTTTCATCGTCTATAAGAAGGTCGAAGGGATACAGTAAACCTGAAGTGAAGTACCGGAATTTATAACTAGTGTCAGAGGAATGGTTCAAAACATAGACAGTAGGGAGAGTCAGTCTTCTTGTACTTAAGTCGGCATTGTGGCTTTTGTATTTAATTCCGATGCAATTTATGTGTTTCATCGTCAATAAGAAGTTCCAAGGGATTCAGTAAACCTGAAGTGAAGCATCGGAATCTATAACTATTGTCACAGGAATGGTTCAAAACATAGACAGTAGGAAGAGTCAGTCATCTTGTACTTAAGTCGGCATTGTGCCTTTTGTATTTAATTTTGATGCAATTTCTGTGTTTCATCGTCAATAAGAATGTCAGAGGGATACAGTAAACCGGAAGTGTGGCATCGGAATCTAGAACTAGTGTCACAGGAATGGTTCAAATCACAGTCAGTAAGAAGAGTCAGTCTTCTTGTACTTATGTCGGCATTGTGCCTTTTGTATTTAATTCCGATGCAATTTCTGTGTTTCATCGTCAATAAGAAGGTCCAAGGGATACAGTAAACCTGAAGTGAAGTATCGAAATCTATAACTAGTGTCACAGGAATGGATCAGGATATAGTCAGTAAGAAGATTCAGTCTTCTTGTACTTAAGTCGGAATTGTGCCTTTTGTATTTAATTCCGATGCAATTTCTGTGTTTCATCGTCAATAAGAAGGTCCAAGGGATACAATAAACCTTAAGTGAAGAATCGGAATCCATAACTAGAGTCACGGGAATGGGTCATAACATAGACAGTAGGAAGAGACAGTCTTCTTGTACATAAGTCGGAATTGTGCCTTTTCTATTTAATTCCGATGCAATTTCTGTGTTTCGTCGTCAATAAGAAGGTCCCAGGGATACAGTAAACCTGAAGTGAAGCATCGGAATCTATAACTAGCGTGACAGGAATGGTTCAAAACATAGACAGTGAGAAGAATCAGTCTTCTTGTACTTAAGTCGGCATTTTGCCTTTTGTATTTAATTTATATGCAATTTCTGTGATTCATCGTCAGTAAGAAGGTCCAAGGGATACAGTAAACCTGAAGTGAAGCATCGGAATCTATAACTAGTGTCACTGGGATGGTTCAAAACATAGTCAGTAAGAAGAGTTAGTTTTCTTGTACTTAAGTCGGCATTGTGCCTTTTGTATTTAATTCAGATGCTATTTCCGTGTTTCATCGTCAATACGAAGGACACAGGGACACAGTATACCTGAAGCGAAGGATCGAAATCTATAACTAGTGTCAAAGGAATGGTTCAAATATAGACAGTAAGAAGAGTTAGTCATCTTGTACTTAAGTCGGCATTGTGCCTTTTGTATTTAATTTTGATGCAATTTCTGTGTTTCATCGTCAATAAGAACGTCAGAGGGATACAGTAATCCGGAAGTGAAGCATCGGAATCTAGAACTAGTGTCACAGGAATGGTTCAAATCACAGTCAGTAAGAAGAGTCAGTCTTCTTGTACTTATGTCGGCATTGTGCCTTTTGTATTTAATTCCGATGCAATTTCTGTGTTTCATCGTCAATAGGATGGTCAGAGGGATACAGTAAGCCGGAGGTGAAGCATCGGAATCTATAACTCGTGTCACAGGAATGGTTCAAAACATAGACAGTTGGAAGAGTCAGTCTTCTTGTACTGAAGTCGGCATTGTGCCTTTTCTATGTAATTCCGATGCAATTTCTGTGTTTCGTCGCCAATAAGAAGGTGCAAAGGATACAGTAAACCTGAAGAAAAGCATTGGAATCTATAACTAATGTCACAGGAATGGTTTAAAACATAGACAGTAGGAAGAGTCAGCCTTCTTGTACTTAGGTCGGCATTCTGCCTTTTGTATTTAATTCCGATGCAATATCTGTGTTTCATTGTCAATACGAAGGTCCAAGGGATACAGTAAGCCGGAACTGAAGCCTCGGAACCCATAATTAGTGTCACAGGAACGGTTCAAAGCATAGTCAGTGAGAAGAGTCAGTCTTCTTGCACTTTATTCGACATTGTGCCTTTTGTATTTAATTCCGATGCAATTTCTGTGTTTCATCGTCTATAAGAAGGTCGAAGGGATACAGTAAACCTGAAGTGAAGCATCGGAATCTACAAGTAGTCTCACAGGAATGGTTCAAAACATAGTCAGTAAGAAGAGTCAGTCTTCTTGTACCTTAGTCGGCATTATGCCTTTTGTATTTAATTCCGATGCAATTTCTGTGCTTCATCCTTAATAAGAAGGTCCAACGGATACAGTAAACCTGAAGTGAAGCATCGGAAACTATAACTAGTGTCACAGGAATGGTACAAAGCATAGACAGTAGGAAGAAATAGTCTTCTTGTACTTAAGTCGGCATTGTGCCTTTTGTATTTAATTCCGACGCTATTTCTGTGGTTCGTCGTCAATAAGAAGGTCCAAGTGATACAGTAAACCTGAAGTCAAGTATCGGAATCTATAACTAGCGTCACAGGAATGGTACAAAACATAGACAGTAAGAAGAGTCAGTCTTCTTGTACTTAAGTCGGCATTGTGCCCTTTGTATTTAATTCCGATGCAATTTCTGTGTTTCACCGTCAATAAGAAGGTCCATGGGATTCAGCAAACCTGAAGTGAAGCATCAGAATCTATAACTAGTGTCACAGGAATGGTTCAAATCATAGCCAGTAAGAAGAGTCAGTCTTCTTGTACTTAAGTCGGCATTGTGCCTTTTGTATTTAATTCCGATGTAATTTCTGTGTTTCATCGTCAACAAGAATGTCCAAGGGATACAGTAAACCTGAAGTGAAGCATCGGAATCTATAACTAGTTTCACAGGAATGGTTCAAAACATAGACAGTAGGAAGAGTCAGTCTTCTTGTACTTAAGTCGGCATTGTGCCTTTTGTATTTAATTCCGATTCAATTTCTGTGTTTCATCGTCAATAAGAAAGTCAGAGGGATACAGTAAACCTGAAGTGAAGCATCGGAATTTTAAACTAGTGTCACAGGAATGGTTCAAAACATAGACAGTAGGAAGAGGTAGTCTTCATGTACTTAAGTCGGCATTGTGCCTTTTCTATCTAATTCCGACGCAATTTCGGTGTTTCATCGTCAATAAGAAGGTCCACGTGGTACAGTAAACCTAAAGTGAAGCATCGGAATCTATAACTAGTGTCACAGGAATGGTTCAAATATAGACACTAAGAAGCGTCGGTCATCTTGTACGTAAGTCGGCATTGTGCCCTTTGTATTTAATTCCGATGCAATTTCTGTGTTTCATCGTCAATAAGAAGGTCCAAGGGTTTCAGTAAACCTGAAGTGAAGCATCGGAAACTATAACTAGTGTCACAGGGATGGCTCAAAACATAGTCAGTAAGAAGAGTCAGTCTTCTTGTACTTAAGTCGGCATTGTGCATTTTGTATTTAATTCGGATGCAAATTCTGTGATTCATCGTCAATAAGAAGGTCGAAGGGATACAGTAAACCTGAAGTGAAGTACCGGAATCTATAACTAGTGTCAGAGGAATGGTTCAAAACATAGACAGTAGGAAGAGTCAGTCTTCTTGTACTTAAGTCGGCATTGTGCCTTTTGTATTTAATTCCGATGCAATTTATGTGTTTCATCGTCAACAAGAAGGTCCAAGGGATTCAGTAAACCTGAAGTGAAGCATCGGAATCTATAACTAGTGTCACAGGAATGGTTCAAAACATCGACAGTAGGAAGAGTCAGTCATCTTGTACTTAAGTCGGCATTGTGCCTTTTGTATTTAATTTTGATGCAATTTCTGTGTTTCATCGTCAATAAGAACGTCAGAGGGATACAGTAAACCGGAAGTGAAGCATCGGAATCTAGAACTAGTGTCACAGGAATGGTTCAAATCACAGTCAGTAAGAAGAGTCAGTCTTCTTGTACTTATGTCGGCATTGTGCTTTTTGTATTTAATTCCGATGCAATTTCTGTGTTTCATCGTCAATAAGAAGGTCCAAGGGATACAGTAAACCTGAAGTGAAATATCGAAATCTATAACTAGTGTCACAGGAATGGATCAGGATATAGTCAGTAAGAAGATTCAGTCTTCTTGTACTTAAGTCGGCATTGTGCCTTTTGTATTTAATTCCGATGCAATTTCTGTGTTTCATCGTCAATAAGAAGGTCCAAGGGATACAGTAAACCTGAAGTGAAGGATCGGAATCCATAACTAGTGTCACGGGAATGGGTCATAACATAGGCAGTAGGAAGAGACAGTCTTCTTGTACATAAGTCGGAATTGTGCCTTTTCTATTTAATTCCGATGCAATTTCTGTGTTTCGTCGTCAATAAGAAGGTCCAAGGGATACAGTAAACCTGAAGTGAAGCATCGAAATCTATAACTAGCGTGACAGGAATGGTTCAAAACATAGACAGTAAGAAGAATCAGTCTTCTTGTACTTAAGTCGGCATTTTGCCTTTTGTATTTAATTTATATGCAATTTCTGTGTTTCATCGTCAGTAAGAAGGTCCAAGGGATACAGTAAACCTGAAGTGAAGCATCGGAATCTATAACTAGTGTCACTGGGATGGTTCAAATCTTAGTAACAAGAGTCAGTTTTCTTGTACTTAAGTCGGCATTGTGCCTTTTGTATTTAATTCAGATGCTATTTCTGTGTTTCATCGTCAATACGAAGGACACAGGGACACAGTATACCTGAAGCGAAGGATCGAAATCTATAACTAGTTTCAAAGGAATGGTTCAAATATAGACAGTAAGAAGAGTTAGTCATCTTGTACTTAAGTCGGCATTGTGCCTTTTGTATTTAATTCCGATGCAATTTCTGTGTTTCATCGTAAATAAGAAGGTCCAAGGGATACAGTAAACCTGAAGTGAAGCATCGGAATCTATAACTAGTGTCACAGGAATGGTTCAAACCTAGTCAGAGAGAAGAGCCAGTCTTCTTATACTTAAGTCGGATTGTGCTTTTTGTATTTAATTCCGATGCAATTTCTGTGTTTCATCGTCAACAAGAATGTCCAAGGGATACAGTAAACCTGACGTGAAGCATCGGAATCTATAACTAGATTCACAGGAATGGTTCAAAACATAGACAGTAGGAAGAGTCAGTCTTCTTGTACTTAGGTCGGCATTGTGCCTTTTGTATTTAATTCCGATGCAATATCTCTGTTTCATTGTCAATACGGAGGTCCAACGGATACAGTAATCCGGAACTGAAGCATCGGAATCCATAATTAGTGTCACAGGAACGGTTCAAAACATAGTCAGTGAGAGGAGTCAGTCTTCTTGTACTTAAGTCGACATTGTGCCTTTAGTATTTAATTCCGATGCAATTTCTGTGTTTCATCGTCAATTCGAAGGTCCACGGGATACAGTAAACCTGAAGTGAAGCATCGGAATCTACAACTAGTCTCACAGGAATGGTTCAAAACATAGTCAGTAAGAAGAGTCAGTCTTCTTGTACTTAAGTCGGCATTGTGCCTTTTGTATTTAATTCCGATGCAATTTCTGTGTTTCATCGTCAACAAGAATGTCCAAGGGATACAGTAAACCTGACGTGAAGCATCGGAATCTATAACTAGATTCACAGGAATGGTTCAAAACATAGACAGTAGGAAGAGTCAGTCTTCTTGTACTTAAGTCGGCATTGTGCCTTTTGTATTTAATTCCGATTCAATTTCTGTGTTTCATCGTCAATAAGAAGGTCAGAGGGATACAGTAAACCTGAAGTGAAGCATCGGAATCGAAAACTAGTGTCACAGGAATGGTTCAAAACATAGACAGAAGGAAGAGGTAGTCTTTTTGTACTTAAGTCGGCATTGTGCCTTTTCTATCTAATTCCGACGCAATTTCGGTGTTTCGTCGTCAATAAGAAGGTCCACGTGATACAGTGAAAATGAAGTGAAGCATCGGAATCTATAACTAGTGTCACAGGAATGGTTCAAATATAGACAGTAAGAAGAGTCAGTCATCTTGTACTTAAGTCGGCATTGTGCCTTTTGTATTTAATTCCGATGCAATTTCTGTGTTTCATCGTCAATAAGAAGGTCCAAGGGTTTCAGTAAACCTGAAGTGAAGCATCGGAATCTATAACTAGTGTCACAGGAATGGTTAAAACATAGTCAGTAAGAAGAGTCAGTCTTCTTGTACTTAAGTCGGCATTGTGCCTTATGTATTTAATTCCGATGCAAATTCTGTGTCTCATCATCAATAAGAAGGTCGAAGGGATACAGTAAACCTGAAGTGAAGTACCGGAATCTATAACTAGTGTCACAGGAATGGTTCAAAACATAGACAGTAAGAAGGGTCCGTCTTCTTGTACTTAAGTCGGCATTGTGCATTTTGTATTTAATTCCGATTCAATTTCTGTGTTTCATCGTCATTAAGAAGGTCAGAGGGATACAGTATACCTGAAGTGAAGCATCGGAATCTAAAACTAGTGTCACAGGAATGGTTCAAATCATAGACAGTAGGAAGAGGTAGTCTTCATGTACTTAAGTCGGCATTGTGCCTTTTCTATCTAATTCCGACGCAATTTCGGTGTTTCGTCGTCAATAAGAAGGTCCACGTGGTACAGTAAACCTGAAATGAAGCATCGGAATTTATAACTAGTGTCACAGGAATGGTTCAAATATAGACACTAAGGAGAGTCAGTCATCTTGTACTTAAGTCAGCATTGTACCTTTTGTATTTAATTCCGATGCAATTTCTGTGTTTCATCGTCAACAAGAATGTCCAAGGGATACAGTAAACCTGAAGTGAAGCATCGGAATCTATAACTAGATTCACAGGAATGGTTCAAAACATAGACAGTAAGCAGAGTCACCCTTCTTGTACTTAAGTCGGCATTGCGCCTTTTCTATTTAATTCCGATGCAATTTCTGTGTTTCATCGTCAATAGGAAGGTCAGAGGGATACAGTAAACCGGAGGTGAAGCATCGGAATCTATAACTCGTGTCACAGGAATGGTTCAAAGCATAGACATCGGAAGAGTCAGACTTCTTGTACTTAAGTCGGCATTGTGCCTTTTCTATTTAATTCCGATGCAATTTCTGTGTTTCGTCGCCAATAAGAAGGTGCAAAGGGTACAGTAAACCTGAAGTAAAGCATCGGAATCTATAACTAATGTCACAGGAATGGTTCAAAACATAGACAGTAGGAAGAGTCAGTCTTCTTGTACTTAGGTCGGCATTGTGCCTTTTGTATTTAATTCCGATGCAATATCTGTGTTTCATTGTCAATTCGAAGGTCCACGCGATACAGTAAACCTGAAGTGAAGCATCGGAATCTACAACTAGTCTCACAGGAATGGTTGAAAACATAGTCAGTAAGAAGAGTCAGTCTTCTTGTACTTAAGTCGGCATTGTGCCTTTTCTATTTAATTCCGATGCAATTTCTGTGTTTCATCGTCAACAAGAATGTCCAAGGGATACAGTAAACCTGAAGTGAAGCATCGGAATCTATAACTAGATTCACAGGAATGGTTCAAAACATAGACAGTAGGAAGAGTCAGTCTTCCTTTACTTAAGTCGGCATTGTGCCTTTTGTTTTTAATTCCGATTCAATTTCTGTGTTTCATCGTCAATAAGAAGGTCAGAGGGATACAGTAAACCTGAAGTGAAGCATCGGAATCTAAAACTAGTGTCACAGGAATGGTTCAAAGCATAGACAGAAGGAAGAGGTAGTCTTTTTGTACTTAAGTCGGCATTGTGCCTTTTCTATCTAATTCCGACGCAATTTCGGTGTTTCGTCGTCAATAAGAAGGTCCACGTGATACAGTAAACCTGAAGTGAAGCATCGGAATCTATAACTAGTGGCACAGGAATGGTTCAAATATAGACAGTAAGAAAAGTCAGTCATCTTGTACTTAAGTCGGCATTGTGCCTTTTGTATTTAATTCCGATGCAATTTCTGTGTTTCATCGTCAATAAGAAGGTCCAAGGGTTGCAGTAAACCTGAAGTGAAGCATCGGAATCTATAACTAGTGTCACAGGAATGGTTCAAAACATAGTAAGTAAGAAGAATCAGTCTTCTTGTACTTAAGTCGGCATTGTGCCTTTTGTATTTAATTCCGATGCAAATTCTGTGTTTCATCGTCAATAAGAAGGTCGAAAGGGATACAGTAAACCTGAAGTGAAGTACCGGAATCTATAACTAGTGTCACAGGAATGGTTCAAAACATAGACAGTAAGAATGGTCCGTCTTCTTGTACTTAAGTCGGCATTGTGCCTTTTGTATTTAATTCCGATGCAATTTCTGTGTTTCATCGTCAATGAGAAGGTCAGAGGGATACAGTAAACCTGAAGTGAAGCATCGGAACTTATAACTAGTTTCACAGGAATGGTTCAAAACATAGACAGTAGGTAGAGTCAGTCTTCTTGTACTTAAGTCGGCATTGTGCATTTTGTATTTAATTCCGATTCAATTTCTGTGTTTCATCGTCAATAAGATGGTCAGAGGGATACAGTATACCTGAAATGAAGCATCGGAATCTATAACTAGTGTCACAGGAATGGTTCAAATTTAGACACTAAGAAGAGTCAGTCATCTTGTACTTAAGTCGGCATTGTGCCTTTTGTATTTAATCCCGATGCAATTTCTGTGTTTCATCGTCAATAAGAAGGTCCAAGGGGATCAGTAAACCTGAAGTGAAGCATCGGAATCTATAACTAGTGTCTCAGGAATGGTTCAAAACATATTCAGTAAGAAGAGTCAGTCTTCTTGTACTTAAGTCGGCATTGTGCCTTTTGAATTTAATTCCGATACAAATTCTGTGTTTCATCGTCAATAACAAGGTCGAAGGGATACAGTAAACCTGAAGTGAAGTACCGGAATCTATAACTAGTGTCACAGGAATGGTTCAAAACATAGACAGTAGGAAGAGTCAGTCTTCTTGTACTTAAGTCGGCATTGTGCCGTTTCTATATAATTCCGATGCAATTTCAGTGTTTCATCGTCAATAAGAAGGTCCAAGGGATACAGTAAAGCTGAAGTGAAGCATCGGAATCTATAAATAGTGTCACAGGAATCGTTCAAAACATAGTCAGTAAGAAGAGTCAGTCTTCAAGTATTTAAGTCGGCATTGTGCCTTTTGTATTTAATTCCGATTCAATTTCTGTGTTTCATCGTCAATAAGATGGTCAGAGGGATACAGTAAACCTGAAGTGAAGCATCGGAATCTAGAACTTTTGTCACAGGAATGGTTCAAAACGTAGACAGTAAGAAGGGCCCGTTTTCTTGTACTTAAGTCTGCATTGTGCATTTTGTATTTAATTCCGATGTAATTTCTGTGTTTCATCGTCAATACGAAGGACACAGGGACACAGTATACCTGAAGCGAAGCATCGATATCTATAACTAGTGTCATAGGAATGGTTCCAAACATAGTCAGTAAGAAGAGCCAGGCTTCTTGTACTTAAGTCGGCATTGTGCCTTTTCTATATAATTCCGATGCAATTTCAGTGTTTCATCGTCAATAAGAATGTACAAGGGATACAGTAAACCTGAAGTGAAGCATCGGAATCTATAACTGGTGTCACAGGAATGGTTCAAACAAAGTCAGTAAGAAGAGTCAGTCTTCTTGTACTTAAGTCGGCATTGTGATCTTTGTATTTAATTCCGATGCAGTTTCTGTGTTTCATCGTCAATAAGAGGGTCCAAGGGATACAGTAAACCTGAAGTGAACATCCGAACCTATAACTAGGGTCACAGGAATGTTTCAAACATAGTCAGTAGGAAGAGTCAGTCTTCTTGTACTTAAGTCGGCATTGTGCCTTTTCTATTTAATTGCGATGCAATTTGTGTGTTTCATCGTCAATAAAAAGGTCGCAGGAATACAGTAAACCTGAGGTGAAGTATCGGAATCTATAACTAGAGTCACAGGAATGGTTCAAAACATAGTCAGTAAGGAGAGTCAGTCTCCTTGTACATAAGTCGGCATTGTGCCTTTTCTATTTAATTCCGAAGCAATATGTGTGTTTCATCATCAATAAGAAGGTCCAAGGGATACAGTAAACCTGAAGTGAAGCATCGGAATGTGTAACTAGCGTCACAGGAATGGTTCAAAACATAGACAGTAAGGAGAGTCAGTCTTCTTGTACTTAAGTCGGCATTGTGCCTTTTCTATTTAATTCCGTTGCAATATCTGTGTTTCATCGTCAATAGGAAAGTCAGAGGGACACAGTAAACCGGAGGTGAAGCATCGGAATCTATAACTCGTGTCACAGGAATGGTTCAAAACATAGACAGTAGGAAGAGTCAGTCTTCTTGTACTTAAGTCGGCATTGTGCCTTTTCTATGTAATTCCGATGCAATTTCTGTGTTTAGTCGCCAATAAGTAGGTGCAAAGTATACGGTAAACCTGAAGTAAAGCATCGGAATCTATAACTAATGTCACAGGAATGGTTTAAAACATAGACAGGAGGAAGAGTCAGTCTTCTTGTACTTAGGTCGGCATTGTGCCTTTTGTATTTAATTCCGATGCAATATCTCTGTTTCATTGTCAATACGGAGGTCCAAGGGATACAGTAAGCCGGAACTGAAGCATCGGAATCCATAATTAGTGTAACAGGAACGGTTCAAAACATAGTCAGTGAGAAGAGTCAGTCTTCTTGTACTTAAGAAGACATTATGCCTTTTGTATTTAATTCCGATGCAATTTCTGTGTTTCATCGTCTATAAGAAGGTCCAGGGGATACAGTAAACCTGAAGAGAAGTACCGGAATCTATAACTAGTGTCACAGGAATGGTTCAAAACATAGACAGTAGGAAGAGTCAGTCTTCTTGTACTTAAGTCGGCATTGTGCCTTTTGTATTTAATTCAGATGCTATTTCTGTGTTTCATCGTCAATACGAAGGACACAGGGACACAGTATACCGGAAGCGAAGCATCGATATCTATAACTTGTGTCATAGGGATGGTTCCAAACATAGTCAGTAAGAAGAACCAGTCTTCTTGTACTTAAGTCGGCATTGTTCCTTTTCTATTTAATTCCGATGCAATTTCAGTGTTTCATCGTCAATAAGAAGGTCCAAGGGATACAGTAAAGCTGAAGGGAAGCATCGGAATCTATAAATAGTGTCACAGGAATGGTTCAAAACATAGTCAGTAAGAAGAGTCAGTCTTCATGTATTTAAGTCGGCATTGTGCCTTTTGTATTTAATTCCGATTCAATTTCTGTGTTTCATCGTCAATAAGATGGTCAGAGGGATACAGTAAACCTGAAGTGAAGCATCGGAATCTAGAACTTTTGTCACAGGAATGGTTCAAACAAAGTCAGTAAGAAGAGTCAGTCTGCTTGTACTTAAGTCGGCATTGTGCTCTTTGTATTTAATTCCGATGCAGTTTCTGTGTTTCATCGTCAATAAGAAGGTCAGAGGGATACAGCAAACCTGAAGTGAAGCTTCCGAACCTATAACTAGTGTCACAGGAATGGTTCAAAACATAGTCAGTAGGAAGAGTCAGTCTTCTTGTACTTAGGTCGGCATTGTGCCTTTTGTATTTAATTCTGATGCAATATCTGTGTTTCATTGTCAATGCGGAGGTCCAAGGGATACAGTAAGCCGGAACTGAAGCCTCGGAATCCATAATTAGTGTCACAGGAACGGTTCAAAGCATAGTCAGTGAGAAGAGTCAGTCTTCTTGTACTTAAGTCGACATTGTGCCTTTTGTATTTAATTCCGATGCAATTTCTGTGTTTCATCGTCTATAAGAAGGTCCAAGGGATACAGTAAACCTGAAGTGAAGCATCGGAATCTACAACTAGTCTCACAGGAATGGTTCAAAACATAGTCAGTAAGAAGAGTCAGTCTTCTTGTACTTAAGTCGGCATTATGCCTTTTGTATTTAATTCCGATGCAATTTCTGTGCTTCATCCTCAATAAGATGGTCCAACGGATACAGTAAACCTGAAGTGAAGCATCGGAATCTATAACTAGTGTCACAGGAATGGTACAAAGCATAGAAAGTAGGAAGAAATAGTCTTCTTGTACTTAAGTCGGCATTGTGCATTTTCTATTAAATTCCGACGCTATTTCTGTGGTTCGTCGTCAATAAGAAGGTCCAATTGATACTGTAAACCTGAAGTGAAGCATCGGAATCTATAACTAGTTTCACAGGAATGGTTCAAAACATAGACAGTAGGAAGAGTCAGTCTTCTTGTACTTAAGTCGGCATTGTGCCTTTTGTATTTAATTCCGATTCAATTTCTGTGTTTCATCGTCAATAAGAATGTCAGAGGGTTACAGTAAACCTGAAGTGAAGCATCGGAATCTAAAACTATTGTCACAGGAATGGTTGAAAACATAGACAGTAGGAAGAGGTAGTCTTCATGTACTTAAGTAGGCATTGTGCCTTTTCTATCTAATTCCGACGCAATTTCGGTGTTTCGTCGTCAATAAGAAGGTCCACGTGGTACAGTAAACCTGAAGTGAAGCATCGGAATCTATAACTAGTGTCACAGGAATGGTTCAAATATAGACACTAAGAAGCGTGAGTCATCTTGTACGTAAGTCGGCATTGTGCCTTTTGTATTTAATTCCGATGCAATATCTGTGTTTCATCGTCAATAAGAAGGTCCAAGGGTTTCAGTAATCCTGAAGTGAAGCATCGGAATCTATAACTAGTGTCACAGGAATGGTTCAAAACATAGACAGTAGGAAGAGTCAGTCATCTTGTACTTAAGTCGGCATTGTGCCTTTTGTGTTTAATTTTGATGCAATTTCTGTGTTTCATCGTCAATAAGAACGTCAGAGGGATACAGTAAACCGGAAGTGAGGCATCGGAATCTAGAACTAGTGTCACAGGAATGGTTCAAATCACAGTCAGTAAGAAGAGCCAACCTTCTTGTACTTATGTCGGCATTGTGCCTTTTGTATTTAATTCCGATGCAATTTCTGTGTTTCATCGTCTATAAGCAGGTCCAAGGGATACAGTAAACCTGAAGTGAAGCATCGGAATCTACAACTAGTCTCACAGGAATGGTTCAAAACATAGTCAGTAAGAAGAGTCAGTCTTCTTGTACTTAAGTCGGCATTATGCCTTTTGTATTTAATTCCGATGCAATTTCTGTGCTTCATCCTCAATAAGATGGTCCAACGGATACAGTAAACCTGAAGTGAAGCATCGGAATCTATAACTAGTGTCACAGGAATGGTACAAAGCATAGACAGTAGGAAGAAATAGTCTTCTTGTACTTAAGTCGGCATTGTGCCTTTTCTATTAAATTCCGACGCTATTTCTGTGGTTCGTCGTCAATAAGAAGGTCCAAGTGATACTGTAAACCTGAAGTGAAGCATCGGAATCTATAACTAGTTTCACAGGAATGGTTCAAAACATAGACAGTAGGAAGAGTCAGTCTTCTTGTACTTAAGTCGGCATTGTGCCTTTTGTATTTAATTCCGATTCAATTTCTGTGTTTCATCGTCAATAAGAATGTCAGAGGGTTACAGTAAACCTGAAGTGAAGCATCGGAATCTAAAACTAGTGTCACAGGAATGGTTGAAAACATAGACAGTAGGAAGAGGTAGTCTTCATGTACTTAAGTCGGCATTGTGCCTTTTCTATCTAATTCCGACGCAATTTCGGTGTTTCGTCGTCAATAAGAAGGTCCACGTGGTACAGTAAACCTGAAGTGAAGCATCGGAATCTATAACTAGTGTCACAGGAATGGTTCAAATATAGACACTAAGAAGCGTGAGTCATCTTGTACGTAAGTCGGCATTGTGCCTTTTGTATTTAATTCCGATGCAATATCTGTGTTTCATCGTCAATAAGAAGGTCCAAGGGTTTCAGTAATCCTGAAGTGAAGCATCGGAATCTATAACTAGTGTCACAGGAATGGTTCAAAACATAGACAGTAGGAAGAGTCAGTCATCTTGTACTTAAGTCGGCATTGTGCCTTTTGTGTTTAATTTTGATGCAATTTCTGTGTTTCATCGTCAATAAGAACGTCAGAGGGATACAGTAAACCGGAAGTGAGGCATCGGAATCTAGAACTAGTGTCACAGGAATGGTTCAAATCACAGTCAGTAAGAAGAGCCAGTCTGCTTGTACTTATGTCGGCATTGTGCCTTTTGTATTTAATTCCGATGCAAATTCTGTGTTTCATCGTCAATAATAAGGTCCAAGGGATACAGTAAACCTAAAGTGAAGTATCGAAATCTAAAACTAGTGTCACAGGAATGGATCAGGATATAATCAGTAAGAAGATTCAGTCTTCTTGTACTTAAGTCGGCATTGTGCCTTTTGTATTTAATTCCGATGCAATTTCTGTGTTTCATCGTCAATAAGAAGGTCCAAGGGATACAGTAAACCTGAAGTGAAGAATCGGAATCCATAACTAGTGTCACGGGAATGGGTCATAACATAGACAGTAGGAAGAGACAGTCTTCTTGTACATAAGTCGGAATTGTGCCTTTTCTATTTAATTCCGATGCAATTTCTGTGTTTCGTCGTCAATAAGAAGGTCCAAGGGATACAGTAAACCTGAAGTGAAGCATCGGAATCTATAACTAGTGTCACTGGGATGGTTCAAAACATAGTCAGTAACAAGAGTCAGTTTTCTTGTACTTAAGTCGGCATTGTGCCTATTGTATTTAATTCAGATGCTATTTCTGTGTTTCATCGTCAATACGAAGGACACAGGGACACAGTATACCTGAAGCGAAGGATCGAAATCTATAACTAGTGTCAAAGGAATGGTTCAAATATAGACAGCAAGAAGAGTTAGTCAGCTTGTACTTAAGCCGGCATTGTGCCTTTTGTATTTAATTCCGATGCAAATTCCGTGTTTCATCGTAAATAAGAAGGTCCAAGGGATACAGTAAACCTGAAGTGAAGCATCGGAATCTAGAACTAGTGTCACAGGAATGGTTCAAACCTAGTCAGTAAGAAGAGTCAGTCTTCTTGTGCTTAAGTCGGATTGTGCTTTTTGTATTTAATTCCGATGCAATTTCTGTGTTTCATCGTCAATAAGAAGGTCCAACGGATACAGTAAACCAGAAGTGAAGCATGGGAATCTAAAACTAGTGTCACAGGAATGGTTCAAAAATAGTCAGTAAGAAGAGTCAGTCTTCTTGTACTTAAGTCGGCATTGTGCATTTTCTATTTAATTCCGATTCAATTTCTGTGTTTCATCGTTAATAAGTAGGGCAGAGGGATACAGTAAACCTGAGAAAAGCATCGGAATCTATAACTAGTGTCACAGGAATGGTTCAAAACATAGTCAGTAAGGAGAGTCAGTCTTCTTGTACTTAAGTCGGCATTGTGCCTTTTCTATTAAATTCCGCTGCAGTTTCTGTGTTTCATCGTCAATAAGAAGGTCCATGGGATACAGTAAACCTGAAGTGAAGCATGGGAATCTGTAACTAGCGTCACAGGAATGGTTCAAAGCATAGACAGTAAGAAGAGTCACCCTTCTTGTACTTAAGTCGGCATTGCGCCTTTTCTATTTAATTCCGATGCAATTTCTGTGTTTCATCGTCAATAGGAAGGTCAGAGGGATACAGTAAACCGGAGGTGAAGCATCGGAATCTATAACTCGTGTCACAGGAATGGTTCAAAGCATAGACAGTCGGAAGAGCCAGACTTCTTGTACTTAAGTAGGCATTGTGCCTTTTCTATTAAATTCCGATGCAATTTCTGTGTTTCGTCGCCCATAAGAAGGTGAAAAGGATACAGTAAACCTGAAGTAAAGCATCGGAATCTATAACTAATGTCACAGGAGTGGTTCAAAACATTGACAGTAGGAAGAGTCAGTCTTCTTGTACTTAGGTCGGCAATGTGCCTTTTGTATTTAATTCCGATGCAATATCTGTGTTTCATTGTCAATACGGAGGTCCAAGGGATACAGTAAACCTGAAGTGAAGCATCGGAATCTACAACTAGTCTCACAGGAATGGTTCAAAACATAGTCGGTAAGAAGAGTCAGTCTTCTTGTACTTAAGTCGGCATTGTGCCTTTTGTATTTAATTCCAATGCAATTTCTGTGTTTCATCGTCAACAAGAATGTCCAAGGGATACAGTAAACCTGAAGTGAAGCATCGGAATCTATAACTAGTTTCACAGGAATGGTTCAAAGCATAGACAGTAGGAAGAGTCAGTCTTCTTGTACTTAAGTCGGCATTGTGCATTTTGTATTTAATTCCGATTCAATTTCTGTGTTTCATCGTCAATAAGAAGGTCAGAGGGATACAGTAAACCTGAAGTGAAGCATCGGAATCTAAAACTAGTGTCACAGGAATGGTTCAAAACATAGACAGATGGAAGAGGTAGTCTTTTTGTACTTAAGTCGGCATTGTGCCTTTTCTATCTAATTCCGACGCAATTTCGGTGCTTCGTCGTCAATAAGAAGTTCCACGTCATACAGTAAACCTGAAGTGAAGCATCGGAATCTATAACTAGTGTCACAGGAATGGTTCAAATATAGACACTAAGAAGTGTCAGTCATCTTGTACTTAAGTCGGCATTGTGCCTTTTGTATTTAATTCCGATGCAATTTCTGTGTTTCATCGTCAATAAGAAGGTCCAAGGGTTTCAGTAAACCTGAAGTGAAGCGTCGGAATCTATAACTAGTGTCACAGGAATGGTTCAAAACATAGTCAATAAGAAGAGTCAGTCTTCTTGTACTTAAGTCGGCATTGTGCCTTTTGAATTTAATTCCGATGCAAATTCTGTGTTTCATCGTCAATAAGAAGGTCGACGGGATACAGTAACCCTGAAGTGAGGTACCGGAATCTATATCTAGTGTCACAGGAATGGTTCAAAACATAGACAGTAGGAAGAGTCAGTCTTCTTGTACTTAAGTAGGCATTGTGCCTTTTGTATTTAATTCAGATGCTATTTCTGTGTTTCATCGTCAATACGAAGGACACAGGGACACAGTATACTTGAAGCGAAGCATCGATATCTATAACTAGTGTCATAGGAATGGTTCCAAACATAGTCAGTAAGAAGAGCCAGTCTTCTTGTTCTTAAGTCGGCATTGTGCCTTTTCTATTTAATTGCGATGTAATTTGTGTGTTTCATCGTCAATAAGAAGGTCGGAGGAATACAGTAAACCTAAGGTGAAGCATCGGAATCTATAACTAATGTCACAGGAATGGTTCAAAACATAGACAGTAAGGAGAGTCAGTCTTCTTGTACTTAAGTCGGCATTGTGCGTTTTCTATTTAATTCCGTTGCAATATCTGTGTTTCATCGTCAATAGGAAGGTCAGAGGGATACAATAAACCGGAAGTAAAGCATCGGAATCTATAACTCGTGTCACAGGAATGGTTCAAAACATAGACAGTAGGAAGTCAGCCTTCTTGTACTTAAGTCTGCATTGTGCCTTATCTGTGTAATTCCGATGCAATTTCTGTGTTTGGTCGCCAATGAGAAGGTGCAAAGGATACGGTAAACCTGAAGTAAAGCATCGGAATCTATAACTAATGTCACAGGAATGGTTTAAAACATAGACAGTAGGAATAGTCAGTCTTCTTGCACTTAGGTCGGCATTGTGCCTTTTGTATTTAATTCCGATGCAATATCTGTGTTTCATTGTCAATACGGAGGTCCAACGGATACAGTAAGCGGGAACTGAAGCATCGGAATCCATATTTAGTGTCACAGGAACGGTGCAAAGCATAGGCAGTGAGAAGAGTCATTCTTCTTGTACTTAAGTCGACATTGTGCCTTTTGTATTTAATTCCGATGCAATTTCTGTGTTTCATCGTCTATAAGAAGGTCCAAGGGATACAGTAAACCAGAAGTGAAGCATCGGAATCTACAACTAGTCTCACAGGAATGGTTCAAAACATAGTCTGTAAGAAGAGTCAGTCTTCTTGTATTTAAGTCGGCATTATGCCTTTTGTATTTAATTCCGATGCAATTTCTGTGCTTCATCCTCAATAAGATGGTCCCACGGATACAGTAAACCTGAAGTGAAGCATCGGAATCTATAACTAGTGTCTCAGGAATGGTACAAAACATAGACAGTAGGAAGAAATAGTCTTCTTGTACTTAAGTCGGCATTGTGCCTTTTCTATTTAATTCCGACGCTATTTCTGTGGTTCGTCGTCAATAAGAAGGTCCAAGTGATACAGTAAACCTGAAGTGAAGCATCGGAATCTATAACCCGCGTCACAGGAATGGTTCAAAACATAGACAGTAAGAACAGTCAGTCTTCTTGTACTTAAGTCGGCATTGTGCCTTTTGTATTTAATTCCGATGCAATTTCTGTGTTTCATCGTCAATAAGAAGGTCCAAGGGTTTCAGCAAACCTGAAGTGAAGCATCGGAATCTATAACTAGTGTCACAGGAACGGTTCAAAACATTGCCAGTAAGGAGAGTCAGTCTCCTTGTACATAAGACGGCATTGTGCCTTTTGTATTTAATTCCGATCAATTTCTGTGTTTCATCGTCAACAAGAATGTCCAAGGGATAAAGTAAACCTAAAGTGAAGCATCGGAATCTATAACTAGTTTCACAGGAATGGTTCAAAACATAGACAGTAGGAAGAGTCAGTCTTCTTGTACTTAAGTCGGCATTGTGCCTTTTGTATTTAATTCCGATTCAATTTCTGCGTTTCATCGTCAATAAGAAGGTCAGAGGGATACAGTAAACCTGAAGTGAAGCATCGGAATCTGAAACTAGTGTCAAAAGAATGGTTCAAAACTTAGACAGTAGGAAGAGGTAGTCTTCATGTACTTAAGTCGGCATTGTGCCTTTTCTATCTAATTCCGAGGCAATTTCGGTGTTTCGTCGTCAATAAGAAGGTCCACGTGGTACAGTAAACCTGAAGTGAAGCATCGGAATCTATAACTAGTGTCACAGGAATGGTTCAAATATAGACACTAAGAAGAGTCAGACATCTTGTACGTAAGTCGGCATTGTGCCTTTTGTATTTAATTCCGATGCAATTTCTGTGTTTCATCGTCAATGAGAAGGTCCAAGAGATTCAGTAAACCTGAAGTGAAGCATCGGAATCTATAACTAGTGTCACAGGAATGGTTCAAAACATAGACAGTAGGAAGAGTAAGTCATCTTGTACTTAAGTCGGCATTGTGCCTTTTGTATTTAATTTTGATGCAATTTCTGTGGTTCATCGTCAGTAACAAGGTCAGAGGGATACAGAAAACCGGAAGTGAAGCATCGGAATCTAGAACTAGTGTCACAGGAATGGTTCAAATCGCAGTCAGTAAGAAGAGTCAGTCTTCTTGTACTTAAGTCGGCATTGTGCCTTTTGTATTTAATTCCGATGCAATTTCTGTGTTTCATCGTCAATAAGAAGGTCCAAGGGATACAGTAAACCTGAAGTGAAGTATCGAAATCTATAACTAGTGTCACAGGAATGGATCAGGATATAGACAGTAAGAAGATTCAGTCTTCTTGCACATAAGTCGGCATTGTGGCTTTTGTATCTAATTCCGATTCAATTTCGGTGTTTCGTCGTCAATAAGAAGGTCCACGTGGTACAGTAAACCTGAAGTGAAGCATCGGAATCTATAACTAGTGTCACAGGAATGGTTCAAATATAGACACTAAGAAGAGTCAGTCATCTTGTACGTAAGTGGCATTGTGCCTTTTGTATTTAATTCCGATGCAATTTCTGTGTTTCATCGTCAATGAGAAGGTCCAAGAGATTCAGTAAACCTGAAGTGAAGCATCGGAATCTATAACTAGTGTCACAGGAATGGTTCAAAACATAGACAGTAGGAAGAGTAAGTCATCTTGTACTTAAGTCGGCATTGTGCCTTTTGTATTTAATTTTGATGCAATATCTGTGTTTCATCGTCAATAAGATGGTCCAAGGGATACAGTAAACCTGAAGTGAAGCATCGGAATCTATAACTAGCGTCACAGGAATGGTTCAAAACCTAGACAGTAAGAAGAGTCAGTCTTCTTGTACTTAAGTCGGTATTTTGCCTTTTGTATTTAATTTATATGCAATTTCTATGTTTCATCGTCAGTAAGAAGGTCCAAGGGATACAGTAAACCTGAAGTGAAGCATCGGAATCTATAACTAGTGTCACTGGGATGGTTCAAAACATAGTCAGTAAGAAGAGTCAGTTTTCTTGTACTTAAGTCGGCATTGTGCCTTTTGTATTTAATTCAGATGCTATTTCTGTGTTTCATCGTCAATACGAAGGACACAGGGACACAGTATACCTGAAGCGAAGGATCGAAATCTATAACTAGTGTCAAAGGAATGGTTCAAATATAGACAGTAAGAAGAGTCAGTCATCTTGTACTTAAGTCGGCATTGTGCCTTTTGTATTTAATTCCGATGCAATTTCTGTGTTTCATCGTAAATAAGAAGGTCCAAGGGATACAGTAAACCTGAAGTGAAGCATCGGAATCTATAACTAGTGTCACAGGAATGGTTCAAAAATAGTCAGTAAGAAGAGTCAGTCTTCTTGTACTTAAGTCGGCATTGTGCATTTTCTATTTAATAGCGATTCAATTTCTGTGTTTCATCGTCAATAAGTAGGTCAGAGGGATACAGTAAACCTGAGAAAAGCATCAGAATCTATAACTAGTGTCACAGGAATGGTTCAAAACATAGTCAGTAAGGAGAGTCAGTCTTCTTGTACTTAAGTCGGCATTGTGCCTTTTCTATTAAATTCCGCTGCAATTTCTGTGTTTCATCGTCAATAAGAAGGTCCAAGGGATACAGTAAACCTGAAGTGAAGCTTCGGAATCTGTAACTAGCGTCACAGGAATGGTTCAAAACATAGACAGTAAGAAGTGTCACCCTTCTTGCATTTAAGTCGGCATTGCGCCTATTCTATTTAATTCCGATGCAATTTTGGTGTTTCGTCGTCAATAGGAAGGTCAGAGGGATACAGTAAACCGGAGGTGAAGCATCGGAATCTATAACTCGTGTCACAGGAATGGTTCAAAGCATAGACAGTCGGAAGAGTCAGACTTCTTGTACTTAAGTCGGCATTGTGCCTTTTCTATTTAATTCCGATGCAATTTCTGTGTTTCGTCGCCAATAACAAGGTGCAAAGGATACAGTAAACCTGAAGTAAAGCATCGGAATCTATAACTAATGTCACAGGAATGGTTCAAAACATAGACAGTAGGAAGAGTCAGTCTTCTTGTACTTAGGTTGGCATTTTGCCTTTTGTATTTAATTCCGATGCAATATCTGTGTTTCATTGTCAATACGGAGGTCCAAGGGATACAGTAAGCCGGAACTGAAGCATCGGAATCCATAATTAGTGTCACAGGAACGGTTCAAAACATAGTCAGTCTTCTTGTACGTAAGTCGACATTGTGCCTTTAGTATTTAATTCCGATGCAATTTCTGTGTTTCATCGTCAATACGAAGGTCCACGGGATACAGTAAACCTGAAGTGAAGCATCGGAATCTACAACTAGTCTCACAGGAATGGTTCAAAACATAGTCAGTAAGAAGAGTCAGTCTTCTTGTACTTAAGTCGGCATTGTGCCTTTTGTATTTAATTCCGATGCAATTTCAGTGTTTCATCGTCAATAAGAAGGTCAGAGGGATACAGTAAACCTGAAGTGAAGCATCGGAATCTAAAACTAGTGTCACAGGAATGGTTCAAAACATAGACAGAAGGAAGAGGTAGTCTTCTTGTACTTAAGTCGGCGTTGTGCCTTTTCTATCTAATTCCGAAGCAAGTTCGGTGTTTCGTCGTCAATAATAACGTCCACGTGATACAGTAAACCTGATGTGAAGCATCGGAATCTATAACTAGTGTCGCAGGAATGGTTCAAATATAGACAGTAAGAAGAGTCAGTCATCTTGTACTTAAGTCGGCATTGTGCCTTTTGTATTTAATTCCGATGCAATTTCTGTGTTTCATCGTCAATAAGAAGGTCCAAGGGTTTCAGTAAACCTGAAGTGAAGCATCGGAATCTATAACTAGTGTCTCAGGAATGGTTCAAAACATATTCAGTAAGAAGGGTCCGTCTTCTTGTACTTAGGTCGGCATTGTGCCTTTTGTATTTAATTCCGATGCAATTTATGTGTTTCATCGTCAATAAGAAGGTTCAAGGGATACAGTAAACCTGAAGTGAAGTATCGAAATCTATAACTAGTGTCACAGGAATGGATCAGGATATAGTCAGTAAGAAGATTCAGTCTTCTTGTACTTAAGTCGGCATTGTGCCTTTTGTATTTAATTCCGATGCAATTTCTGTGTTTCATCGTCAATAAGATGGTCCAAGGGATACAGTAAACCTGAAGTGAAGAATCGGAATCCATAACTAGTGTCACGGGAATGGTTCAAAACATAGACAGTAGGAAGAGACAGTCTTCTTGTACATAAGTCGGAATTGTGCCTTTTCTATTTAATTCCGATGCAATTTCTGTGTTTCATCGTCAATTTGAAGGTCAGAGGGATACAGTAAACCAGAAGTGAAGCATCGGAATCTTAAACTAGTGTCACAGGAATGGTTCAAACATAGTCAGTAAGAAGAGTCACTCTTCTTGTACTTAAGTCGGCATTGTGCCTTTTCTATTTAATTTCGATTCAATTTCTGTGTTTCTTCGTCAATAAGTAGGTCAGAGGGATAGTGTAAAGCTGAGAAAAGCATCGGAATCTATAACTAGTGTCACAGGAATGGTTCAAAACATAGTCAGTAAGGAGAGTCTGTCTTACTGTACTTAAGTCGGCATTGTGCCTTTTCTATTTAGTTCCGCTGCAATTTCTGTGTTTCATCGTCAATAAGAAGGTCCAAGGGATACAGTAAACCTGAAGTGAAGCATCGGAATCTGTAACTAGCATCACAGGAATGGTTCAATACATAGACAGTAAGAAGAGTCACCCTTCTTGTACTTATGTCGGCATTGCGCTTTTTCTATTTAATTCCGATTCAATTTCTGTGTTTCATCGTCAATAGGAAGGTCAGAGTATACAGTAAACCGGAGGTGAAGCATCGGAATCTACAACTCGTGTCACAGGAATGGTTCAAAGCAAAGACAGTCCGAAGAGTCAGTCTTCTTGTACTTAAGTCGGCATTCTGCCTTTTCTATTTAATTCCGATGCAATTTCTGTGTTTCGTCGCCAATAAGAAGGTGCAAAGGATACATTAAACCTGAAGTAAAGCATCGGAATCTATAACTAATGTCACAGGAATGGTTCAAAACATAGACAGAAGGAAGTGTGAGTCTTCTTGTACTTAGGTCGGCATTGTGCCTTTTGTATTTAATTCCGATGCAATATCTGTGTTTCATTGTCAATACGGAGGTCCAAGGGATACAGTAAGCCGGAACTGAAGCATCGGAATTCATAATTAGTGTCACAGGAACGGTTCAAAACATAGTGAGTGAGAAGAGTCAATCTTCTTGTACTTAAGTCGACATTGTGCCTTTTGTATTTAATTCCGATGCAATTTCTGTGTTTCATCGTCAATACGAAGGTCCAAGGGATACAGTAAACCTGAAGTGAAGCATCGGAATCTACAACTAGTCTCACAGGAATGGTTCAAAACCCAGTCAGTAAGAAGAGTCAGTCTTCTTGTACTTAAGTCGGCATTGTACCTTTTGTATTTAATTCCGATGCTATTTCCGTGTTTCATCGGCAACAAGAATGTCCAAGGGATACAGTTAACCTTAAGTGAAGCATCGCAATCCATAACTAGTTTCACAGGTATGGTTCAAAACATAGACAGTAGGAAGAGTCAGTCTTTTTTTACTTAAGTCGGCATTGTACCTTTTGTATTTAATTCCGATTCAATTTCTGTGTTTCATCGTCAATAAGAAGGTCAGAGGGGTACAGTAAACCTGAAGTGAAGCATCGGAGTCTAAAACTAGTGTCACAGGAATGGTTCAAAACATAGACAGAAGGAAGAGGTAGTCTTCTTGTACTTAAGTCGGCATTGTGCCTTTTCTATCTAATTCCGACGCAATTTCGGTGTTTCGTCGTCAATAAGAAGGTCCACGTGATACAGTAAACCTGAAGTGAAGCATCGGAATCTATAACTAGTGTCACAGGAATGGTTCAAATATAGACAGTAAGAAGAGTCAGTCATCTTGTACTTAAGTCGGCATTGTGCGTTTTGTATTTAATTCCAATGCAATTTCTGTGTTTCATCGTCAATAAGAAGGTCCAAGGGTTTCAGTAAACCTGAAGTGAAGCATCGGAATCTATAACTAGTGTCACAGGAATGGTTCAAAACATAGTAAGTTAGAAGAGTCAGTCTTCTTGTACTTAAGTCGGCATTGTGCCTTTTGTATTTAATTCCGATGCAAATTCTGTGTTTCATCGTCAATAAGAAGGTCGAAGGGATACAGTAAACGTCAAGTGAAGTACCGGAATCTATAACTAGTGTCACAGGAATGGTTCAAAACATAGAAAGTAGGAAGAGTCAGTCTTCTTGTACTTAAGTCGGCATTGTGCCTTTTGTATTTAATTCCGATGCAATTTGTGTGTTTCATCGTCAATAAGAAGGTCCAAGGGATTCAGTAAACCTGAAGTGAAGCATCGGAATCCATAACTAGTGTCACAGGAATGGTTCAAAACATAGACAGTAGGAAGAGTCAGTCATCTTGTACCTAAGTCGGCATTGTGCCTTTTGTATTTAATTCCGATGCAATTTCTGTGTTTCATCGTCAATAAGAAGGTCAGAGGGATACAGTAAACCTGAAGTGAAGCATCGGAATCTAGAACTAGTGTCACAGGAATGGTTCAAATCACAGTCAGTAAGAAGAGTCAGTCTTCTTGAACTTAAGCCGGCATTGTGACCTTTGTATTTAATTCCGAAGCAATTTCTGTGTTTCATCGTCAATAAGAAGGTCCAAGGGATACAGTAAACCTGAAGTGAAGTATCGAAATCTATAACTAGTGTCACAGGAATGGATCAGGATATAGTCAGTAAGAAGGTTCAGTCTTCTTGTACTTAAGTCGGCATTGTGCCTTTTGTATTTACTTCCGATGCAATTTCTTTGTTTCATCGTCAATTTGAAGGTCAGAGGGATACAGTAAATCTGAAGTGAAGCATCGGAATCTAAAACTAGTGTCACAGGAATGGTTCAAAACATAGACAGTAGGAAGAGGTAGTCTTCTTGTACTTAAGTCCGCATTGTGCCATTTCTATCTAATTCCGACGCAATTTCGGTGTTTCGTCGTCAATAAGAAGGTCCACGTGATACAGTAAACCTGAGGTGAAGCATCGGAATCTATAACTGGTGTCACAGGAATGGTTCAAACCTAGTCAGTAAGAAGAGTCAGTCTTCATGTACTTACGTCGGATTGTGCTTTTTGTATTTAATTCCGATGCAATTTCTGTGTTTCATCGTCAATAAGTAGGTCCAAGGGATACAGTAAACCAGAAGTGTTGCATCGGAATCTTAAACTAGTGTCACATGAATGGATCAAACATAGTCAGTAAGAAGAGTCAGTCTTCTTGTACTTAAGTCGGCATTGTGCCTTTTCTATTTAATTCCGATTCAATTTCTGTGTTTCTTCGTCAATAAGTAGGTCAGAGGGATACAGTAAACCTGAGAAAAGCATCGGAATTTATAACTAGTGTCACAGGAATGGTTCAAAACATAGTCAGTAAGGAGAGTCAGGCTTCTTGTACTTAAGTCTGTGTTTCATCGTCAATAAGAAGGTCCAAGGGATTGAGTAAACCTGAAGTGAAGTATCGGAATCTATAACTAGTGTCATAGGAATGGTTCAAAACATAGACAGTAGGAAGAGTCAGTCATCTTGTACTTAAGTCGGCATTGTGCCTTTTGTATTTAATTCCGATGCAATTTCTGTGTTTCATCGTCAATAAGAAGGTCAGAGGGATACAGTAAACCTGAAGTAAAGCATCAGAATCTATAACTAATGTCACAGGAATGATTCAAAACATAGACAGAAGGAAGAGTCAGTCTTCTTGTACTTAGGTCGGCATTGTGCCTTTTGTATTTAATTCCGATGCAATTTCTGTGTTTCATCGTCAATACGAAGGTCCAAGGGATTCAGTAAACCGGAAGTGAAGCATCGGAATCTACAACTAGTCTCACAGGAATGGTTCAAAACATAGTCAGTAAGAAGAGTCAGTCTTCTTGTACTTAAGTCGGCATTGTGCCTTTTGTATTTAATTCCGATGCAATTTCTGTGTTTCATCGTCAACAAGAATGTCCAAGGGATACAGTAAACCTGAAGTGAAGCATCGGAATCTATGAATGGTTCAAAACATAGACAGTAGGAAGAGACAGTCTTCTTGTACTTAAGTCGGCATTGTGCCTTTTGTATTTAATTCCGATTCAATTTCTGTGTTTCATCGTCAATAAGAAGGTCAGATGAATCCAGTAAACCTGAAGTGAAGCATCGGAATCTAAAACTAGTGTCACAGGAATGGTTCAAAACATAGACAGAAGGAAAAGGTAGTCTTCTTGTACTTAAGTCGGCATTGTGCCTTTTCTATTCAATTCCGCTGCAATTTCTGTGTTTCATCGTCAATAAGAATGTCCAAGGGATACAGTAAACCTGAAGTGAAGCATCGGAATCTATAACTAGTGTCACAGGAATGGTTCAAAACATAGTCATTAAGAAGAGCCAGTCTTCTTGTACTTAAGTCGGCATTGTGCCTTTTGTATTTAATTCCGATGCAAATTCTGTGTTTCAACGTCAATAAGAAGGTCGAAGGGGTACAGTAAACCTGAAGTGAAGTACCGGAATCTATAACTAGTGTCACAGGAATGGTTCAAAACATAGACAGTCGGAAGAGTCAGTCTTCTTGTACTTAAGTCGGCATTGTGCCTTTTGTATTTAATTCCGATGCAATTTCTGTGTTTCATCGTCAATACGAAGGTCCAAGGGATACAGTAAACCTGAAGTGAAGTATCGAAATCTATAACTAGTGTCACAGGAATGGATCAGGATATAGTCAGTAAGAAGATTCAGTCTTCTTGTACTTAAGTCGGCATTGTGCCTTTTGTATTTAATTCCGATGCAATTTCTGTGTTTCATCGTCAATTTGAAGGTCAGAGGGATACAGTAAATCTGAACTGAAGCATCGGAATCTAAAACTAGTGTCACAGGAATGGTTCAAAACATAGACAGTAAGAAGAGTCAGTCTTCTTGTACTTAAGTCGGCATTTTGCCATTTGTATTTAATTTATATGCAATTTCTGTGTTTCATCGTCAGTAATAAGGTCCAAGGGATACAGTAAACCTGAAGTGAAGCACCGGAATCTATAACTAGTGTCACTGGAATGGTTCAAATCATAGTCAGTAAGAAGAGTCTGTTTTCTTGTACTTAAGTCGGCATTGTGCCTTTTGTTTTTAATTCCGATGCAATTTCTGTGTTTCATCGTCAATAAGAAGGTCAGAGGGATACAGTAAACCTGAAGTGAAGCATCGGAATCTGGAACTAGTGTCACAGGAATGGTTCAAATCACAGTCAGTAAGAAGAGTTAGTCTTCTTGTACTTAAGTCGGAAATGTGCCTTTTGTATTTATTTCCGATGCAATTTCTGTGTTTCATCGTCAATAAGAAGGTCCAAGGGATACAGTAAACCTGAAGTGAAGTATCGAAATCTATAACTAGTGTCACAGGAATGGATCAGGATATAGTCAGTAAGAAGATTCAGTCTTCTTGTACTTAAGTCGGCATTGTGTTTTTTGTATTTAATTCCGATGCAATTTCTGTGTTTCATCGTCAATAAGAAGGTCTAAGGGATACAGAAACCTGAAGTGAAGAATCGGAATCCATAACTAGTGTCACGGGAATGGTTCAAAACATAGACGGTACGAAGAGACAGTCTTCTTGTACATAAGTCGGAATTGTGCCTTTTCTATTTAATTCCGATGCAATTTCTGTGTTTCATCGTCAATTTGAAGGTCAGAGGGATACAGTAAGTCTGAAGTGAAGCATCGGAATCTAAAACTAGTGGTTCAGGAATGGTTCAAAACATAGACAGTAGGAAGAGGTAGTCTTCTTGTACTTAAGTCCGCATTGTACCATTTCTATCTAATTCCGACGCAATTTCGGTGTTTCGTCGTCAATAAGAAGGTCCACGTGATACAGTAAACCTGAAGTGAAGCATCGGAATCTATAAATGATGTCACAGGAATGGTTCAAACCTAGTCAGTAAGAAGAGTCAGTCTTCTTGTACTTACGTCGGACTGTGCTTTTTGTATTTAATTCCGATGCAATTTCTCTGTTTCGTCGTCAATAAGAAGGTCCAAGGGATACAGTAAACCAGAAGTGAAGCATCGGAATCTTAAACTAGTGTCACAGGAATGGTTCAAACATAGTCAGTAGGAAGAGTCAGTCTTCTTGTTCTTAAGTCGGCATTGTGCCTTTTCTATTGAATTCCGATTCAATTTCTGTGTTTCTTCGTCAATAAGTAGGTCAGAGGGATACAGTAAACCTGAGAAAAGCATCGGAATCTATAACTAGTGTCACAGGAATGGTTCAAAACATAGTCAGTAAGGAGAGTCAGTCTTCTTGTACTTAAGTCGGCATTGTGCCTTTTCTATTCAATTCCGCTGCAATTTCTGTGTTTCATCGTCAATAAGAATGTCCAAGGGATACAGTAAACCTGAAGTGAAGCATCGGAATCTATAACTAGTTTCACAGGAATGGTTCAAAACATAGACAGAAGGAAGAGGTAGTCTTCTTGTACATAAGTCGGAATTGTGCCTTTTCTATTTAATTCCGATGCAATTTCTGTGTTTCGTCATCTATAAGAAGGTCCAAGGGATACAGTGAACCTGAAGTGAAGCATCAGAATCTATAACTAGCGTCACAGGAGTGGTTCAAAACATAGACAGTAAGAAGAGACAGTCTTCTTGTACTTAAGTCGGCATTGTGCCTTTTGTATTTAATTCCGATTCAATTTCTGTGTTTCATCGTCAATAAGGTCAGAGTGATACAGTAAACCTGAAGTGAAGCATCGGAATCTAAAACTAGTGTCACAGAAATGGTTCAAAACATAGACAGAAGGAAGAGGTAGTCTTCTTGTACTTAAGTCGGCATTGTGCCTTTTCTATCTAATTCCGACGCAATTTCGGTGTTTCGTCGTCAATAAGAAGGTCCACGTGATACAGTAAACCAGAAGTGAAGCTTCGGAATCTATACCTAGTGTCACTGGAATGGTTCAAATCATAGTCAGTAAGAAGAGTCAGTTATCTTGTACTTAAGTCGGCATTGTGCCATTTGTATTTAATTCAGATGCTATTTCTGTGTTTCATCGTCAATACGAGGGTCACAGGGACACAGTATACCTGAAGCGAAGCATCGAAATCTATAACTAGTGTCACAGGAATGGTTCAAAACATAGTCAGTAAGACGAGTCAGTCTTCTTGTACCTAAGTCGGCATTGTGCCTTTTGTATTTAATTCCGATGCAATTTCTGTGTTTCATCGTCAACAAGAATGTCCAAGGGATACAGTAAACCTGAAGTGAAGCATCGGAATCTATAACTAGTTTCACAGGAATGGTTCAAAACATAGACAGTAGGAAGAGTCAGTCTTCTTGTACTTAAGTCGGCATTGTGCCTTTTGTATTTAATTCCGATTCAATTTCTGTGATTCATCGTCAATAAGGTCAGAGGGATACAGTAAACCTGAAGTGAAGCATCGGAATCTAAAACTAGTGTCACAGGAATGGTTCAAAACATAGACAGAAGGAAGAGGTTTTCTTCTTGTACTTAAGTCGGCATTGTGCCTTTTCTATCTAATTTCGTCGCAATTTCGGTGTTTCGTCGTCAATAAGAAGGTCCACGTGATACAGTAAACCTGAAGTGAAGCATCGCAATCTATAACTAGTGTCACAGGATTGGTTCAAATATAGGCAGTAAGAAGAGTCAGTCATCTTGTACTTAAGTCGGCATTGTGCCTTTTGTATTTAATTCCCATGCAATTTCTGTGTTTCATCGTCAATAAGAAGGTCCAAGGGTTTCAGTAAACCTGAAGTGAAGCATCGGAATCTATAACTAGTGTCACAGGAATGGTCCAAAACATAGTCAGTAAGAAGACTCAGTCTTCTTGTACTTAAGTCAGCATTGTTCCTTTTGTATTTAATTCCGATGCAAATTCTGTGTTTCATCTTCAATAAGAAGGTCGAAGGGATACAGTAAACCTGAAGTGAAGTACCGGGATCTATAACTAGTGTCACAGGAATAGTTCAAAACATAGACAGTCGGTAGAGTCAGTCTTCTTGTACTTAAGTCGGCATTGTGCCTTTTGTATTTAATTCCGATGCAATTTCTGTGTTTCATCGTCAATTTGAAGGTCAGAGGGATACAGTAAATCTGAACTGAAGCATCGGAATCTAAAACTAGTGTCACAGGAATGGTTCAAAACATAGACAGTAAGAAGAGTCAGTCTTCTTGTACTTAAGTCGGCATTTTGCCTTTTGTATTTAATTTATATGCAATTTCTGTGTTTCATCGTCAGTAATAAGGTCCAAGGGATACAGTAAACCTGAAGTGAAGCACCGGAATCTACAACTAGTGTCACTGGAATGGTTCAAATCATAGTCAGTAAGAAGAGTCTGTTTTCTTGTACTTAAGTCGGCATTGTGCCTTTTGTATTTAATTCCGATGCTATTTCTGTGTTTCATCGTCAATAAGAAGGTCAGAGGGATACAGTAAACCTGAAGTGAAGCATCGGAATCTGGAACTAGTGTCACAGGAATGGTTCAAATCACAGTCAGTAAGAAGAGTTAGTCTTCTTGTACTTAAGTCGGCAATGTGCCTTTTGTATTTATTTCCGATGCAATTTCTGTGTTTCATCGTCAATAAGAAGGTCCAAGGGATACAGTAAACCTGAAGTGAAGTATCGAAATCTATAACTAGTGTCACAGGAATGGATCAGGATATAGTCAGTAAGAAGATTCAGTCTTCTTGTACTTAAGTCGGCATTGTGCCTTTTGTATTTAATTCCGATGCAATTTCTGTGTTTCATCGTCAATAAGAAGGTCTAAGGGATACAGAAACCCGAAGTGAAGGATCGGAATCCATAACTAGTGTCACGGGAATGGTTCAAAACATAGACGGTACGAAGAGACAGTCTTCTTGTACATAAGTCGGAATTGTGCCTTTTCTATTTAATTCCGATGCAATTTCTGTGTTTCATCGTCAATTTGAAGGTCAGAGGGATACAGTAAGTCTGAAGTGAAGCATCGGAATCTAATACTAGTGGTTCAGGAATGGTTCAAAACATAGACAGTAGGAAGAGGTAGTCTTCTTGTACTTAAGTCCGCATTGTACCATTTCTATCTAATTCCGACGCAATTTCGGTGTTTCGTCGTCAATAAGAAGTTCCACGTGATACAGTAACCCTGAAGTGAAGCATCGGAATCTATAAATGATGTCACAGGAATGGTTCAAACCTAGTCAGTAAGAAGAGTCAGTCTTCTTGTACTTACGTCGGACTGTGCTTTTTGTATTTAATTCCGATGCAATTTCTCTGTTTCATCGTCAATAAGAAGGTCCAAGGGATACAGTAAACCAGAAGTGAAGCATCGGAATCTTAAACTAGTGTCACAGGAATGGTTCAAACATAGTCAGTAAGAAGAGTGAGTCTTCTTGTTCTTAAGTCGGCATTGTGCCTTTTCTATTGAATTCCGATTCAATTTCTGTGTTTCTTCGTCAATAAGTAGGTCAGAGGGATACAGTAAACCTGAGAAAAGCATCGGAATCTATAACTAGTGCCACAGGAATGGTTCAAAACATAGTCAGTAAGGAGAGTCAGTCTTCTTGTACTTAAGTCGGCATTGTGCCTTTTCTATTCAATTCCGCTGCAATTTCTGTGTTTCATCGTCAATAAGAATGTCCAAGGGATACAGTAAACCTGAAGTGAAGCATCGGAATCTATAACTAGTTTCACAGGAATGGTTCAAAACATAGACAGAAGGAAGAGGTAGTCTTCTTGTACATAAGTCGGAATTGTGCCTTTTCTATTTAATTCCGATGCAATTTCTGTGTTTCGTCATCTATAAGAAGGTCCAAGCGATACAGTGAACCTGAAGTGAAGCATCAGAATCTATAACTAGCGTCACAGGAGTGGTTCAAAACATAGACAGTAAGAAGAGACAGTCTTCTTGTACTTAAGTCGGCATTGTGCCTTTTGTATTTAATTCCGATTCAATTTCTGTGTTTCATCGTCAATAAGGTCAGAGGGATACAGTAAACCTGAAGTGAAGCATCGGAATCTAAAACTAGTGTCACAGAAATGGTTCAAAACATAGACAGAAGGAAGAGGTAGTCTTCTTGTACTTAAGTCGGCATTGTGCCTTTTCTATCTAATTCCGAGGCAATTTCGGTGTTTCGTCGTCAATAAGAAGGTCCACGTGATACAGTAAACCTGAAGTGAAGCTTCGGAATCTATACCTAGTGTCACTGGAATGGTTCAAATCATAGTCAGTAAGAAGAGTCAGTTTTCTTGTACTTAAGTCGGCATTGTGCCATTTGTATTTAATTCAGATGCTATTTCTGTGTTTCATCGTCAATACGAGGGTCACAGGGACACAGTATACCTGAAGCGAAGCATCGAAATCTATAACTAGTGTCACAGGAATGGTTCAAAACATAGTCAGTAAGACGAGTCAGTCTTCTTGTACCTAAGTCGGCATTGTGCCTTTTGTATTTAATTCCGATGCAATTTCTGTGTTTCATCGTCAACAAGAATGTCCAAGGGATACAGTAAACCTGAAGTGAAGCATCGGAATCTATAACTAGTTTCACAGGAATGGTTCAAAACATAGACAGTAGGAGGAGTCAGTCTTCTTGTACTTAAGTCGGCATTGTGCCTTTTGTATTTAATTCCGATTCAATTTCTGTGATTCATCGTCAATAAGGTCAGAGGGATACAGTAAACCTGAAGTGAAGCATCGGAATCCAAAACTAGTGTCACAGGAATGGTTCAAAACATAGACAGAAGGAAGAGGTTTTCTTCTTGTACTTAAGTCGGCATTGTGCCTTTTCTATCTAATTCCGTCGCAATTTCGGTGTTTCGTCGTCAATAAGAAGGTCCACGTGATACAGTAAACCTGAAGTGAAGCATCACAATCTATAACTAGTGTCACAGGATTGGTTCAAATATAGACAGTAAGAAGAGTCAGTCATCTTGTACTTAAGTCGGCATTGTGCCTTTTGTATTTAATTCCCATGCAATTTCTGTGTTTCATCGTCAATAAGATGGTCCAAGGGTTTCAGTAAACCTGAAGTGAAGCATCGGAATCTATAACTAGTGTCACAGGAATGGTCCAAAACATAGTCAGTAAGAAGACTCAGTCTTCTTGTACTTAAGTCAGCATTGTGCCTTTTGTATTTAATTCCGATGCAAATTCTGTGTTTCATCGTCAATAAGAAGGTCGAAGGGATACAGTAAACCTGAAGTGAAGTACCGGGATCTATAACTAGTGTCACAGGAATAGTTCAAAACATAGACAGTCGGTAGAGTCAGTCTTCTTGTACTTAAGTCGGCATTGTGCCTTTTGTATTTAATTCCGATGCAATTTATGTGTTTCATCGTCAATAAGAAGGTCCAAGGGATTCAGTAAACCAGAAGTGAAGCATCGGAATCTATAACTAGTGTCACAGGAATGGTTCAAAACATAGACAGTAGGAAGAGTCAGTCATCTTGTACTTAAGTCGGCATTGTGCCTTTTGTATTTAATTCCGATGCAAATTCTGTGTTTCATCGTCAATAAGAAGGTCCAAGGGATACAGTAAACCTGAAGTGAAGTATCGAAATCTATAACTAGTGTCACAGGAATGGATCAGGATATAGTCAGTAAGAAGACTCAGTCTTCTTGTACTAAAGTCAGCATTGTGCCTTTTGTATTTAATTCCGATGCAAATTCTGTGTTTCATCGTCAATAAGAAGGTCCAAGGGATACAGTAAACCTGAAGTGAAGAATCGGATTCCATAACTAGTGTCACGGGAATGGTTCAAAACATAGACAGTAGGAAGCGACAGTCTTCTTGTACATAAGTCGGAATTGTGCCTTTTCTATTTAATTCCGATGCAAATTCTGTGTTTCGTCGTCAATATGAAGGTCCAAAGGATACAGTGAACCTGAAGTGAAGCATCGGAATCTATAACTAGCGTCACAGGAATGGTTCAAAACATAGACAGTAAGAAGAGTCAGTCTTCTTGTACTTGAGTCGGCATTTTGCCTTTTGTATTTAATTTATATTCAATTTCTGTGTTTCATCGTCAGTAAGAAGGTCCAAGGGATACAGTAAACCTGAAGTGAAGCAATGGAATCTATAACTAGTGTCACTGGAATGGTTCAAATTATAGTCAGTAAGAAGAGTCAGTTTTCTTGTACTTAAGTCGGCATTGTGCCTTTTGTATTTAATTCAGATGCTATTTCTGTGTTTCATCGTCAATACGAAGGACACAGGGACACAGTATACCTGAAGCGAAGCATCGAAATCTATAACTAGTGTCACAGGAATGGTTCAAAACATAGTCAGTAAGACGAGTCAGTCTTCTTGTACTTAAGTCGGCATTGTGCCTTTTGTATTTAATTCCGATGCAATTTCTGTGTTTCATCGTCAACAAGAATGTCCAAGGGATACAGTAAACCTGAAGTGAAGCATCGGAATCTATAACTAGTTTCACAGGAATGGTTCAAAACATAGACAGTAGGAAGAGTCAGTCTTCTTGTACTTAAGTTGGCACTGTGCTTTTTGTATTTAATTCCGATGCAATTTATGTGTTTCATCGTCAATAAGAAGGTCCAAGGGATTCAGTAAACCTGAAGTGAAGCATCGGAAACAATAACTAGTGTCACAGGAATGGTTCAAAACATAGACAGTAGGAAGAGTCAGTCATCTTGTACTTAAGTCGGCATTGTGCCTTTTGTATTTAATTCCGATGCAATTTCTGTGTTTCATCGTCAATAAGAAGGTCAGAGGGATACAGTGAACCTGAAGTGAAGCATCGGAAACTAGAACTAGTGTCACAGGAATGGTTCAAATCACAGTCAGTAAGAAGAGTCAGTCTTCTTGTACTTAAGTCGGCATTGTGCCTTTTGTATTTAATTCCGATGCAATTTATGTGTTTCATCGTCAATAAGAAGGTCCAAGGGATTCAGTAAACCAGAAGTGAAGCATCGGAATCTATAACTAGTGTCACAGGAATGGTTCAAAACATAGACAGTAGGAAGAGTCAGTCATCTTGTACTTAAGTCGGCATTGTGCCTTTTGTATTTAATTCCGATGCAAATTCTGTGTTTCATCGTCAATAAGAAGGTCCAAGGGATACAGTAAACCTGAAGTGAAGTATCGAAATCTATAACTAGTGTCACAGGAATGGATCAGGATATAGTCAGTAAGAAGATTCAGTCTTCTCGTACTTAAGTCGGCATTGTGCCTTTTGTATTTAATTCCGATGCAATATCTGTGTTTCATCGTCAAAAAGAAGGTCCAAGGGATACAGTAAACCTGAAGTGAAGAATCGGAATCCATAACTAGTGTCACGGGAATGGTTCAAATCATAGACAGTAGGAAGAGACAGTCTTCTTGTACATAAGTCGGAATTGTGCCTTTTCTATTTAATTCCGATGCAATTTCTGTGTTTCGTCGTCAATAAGAAGGTCCAAGGGATACAGTGAACCTGAAGTGAAGCATCAGAATCTATAACTAGCGTCACAGGAATGGTTCAAAACATAGTCAGTAAGAAGAGCCAGTCTTCTTGTTCTTAAGTCGACATTGTGCCTTTTCTATTTAATTCCGATGCAATTTCAGTGTTTCATCGTCAATAAGAAGGTCCAAGGGATACTGTAAAGCTGAAGTGAAGCATCGGAATCTATAAATAGTGTCACAGGAATGGTTCAAAACATAGACAGTAAGAAGAGTCAGTCTTCATGTATTTAAGTCGACATTGTGCCTTTTGTATTTAATTCCGATTCAATTTTTGTGTTTCATCGTCAATAAGATGGTCAGAGGGATACAGTAAACCTGAAGTGAAGCTTCGGAATCTAGAACTTTTGTCACAGGAATGGGTCAAAACGTAGACAGTAAGAAGGGCCCGTTTTCTTGTACTTAAGTCTTCATTGTGCCTTTTGTATTTAATTCCGATGCAATTTCTGTGTTTCATCGTCAATAAGAAGGTACAAGGGATACAGTAAACCTGAAGTGAAGCATCGGAATCTGTAACTAGCGTCACAGGAATGGTTCAAAACATAGACAGTAAGAAGAGTCAGTCTTCTTGTACTTAAGTCGGCATTGTGCCTTTTCTATTTAATTCCGATGCAATTTCTGTGTTTCATCGTCAATAAGGAGGTCAGAGGGATACAGTAAACCGGAGGTGAAGCATCGGAATCTAAAACTAGTGTCACAGGAATGGTTCAAAACATAGACAGTAGGAAGAGGTAGTCTTCTTGTACTTAAGTCGGCATTGTGCCTTTTCTATCTAATTCCGACGCAATTTCGGTGTTTCGTCGTCAATAAGAAGGTCCACGTGATACAGTAAACCTGAAGTGAAGCATCGGAATCTAAAACTAGTGTCACAGGAATGGTTCAAAACATAGACAGTAGGAAGAGGTAATCTTCTTGTACTTAAGTCGGCATTGTGCCTTTTCTATCTAATTCCGACGCAATTTCGGTGTTTCGTCGTCAATAAGGAAGTCCACGTGATACAGTAAACCTGAAGTGAAGCATCGGAATCTGTAACTAGCGTCACAGGAATGGTTCAAAACATAGACAGTAAGAAGAGTCACCCTTCTTGTACATAAGTCGGCATTGCGCCGTTTCTATTCAATTCCGATGCAATTTCTGTGTTTCATCGTCAATTGGAAGGTCTGAGGGAAACAGTAAACCGGAGGTGAAGCATCGGAATCTATAACTCGTGTCACAGGAATGGTTCAAAGCATAGAGAGTCGGAAGAGTCAGTCTTCTTGTACTTAAGTCGGCATTCTGCCTTTTCTATTTAATTCCGATGCAATTTCTGTGTTTCGTCGCCAATAAGAAGGTGCAAAGGATACAGTAAACCTGAAGTACAGCATCGGAATCTATAACTAATGTCACAGGAATGGTTCAAAACATAGACATTAGGAAGAGTCCGTCTTCTTGTACATAGGTCGGCATTGTGCCTTTTGTATTTAATTCCGATGCAATATCTGTGTTTCATTGTCAATACGGAGGTCCAAGGGATAAAGTCAGCCGGAACTGAAGCATCGGAATTCATAATTAGTGACACAGGAACGGTTCAAAACATAGTCAGTAAGAAGAGTCAGTCATCATGTACTTAAGTCGGCATTGTGCCTTTTGTATTTAATTCCGATGCATTTTCTGTGCTACATCGTCAATAAGAAGGTCCAAGGGTTTCAGTAAACCTGAAGTGAAGCATCGGAATCTATAACTAGTGTCACAGGAATGGTTCAAATCATAGTCAGTAAGAAGAGTCAGTCTTCTTGTACTTAAGTCGGCATTGTGCCTTTTGTATTTAATTCCGATGCAAATTCTGTGTTTCATCGTCAATAAGAAGGTCGAAGGGATACAGTAAACCTGAAGTGAATTACCGGAATCTATAACTAGTGTCACAGGAATGGTTCAAAACATAGACAGTAGGAAGAGTCAGTCTTCTTGTATTTAAGACGGCATTGTGCCTTTTGTGTTTAATTCCGATGCAATTTATGTGTTTCATCGTCAATAAGAAGGTCCAAGGGATTCAGTAAACCTGAAGTGAAGCATCGGAATCTATAACTAGTGTCACAGGAATGGTTCAAAACATAGACAGTAGTAAGAGTCGTCATCTTGTACTTAAGTCGGCATTGTGCCTTTTGTATTTAATTCCGATGCAATTTCTGTGTTTCATCTTCAATAGGAAGGTCAGAGGTATACAGTAAACCTGAAGTGAAGCATCGGAATCAAGAACTAGTGTCACAGTAATGGATCAAATCACAGTCAGTAAGAAGAGTCAGTCTTCCTCTACTTAAGTCTGCATTGTGCCTTTTGTATTTAATTCCGATGCAATTTCTGTGTTTCATCGTCAATAAGAAGGTCCAAGGAATACAGTAAACCCGAAGTGAAGTATCGAAATCTATAACTAGTGTCACAGGAATAGATCAGGATATAGTGAGTAAGAAGATTCAGTCTTCTTGTACTTAAGTCGGCATTGTGCCTTTTGTATTTAATTCCGATTCAATTTCTGTGTTTCATCGTCAATAAGAAGGTCCAAGGGATACAGTAAATCTGAAGTGAAGAATCGGGATCCATAACTAGTGTCACGGGAATGGTTCAAAACATAGAAAGTAGGAAGAGACAGTCTTCTTGTACATAAGTCGCAATTGTGCCTTTTCTATTTAATTCCGATGCAATATCTGTGTTTCATCGTCAATAAGAATGTCCAAGGGATACATTGAACCTGAAGTGAAGCATCGGAATCTATAACTAGCGTCACAGGAATGGTTCAAAACATAGACAGTAAGAAGAGTTAGTCTTCTTGTACTTAAGTCGGCATTTTGCCTTTTGTATTTAATTTATATGCAATTTCTGTGTTTCATCGTCAGTAAGAAGGTCCAAGGGATACAGTAAACCTGAAGTGAAGCACCGGAGTCTGTAACTAGTGTCACTGGAATGGTTCAAATCATAGTCAGTAAGACGAGTCAGTCTTCTTGTACTTAAGTCGGCATTGTGCCTGTTGTATTTAATTCCGATGCAATTTCTGTGTTTCATCGTCAACAAGAATGTCCAAGGGATACAGTAAACCTGAAGTGAAGCATCGGAATCTATTACTAGTTTCACAGGAATGGTTCAAAACATAGACAGTAGGAAGAGTCAGTCTTCTTGTACTTAAGTCGGCATTGTGCCTTTTGTATTTAATTCCGATTCAATTTATGTGTTTCATCGTCAATAAGGAGGTCAGCGGGATACAGTAAACCAGAAGTGAAGCATCGGAATCTGAAACTAGTGTCACAGGAATGGTTCAAATCATAGACAGAAGGAAGAGGTAGTCTTCTTGTACTTAAGTCGGCATTGTGCCTTTTCTATCTAATTCCGACGCAAATTCGGTGTTTCGTCGTCAATAAGAAGGTCCACGTGATACAGTAAACCTGAAGTGAAGCATCGGAATCTATAACTAGTGTCACAGGAATGGTTCAAATATAGACAGTTAGAAGAGTCAGTCATCTTGTACTTAAGTCGGCATTGTGCCTTTTGTATTTAATTCCGATGCAATATCTGTGTATCCTCGTCAATAAGAAGGTCCAAAGGTTTCAGTAAACCTGAAGTGAAGCATCGGAATCTATAACTAGTGTCACAGGAATGGTTCAAAACATAGTCAGTAAGAAGAGTCAGTCTTCTTGTACTTTAGTCGGCATTGTGCCTTTTGTATTTAATTCCGATGCAATTTATGTGTTTCATCGTCAATAAGAAGGTCCAAGGGATTCAGTAAACCTGAAGTGTAGCATCGGAATCTATAACAAGTGTCACAGGAATGGTTCAAAGCATAGACAGTAGGAAGAGTCAGTCATCTTGTACTTAAGTCGGCATTGTGCCTTTTGTATTTAATTCCGATGCAATTTCTGTGCTTCATCGTCAATAAGAAGGTCAGAGGGATACAGTAAACCTGAAGTGAAGTATCGGAATCTAGAATTAGTGTCACAGGAATGGTTCAAATCACAGTCAGTAAGAAGAGTCAGTCTTCTTGTACTTAAGTCGGCATTGTGCCTTTTGTATTTAATTCCGATGCAATTTCTGTGTTTCATCGTCAATAAGAAGGTCGAAGGGATACAGTAAACCTGAAGTGATGTACCGGAATCCATAACTAGTGTCACAGGAATGGTTCAAAGCATAGACAGTGGGAATAGTCAGTCTTCTTGTACTTAAGTCGGCATTGTGCTTTTTGTATTTAATTCCGATGCAATTTATGTGTTTCATCGTCAATAAGAAGGTCAGAGGGATACAGTAAACCTGAAGTGAAACATCGGAATCTAAAACTAGTGTCACAGGAATGGTTCAAAACATAGACAGAAGGAAGAGGTAGTCTTCTTGTACTTAAGTCGGCATTGTGCCTTTTCTATCTAATTCCGACGCAATTTCGGTGTTTCGTCGTCAATAAGAAGGTCCACGTGATACAGTAAACCTGAAGTGAAGCATCGGAATCTATAACTAGTGTCACAGGAATGGTTCAAATATAGGCAGTAAGAAGAGTCAGTCATCTTGTACTTAAGTCGGCATTGTGCCTTTTGTATTTAATTCCAATGCAATTTCTATGTTTCATCGTCAATAAGAAGGTCCAAGGGTTTCAGTAAACCTGAAGTGAAGTATCGGAATCTATAACTAGTGTCACAGGAATGGTTCAAAACATAGTCAGTAAGAAGAGTCAGTCTTCTTGTACTTAAGTCGGCATTGTGCATTTTGTATTTAATTCCGATGCAAATTCTGTGTTTCATCGTCAAAAAGAAGGTTGAAGGGATACAGTAAACCTGAAGTGAAGTACCGGAATCTATAACTAGTGTCACAGGAATGGTTCAAAGCATAGACAGTAGGAAGAGTCAGTCTTCTTGTACTTAAGTCGGCATTGTGCCTTTTGTATTTAATTCCGATGCAATTTATGTGTTTCATCGTCAATAAGGAGGTCAGAGGGATACAGTAAACCGGAGGTGAAGCATCGGAAACTATAACTAGTGTCACAGGAATGGTTCAAAACATAGACAGTAGGAAGAGGTAGTCTTCTTGTACTTAAGTCGGCATTGTGCCTTTTCTATCTAATTCCGACGCAATTTCGGTGTTTCGTCGTCAATAAGAAGGTCCACGTGATACAGTAAACCTGAAGTGAAGCATCGGAATCTAAAACTAGTGTCACAGGAATGGTTCAAAACATAGACAGTAGGAAGAGGTAATCTTCTTGTACTTAAGTCGGCATTGTGCCTTTTCTATCTAATTCCGACGCAATTTCGGTGTTTCGTCGTCAATAAGAAAGTCCACGTGATACAGTAAACCTGAAGTGAAGCATCGGAATCTGTAACTAGCGTCACAGGAATGGTTCAAAACATAGACAGTAAGAAGAGTCACCCTTCTTGTACTTAAGTCGGCATAGCGCCTTTTCTATTTAATTCCGATGCAATTTCTGTGCTTCATCGTCAATAAGAAGGTCCAAGGGATTCAGTAAACCTGAAGTGAAGAATCGGAATCCATAACTAGTGTCACGGGAATGGTTCATTACATAGACAGTAGGAAGAGACAGTCTTCTTGTACATAAGTCGGAATTGTGCCTTTTCTATTTATTTCCGATGCAATTTCTGTGTTTCGTCGTCAATAAGAAGGTTCAAGGGATACAGTGAACCTGAAGTGAAGCATCGGAATCTACAACTAGCGTCACAGGAAAGGTTCAAAGCATAGACAGTAAGAAGAGTCAGTCTTCTTGTATTTAAGTCGGCATTGTGCATTTTGTATTTAATTCCGATTCAATTTTTGTGTTTCATCGTCAATAAGATGGCCAGAGGAATACAGTAAACCTGAAGTGAAGTATCGGAATCTATAACTGGTGTCACAGGAATGGTTCAAACAAAGTCAGTAAGAAGAGTCAGTCTTATTGTACTTAAGTCGGCATGGTGCCTTTTCTATTTAATTCCGATGCAATTTGTGTGTTTCATCGTCAATAAGAAGGTCAGAGGGATACAGTAAACCTGAGGTGAGGCATCGGAATCTATAACTAGCGTCACAGGAATGGTTCAAAACATAGTCAGTAAGGAGAGTCAGTCTCCTTGTACATAAGTCGGCAATGTGCATTTTCTATTTAATTCCGATGCAATATCTGTGTTTCATCGTCAATAAGAAGGTCCAAGGGATACAGTAAACCTGAAGTGAAGCATCTGAATCTGTAACTAGCGTCACAGGAATGGTTCAAAACATAGACAGTAAGAAGAGTCAGTCTTCTTGGACTTAAGTCGGCACTGTGCCTTTTCTATTTAATTCCGATGCAATTTCTGTGTTTCATCGTCAATAACGAGGTCAGAGGGATACAGTAAACCGGAGGTGAAGCATCGGAATCTAACACTAGTGTCACAGGAATGGTTCAAAACATAGACAGTAGGAAGAGGTAGTCTTCTTGTACTTAAGTCGGCATTGTGCCTTTTCTATCTAATTCCGACGCAATTTCGGTGTTTCGTCGTCAATAAGAAGGTCCACGTGATATAGTAAACCTGAAGTGAAGCATCGGAATCTATAACTAGTGTCACAGGAATGGTTCAAATATAGACAGTAAGAAGAGTCAGTCATCATGTACTTAAGTGGCATTGTGCCTTTTGTATTTAATTCCGATGCAATTTCTGTGTTTCATCGTCAATAAGAAGGTCCAAGGGTTTCAGTAAACCTGAAGTGAAGCATCGGAATCTATAACTAGTGTCACAGGAATGGTTGAAAACATAGTCAGTAAAAAGAGTCAGTCTTCTTGTACTTAAGTCGGCATTGTGCCTTTTGTATTTAATTCCGATGCAATTTCTGTGTTTCATCGTCAATAAGAAGGTCGAAGGGATACAGTAAACCTGAAGTGAAGTACCGGAATCTATAACTAGTGTCACAGGAATGCTTCAAAACATAGACAGTAGGAAGAGTCAGTCTTCTTGTACTTAAGTCGGCATTGTGCCTTTTGTATTTAATTCCGATGCAATTTATGTGTTTCATCGTCAATAAGAAGGTCCAAGGGATTCAGTAAACCTGAAGTGAAGCATCGGATTCTATAACTAGTGTCACAGGAATGGTTCATAACATAGACAGTAGGAAGAGTCAGTCATCTTGTACTTAAGTCGGCATTGTGCCTTTTGTATTTAATTCCGATGCAATTTCTGTGTTTCATCGTCAATAAGAAGGTTAGAGGGATACAGCAAACCTGAAGTGAAGCATCGGAATCTACAACTAGTGTCACAGGAATGGTTCAAATCATAGACAGTAAGAAGAGTCAGTCTTCTTGTACTTAAGTCGGCATTGTGCCTTTTGTATTTAATTCCGATGCAATTTCCGTGTTTCATCGTCAATAAGAAGGTCCAAGGGATACAGTAAACCAGAAGTGAAGTATCGAAATCTATAACTAGTGTCACAGGAATGGATCAAGATATAGTCAGTAAGAAGATTCAATCTTCTTGTACTTAAGTCGGCATTGTGCATTTTGTATTTAATTCCGATGCAATTTCTGTGTTTCATCGTCACTAAGAAGGTCCAAGGGATAGAGTAAACCTGAAGTGAAGAATCGGAATCCATAACTAGTGTCACAGGAATAGTTCAAAACATAGACAGTAGGAAGAGACAGTCTTCTTGTACATAAGTCGGAATTGCGACTTTTCTATTTAATTCCGATGCAATTTCTGTGTTTCGTCGTCAATAAGAAGGTCCAAGGGATACAGTAAACCTGAAGTGAAGCATCGGAATCTATAACTAGCGTCACAGGAATGGTTCATAACATAGACAGTAAGAAGAGTCAGTCTTCTTGTACTTAAGTCGGCATTTTGCCTTTTGTATTTAATTTATATGCAATTTCTGTGTTTCATCGTCAATAAGAAGGTCCAAGGGATTCAGTAAACCTGAAGTGAAGCATCGGAAACTATAACTAGTTTCACAGGAATGGTTCAAAACATAGTCAGTAAGAAGAGTCAGTCTTCTTGTACGTAAGTCGGCACTGTGCCTTTTGTATTTAATTCAGATGCTATTTCTGTGTTTCATCGTCAATACGAAGGACACAGGGACACAGTATACCTGAAGCGGAGCATCGGATTCTATAACTAGTGTCACAGGAATGGTTCCAAACATAGTCAGTAAGAAGAGCCAGTCTTCTTGTACTTAAGTTGGCATTGTGCTTTTTCTATTTCATTCCGATGCAATTTCAGTGTTGCATCGTCAATAAGAAGGTCCAAGGGATACAGTAAAGCTGAAGTGAAGCATCGGAATCTATAACTAGTGTCACAGGAATGGTTCAAAACATAGTCAGTAAGAAGAGTCAGTATTCATGTATTTAAGTCGGCATTGTGCCTTTTGTATTTAATTCCGATTCAATTTCTGTGTTTCATCGTCAATAAGATGGTCAGAGGGATACAGTAAACCTGAAGTGAAGCATCGGAATCTAGAACTTTTGTCACAGGAATGGTTCAAAACGTAGACAGAAAGAAGGGTCCGTTTTCTTGTACTTAAGTCTTCATTGTGCCTTTCGTATTTAATTCCGATGCAATTTCTGTGTTTCACCGTCATAAGAAGGTCCAAGGGATACAGTAAACCTGAAGTGAAGCATTGGAATCTATAACTAGTGGCACAGGAATGGTTCGAAACATAGACAGCAAGAACAGTCAGTCTTCTTGTACTAAAGTCGATATTGTGTCTTTTGTGTTAAATTCCGATGCAATTTCTGTGTTTCATCGTCAATAAGAAGGTCCAAGGGATACAGTAAACCTGAAGTAAAGCATCGGATTATATAACTGGTGTCACAGGAATGGTTCAAACATAGTCAGTAAGAAGAGTCAGTCTTCTTGTACTTAAGTCGGCATTGTGCTTTTTCTATTTAATTCCGATGCAATTTCTGTGTTTCATCATCAATAAGAAGGTCCAAGGGATACAGTAAACCTGAAGTGAAGCATCGGAACCTATAACTAGTGTCACAGGAATGGTTCAAACATAGTCAGTAAGAAGAGTCAGTCTTATTGTACTTAAGTCGGCATTGTGCCTTTTCTATTTAATTGCGATGCAATTTCTGTGTTTCATCGTCCATAAGAAGGTCGGAGGGATACAGTAAACCGGAGGTGAAGCATCGGAATCTATAACTAGTGTCACAGGAATGGTTGAAAACATAGCCAGTAAGGAGAGTCAGTCTCCTTGTACATAAGTCGGAATTGTGCTTGTTGTATTTAATTCCGATGCAATTTCTGTGTTTCATCGTCAATAAGAAGGTCAGAGGGATACAGCAAACCTGAAGTGAAGCATCGGAATCTACAACTAATGTCACAGGAATGGTTCAAATAACAGTCAGTAAGAAGAGTCAGTCTTCTTGTACTTAAGTCGGCATTGTGCCTTTTGTATTTAATACCGATGCAATTTCCGTGTTTCATCGTCAATAAGAAGGTCCAAGGGATTCAGTAAACCTGAAGTGAACCATCGGAATCTATAACTAGTGTCACAGGAATGGTTCAAAACATAGTCAGTAAGAAGAGTCAGTCTTCTTGTACTTAAGTCGGCATTGTGCCTTTTGTATTTAATATAGATGCTATTTCTGTGTTTCATCGTCAATACGAAGGACACAGGGACACAGTAAACCTGAAGCGAAGCATCGGAATCTATAACTAGTGTCACAGGACTCGTTCCAAACATAGTCAGTAAGAAGAGCCAGTCTTCTTGTACTTAAGTCGGCATTGTGCATTTTCGATTTAATTCCGATGCAATTTAAGTGTTTCATCGTCAATAAGAAGGTCCAAGGGATACAGTAAAGCTGAAGTGAAGCATCGGAATCTATAACTAGTGTCACAGGAATGGTTCAAAACATAGTAAGTAAGAAGAGTCAGTCTTCATGTATTTAAGTCGGCATTGTGCCTTTTTTATTTAATTCCGATTCAATTTCTGTGTTTCATCGTCAATAAGATGGTCAGAGGGATACAGTAAACCTGAAGTGAAGCATCGGAATCTAGACCTTTGTCACAGGAATGGTTCAAAACGTAGACAGTAAGAAGTGTCCGTTTTCTTGTACTTAAGTCTTCATTGTGCCTTTCGTATTTAATTCCGATGCAATTTCTGTGTTTCACAGTCATAAGAAGGTACAAGGTATACAGTAAACCTGAAGTGAAGCATTGGAATCTATAACTAGTGTCACAGGAATGGTTCAGATCACAGTCAGTAAGAAGAGACAGTCTTCTTGTACTTAAGTCGGCATTTCGCCTTTTGTATTTAATTTATATGCAATTTCTGTGTTTCATCGTCAATAAGAAGGTCCAAGGGATTCAGTAAACCTGAAGTGAAGCATCGGAATCTATAACTAGTGTCCCAGGAATGGTTCAAAACATAGTCAGTAAGAAGAGTCAGTCTTCTTGTACTTAAGTCGGCATTGTGCCTTTTGTATTTAATATAGATGCTATTTCTTTGTTTCATCGTCAATACGAAGGACACAGGGACACAGTAAACCTGAAGCGAAGCATCGGAATCTATAACTAGTGTCACAGGACTCGTTCCAAACATAGTCAGTAAGAAGAGCCAGTCTTCTTGTACTTAAGTCGGCATTGTGCATTTTCTATTTAATTCCGATGCAATTTAAGTGTTTCATCGTCAATAAGAAGGTCCAAGGGATACAGTAAAGCTGAAGTGAAGCATCGGAATCTATAACTAGTGTCACAGGAATGGTTCAAAACATAGTAAGTAAGAAGAGTCAGTCTTCATGTATTTAAGTCGGCATTGTGCCTTTTTTAATTAATTCCGATTCAATTTCTGTGTTTCATCGTCAATAAGATGGTCAGAGGGATACAGTAAACCTGAAGTGAAGCATCGGAATCTAGACCTTTGTCACAGGAATGGTTCAAAACGTAGACAGTAAGAAGTGTCCGTTTTCTTGTACTTAATGCTTCATTGTGCCTTTCGTATTTAATTCCGATGCAATATCTGTGTTTCACCGTCATAAGAAGGTACAAGGTATACAGTAAACCTGAAGTGAAGAATTGGAATCTATAACTAGTGTCACAGGAATGGTTCAGATCACAGTCAGTAAGAAAAGTCAGTCTTCTTGTACTTAAGTCGGCATTGTGCCTTTTGTATTTGATTCAGATGCTATTTCTGTGTTTCATCGTCAATACGAAGGACACAGGGACACAGTATACCTGAAGCGAAGCATCGGAATCTATAACTAGTGTCACAGGACTGGTTCCAAACATAGTCAGTAAGAAGAGCCAGTCTTCTTGTACTTAAGTCGGCATTGTGCATTTTCTATTTAATTCCGATGCAATTTAAGTGTTTCATCGTCAATAAGAAGGTCCAAGGGATACAGTAATGCTGAAGACAAGCATCGGAATCTATAACTAGTGTCACAGGAATGGTTCAAAACATAGTCAGTAAGAAGAGTCAGTCTTCATGTATTTAAGTCGGCATTGTGCCTTTTGTATTTAATTCCGATTCAATTTCTGTTCTTCATCGTCAATAAGATGGTCAGAGGGATACAGTAAATCTGAAGTGAAGCATCGGAATCTAGAACTTTTGTCACAGGAATGGTAAAAACGTAGACAGTAAGAAGAGTCAGTCTTCTTGTACTTAAGTCGGCATTGTGCTTTTTGTATTTAATTCCGATGCAATTTCCGTGTTTCATCGTCAATAAGAAGGTCCAAGGGATTGAGTAAACCTGAAGTGAAGAATCGGAATCCATAACTAGTGTCACGGGAATGGTTCAAAACATAGACAGTAGGAAGAGACAGTCTTCTTGTACATAAGTCGGAATTGTGCCTTTTCTATTTATTTCCGATGCAATTTCTGTGTTTCGTCGTCAATAAGAAGGTTCAAGGGATACAGTGAACCTGAAGTGAAGCATCGGAATCTACAACTAGCGTCACAGGAAAGGTTCAATGCATAGACAGTAAGAAGAGTCAGTCTTCTTGTACTTAAGTCGGCATTGTGCCTTTTGTATTTAATTCCGATTCAATTTCTGTTCTTCATCGTCAATAAGATGGTCAGAGGGATACAGGAAATCTGAAGTGAAGCATCGGAATCTAGAACTTTTGCCACAGGAATGGTTCAAAACGTAGACAGTAAGAAGAGTCAGTCTTCTTGTACTTAAGTCGGCATTATGCCTTTTGTATTTAATTCCGATGCAATTTATGTGTTTCATCGTCAATAAGGAGTTCAGAGGGATACAGTAAACCGGAGGTGAAGCATCGGAAACTATAACTAGTGTCACAGGAATGGTTCAAAACATAGACAGTAGGAAGAGGTAGTCTTCTTGTACTTAAGTCGGCATTGTGCCTTTTCTATCTAATTCCGACGCAATTTCGGTGTTTCGTCGTCAATAAGAAGGTCCACGTGATACAGTAAACCTGAAGTGAAGCATCGGAATCTAAAACTAGTGTCACAGGAATGGTTCAAAACATAGACAGTAGGAAGAGGTAATCTTCTTGTACTTAAGTCGGCATTGTGCCTTTTCTATCTAATTCCGACGCAATTTCGGTGTTTCGTCGTCAATAAGAAAGTCCACGTGATACAGTAAACCTGAAGTGAAGCATCGGAATCTGTAACTAGCGTCACAGGAATGGTTCAAAACATAGACAGTAAGAAGAGTCACCCTTCTTGTACTTAAGTCGGCATTGCGCCTTTTCTATTTCATTCCGATGCAATTTCTGTGCTTCATCGTCAATAAGAAGGTCCAAGGGATTCAGGAAACCTGAAGTGAAGAATCGGAATCCATAACTAGTGTCACGGGAATGGTTCAAAACATAGACAGTAGGAAGAGACAGTCTTCTTGTACATAAGTCGGAATTGTGCCTTTTCTATTTATTTCCGATGCAATTTCTGTGTTTCGTCGTCAATAAGAAGGTTCAAGGGATACAGTGAACCTGAAGTGAAGCATCGGAATCTATAACTAGCGTCACAGGAAAGGTTCAAAGCATAGACAGTAAGATGAGTCAGTCTTCTTGTATTTAAGTCGGCATTGTGCATTTTGTATTTAATTCCGATTCAATTTTTGTGTTTCATCGTCAATAAGATGGTCAGAGGAATACAGTAAACCTGAAGTGAAGTATCGGAATCTATAACTGGTGTCACAGGAATGGTTCAAACAAAGTCAGTAAGAAGAGTCAGTCTTATTGTACTTAAGTCGGCATGGTGCCTTTTCAATTTAATTCCGATGCAATTTGTGTGTTTCATCGTCAATAAGAAGGTCAGAGGGATACAGTAAACCTGAGGTGAGGCATCGGAATCTATAACTAGCGTCACAGGAATGGTTCAAAACATAGTCAGTAAGGAGAGTCAGTCTCCTTGTACTTAAGTCGGCACTGTGCCTTTTGTATTTAATTCAGATGCTATTTCTGTGTTTCATCGTCAATACGAAGGACACAGGGACACAGTATACCTGAAGCGGAGCATCGGATTCTATAACTAGTGTCACAGGAATGGTTCCAAACATAGTCAGTAAGAAGAGCCAGTCTTCTTGTACTTAAGTAGGCATTGTGCTTTTTCTATTTAATTCCGATGCAATTTCTGTGTTTCATCATCAATAAGAAGGTCCAAGGGATACAGTAAACCTGAAGTGAAGCATCGGAACCTATAACTAGTGTCACAGGAATGGTTCAAACATAGTCAGTAAGAAGAGTCAGTCTTCTTGTACTTAAGTCGGCATTGTGCCTTTTCTATTTAATTCCGATGCAATTTCTGTGTTTCATCGTCCATAAGAAGGTCGGAGGGATACAGTAAACCGGAGGTGAAGCATCGGAATCTATAACTAGTGTCACAGGAATGGTTGAAAACATAGCCAGTAAGGAGAGTCAGTCTCCTTGTACATAAGTCGGAATTGTGCTTGTTGTATTTAATTCCGATGCAATTTCTGTGTTTCATCGTCAATAAGAAGGTCAGAGGGATACAGCAAACCTGAAGTGAAGCATCGGAATCTACAACTAATGTCACAGGAATGGTTCAAATCACAGTCAGTAAGAAGAGTCAGTCTTCTTGTACTTAAGTCGGCATTGTGCCTTTTGTATTTAATACCGATGCAATTTCCGTGTTTCATCGTCAATAAGAAGGTCCAAGGGATTCAGTAAACCTGAAGTGAACCATCGGAATCTATAACTAGTGTCACAGGAATGGTTCAAAACATAGTCAGTAAGAAGAGTCAGTCTTCTAGTACTTAAGTCGGCATTGTGCCTTTTGTATTTAATATAGATGCTATTTCTGTGTTTCATCGTCAATACGAAGGACACAGGGACACAGTAAACCTGAAGCGAAGCATCGGAATCTATAACTAGTGTCACAGGACTCGTTCCAAATATAGTCAGTAAGAAGAGCCAGTCTTCTTGTACTTAAGTCGGCATTGTGCATTTTCGATTTAATTCCTATGCAATTTAAGTGTTTCATCGTCAATAAGAAGGTCCAAGGGATACAGTAAAGCTGAAGTGAAGCATCGGAATCTATAACTAGTGTCACAGGAATGGTTCAAAACATAGTAAGTAAGAAGAGTCAGTCTTCATGTATTTAAGTCGGCATTGTGCCTTTTTTATTTAATTCCGATTCAATTTCTGTGTTTCATCGTCAATAAGATGGTCAGAGGGATACAGTAAACCTGAAGTGAAGCATCGGAATCTAGACCTTTGTCACAGGAATGGTTCAAAACGTAGACAGTAAGAAGTGTCCGTTTTCTTGTACTTAAGTCTTCATTGTGCCTTTCGTATTTAATTCCGATGCAATTTCTGTGTTTCACAGTCATAAGAAGGTACAAGGTATACAGTAAACCTGAAGTGAAGCATTGGAATCTATAACTAGTGTCACAGGAATGGTTCAGATCACAGTCAGTAAGAAGAGACAGTCTTCTTGTACTTAAGTCGGCATTTCGCCTTTTGTATTTAATTTATATGCAATTTCTGTGTTTCATCGTCAATAAGAAGGTCCAAGGGATTCAGTAAACCTGAAGTGAAGCATCGGAATCTATAACTAGTGTCCCAGGAATGGTTCAAAACATAGTCAGTAAGAAGAGTCAGTCTTCTTGTACTTAAGTCGGCATTGTGCCTTTTGTATTTAATATAGATGCTATTTCTTTGTTTCATCGTCAATACGAAGGACACAGGGACACAGTAAACCTGAAGCGAAGCATCGGAATCTATAACTAGTGTCACAGGACTCGTTCCAAACATAGTCAGTAAGAAGAGCCAGTCTTCTTGTACTTAAGTCGGCATTGTGCATTTTCTATTTAATTCCGATGCAATTTAAGTGTTTCATCGTCAATAAGAAGGTCCAAGGGATACAGTAAAGCTGAAGTGAAGCATCGGAATCTATAACTAGTGTCACAGGAATGGTTCAAAACATAGTAAGTAAGAAGAGTCAGTCTTCATGTATTTAAGTCGGCATTGTGCCTTTTTTAATTAATTCCGATTCAATTTCTGTGTTTCATCGTCAATAAGATGGTCAGAGGGATACAGTAAACCTGAAGTGAAGCATCGGAATCTAGACCTTTGTCACAGGAATGGTTCAAAACGTAGACAGTAAGAAGTGTCCGTTTTCTTGTACTTAATGCTTCATTGTGCCTTTCGTATTTAATTCCGATGCAATATCTGTGTTTCACCGTCATAAGAAGGTACAAGGTATACAGTAAACCTGAAGTGAAGAATTGGAATCTATAACTAGTGTCACAGGAATGGTTCAGATCACAGTCAGTAAGAAAAGTCAGTCTTCTTGTACTTAAGTCGGCATTGTGCCTTTTGTATTTGATTCAGATGCTATTTCTGTGTTTCATCGTCAATACGAAGGACACAGGGACACAGTATACCTGAAGCGAAGCATCGGAATCTATAACTAGTGTCACAGGACTGGTTCCAAACATAGTCAGTAAGAAGAGCCAGTCTTCTTGTACTTAAGTCGGCATTGTGCATTTTCTATTTAATTCCGATGCAATTTAAGTGTTTCATCGTCAATAAGAAGGTCCAAGGGATACAGTAATGCTGAAGACAAGCATCGGAATCTATAACTAGTGTCACAGGAATGGTTCAAAACATAGTCAGTAAGAAGAGTCAGTCTTCATGTATTTAAGTCGGCATTGTGCGTTTTGTATTTAATTCCGATTCAATTTCTGTTCTTCATCGTCAATAAGATGGTCAGAGGGATACAGTAAATCTGAAGTGAAGCATCGGAATCTAGAACTTTTGTCACAGGAATGGTAAAAACGTAGACAGTAAGAAGAGTCAGTCTTCTTGTACTTAAGTCGGCATTGTGCTTTTTGTATTTAATTCCGATGCAATTTCCGTGTTTCATCGTCAATAAGAAGGTCCAAGGGATTGAGTAAACCTGAAGTGAAGAATCGGAATCCATAACTAGTGTCACGGGAATGGTTCAAAACATAGACAGTAGGAAGAGACAGTCTTCTTGTACATAAGTCGGAATTGTGCCTTTTCTATTTATTTCCGATGCAATTTCTGTGTTTCGTCGTCAATAAGAAGGTTCAAGGGATACAGTGAACCTGAAGTGAAGCATCGGAATCTACAACTAGCGTCACAGGAAAGGTTCAATGCATAGACAGTAAGAAGAGTCAGTCTTCTTGTACTTAAGTCGGCATTGTGCCTTTTGTATTTAATTCCGATTCAATTTCTGTTCTTCATCGTCAATAAGATGGTCAGAGGGATACAGTAAATCTGAAGTGAAGCATCGGAATCTAGAACTTTTGCCACAGGAATGGTTCAAAACGTAGACAGTAAGAAGAGTCAGTCTTCTTGTACTTAAGTCGGCATTATGCCTTTTGTATTTAATTCCGATGCAATTTATGTGTTTCATCGTCAATAAGGAGGTCAGAGGGATACAGTAAACCGGAGGTGAAGCATCGGAAACTATAACTAGTGTCACAGGAATGGTTCAAAACATAGACAGTAGGAAGAGGTAGTCTTCTTGTACTTAAGTCGGCATTGTGCCTTTTCTATCTAATTCCGACGCAATTTCGGTGTTTCGTCGTCAATAAGAAGGTCCACGTGATACAGTAAACCTGAAGTGAAGCATCGGAATCTAAAACTAGTGTCAGAGGAATGGTTCAAAACATAGACAGTAGGAAGAGGTAATCTTCTTGTACTTAAGTCGGCATTGTGCCTTTTCTATCTAATTCCGACGCAATTTCGGTGTTTCGTCGTCAATAAGAAAGTCCACGTGATACAGTAAACCTGAAGTGAAGCATCGGAATCTGTAACTAGCGTCACAGGAATGGTTCAAAACATAGACAGTAAGAAGAGTCACCCTTCTTGTACTTAAGTCGGCATTGCGCCTTTTCTATTTCATTCCGATGCAATTTCTGTGCTTCATCGTCAATAAGAAGGTCCAAGGGATTCAGGAAACCTGAAGTGAAGAATCGGAATCCATAACTAGTGTCACGGGAATGGTTCAAAACATAGACAGTAGGAAGAGACAGTCTTCTTGTACATAAGTCGGAATTGTGCCTTTTCTATTTATTTCCGATGCAATTTCTATGTTTCGTCGTCAATAAGAAGGTTCAAGGGATACAGTGAACCTGAAGTGAAGCATCGGAATCTATAACTAGCGTCACAGGAAAGGTTCAAAGCATATACAGTAAGAAGAGTCAGTCTTCTTGTATTTAAGTCGGCATTGTGCATTTTGTATTTAATTCCGATTCAATTTTTGTGTTTCATCGTCAATAAGATGGTCAGAGGAATACAGTAAACCTGAAGTGAAGTATCGGAATCTATAACTGGTGTCACAGGAATGGTTCAAACAAAGTCAGTAAGAAGAGTCAGTCTTATTGTACTTAAGTCGGCATGGTGCCTTTTCAATTTAATTCCGATGCAATTTGTGTGTTTCATCGTCAATAAGAAGGTCAGAGGGATACAGTAAACCTGAGGTGAGGCATCGGAATCTATAACTAGCGTCACAGGAATGGTTCAAAACATAGTCAGTAAGGAGAGTCAGTCTCCTTGTACTTAAGTCGGCACTGTGCCTTTTGTATTTAATTCAGATGCTATTTCTGTGTTTCATCGTCAATACGAAGGACACAGGGACACAGTATACCTGAAGCGGAGCATCGGATTCTATAACTAGTGTCACAGGAATGGTTCCAAACATAGTCAGTAAGAAGAGCCAGTCTTCTTGTACTTAAGTAGGCATTGTGCTTTTTCTATTTAATTCCGATGCAATTTCTGTGTTTCATCATCAATAAGAAGGTCCAAGGGATACAGTAAACCTGAAGTGAAGCATCGGAACCTATAACTAGTGTCACAGGAATGGTTCAAACATAGTCAGTAAGAAGAGTCAGTCTTCTTGTACTTAAGTCGGCATTGTGCCTTTTCTATTTAATTCCGATGCAATTTCTGTGTTTCATCGTCCATAAGAAGGTCGGAGGGATACAGTAAACCGGAGGTGAAGCATCGGAATCTATAACTAGTGTCACAGGAATGGTTGAAAACATAGCCAGTAAGGAGAGTCAGTCTCCTTGTACATAAGTCGGAATTGTGCTTGTTGTATTTAATTCCGATGCAATTTCTGTGTTTCATCGTCAATAAGAAGGTCAGAGGGATACAGCAAACCTGAAGTGAAGCATCGGAATCTACAACTAATGTCACAGGAATGGTTCAAATCACAGTCAGTAAGAAGAGTCAGTCTTCTTGTACTTAAGTCGGCATTGTGCCTTTTGTATTTAATACCGATGCAATTTCCGTGTTTCATCGTCAATAAGAAGGTCCAAGGGATTCAGTAAACCTGAAGTGAACCATCGGAATCTATAACTAGTGTCACAGGAATGGTTCAAAACATAGTCAGTAAGAAGAGTCAGTCTTCTAGTACTTAAGTCGGCATTGTGCCTTTTGTATTTAATATAGATGCTATTTCTGTGTTTCATCGTCAATACGAAGGACACAGGGACACAGTAAACCTGAAGCGAAGCATCGGAATCTATAACTAGTGTCACAGGACTCGTTCCAAATATAGTCAGTAAGAAGAGCCAGTCTTCTTGTACTTAAGTCGGCATTGTGCATTTTCGATGTAATTCCTATGCAATTTAAGTGTTTCATCGTCAATAAGAAGGTCCAAGGGATACAGTAAAGCTGAAGTGAAGCATCGGAATCTATAACTAGTGTCACAGGAATGGTTCAAAACATAGTAAGTAAGAAGAGTCAGTCCTCATGTATTTAAGTCGGCATTGTGCCTTTTTTATTTAATTCCGATTCAATTTCTGTGTTTCATCGTCAATAAGATGGTCAGAGGGATACAGTAAACCTGAAGTGAAGCATCGGAATCTAGACCTTTGTCACAGGAATGGTTCAAAACGTAGACATTAAGAAGTGTCCGTTTTCTTGTACTTAAGTCTTCATTGTGCCTTTCGTATTTAATTCCGATGCAATTTCTGTGTTTCACAGTCATAAGAAGGTACAAGGTATACAGTAAACCTGAAGTGAAGCATTGGAATCTATAACTAGTGTCACAGGAATGGTTCAGATCACAGTCAGTAAGAAGAGACAGTCTTCTTGTACTTAAGTCGGCATTTCGCCTTTTGTATTTAATTTATATGCAATTTCTGTGTTTCATCGTCAATAAGAAGGTCCAAGGGATTCAGTAAACCTGAAGTGAAGCATCGGAATCTATAACTAGTGTCACAGGAATGGTTCAAAACATAGTCAGTAAGAAGAGTCAGTCTTCTTGTACTTAAGTCGGCATTGTGCCTTTTGTATTTAATATAGATGCTATTTCTGTGTTTCATCGTCAATACGAAGGACACAGGGACACAGTAAACCTGAAGCGAAGCATTGAATCTATAACTAGTGTCACAGGACTGGTTCCAAACATAGTCAGTAAGAAGAGCCAGTCTTCTTGTACTTAAGTCGGCATTGTGCATTTTCTATTTAATTCCGATGCAATTTAAGAGTTTCATCGTCAATAAGAAGGTCCAAGGGATACAGTAAAGCAGAAGTGAAGCATCGGAATCTATAACTAGTGTCACAGGAATGGTTCAAAACATAGTAAGTAAGAAGAGTCAGTCTTCATGTATTTAAGTCGGCATTGTGCCTTTTTTATTTAATTCCGATTCAATTTCTGTGTTTCATCGTCAATAAGATGGTCAGATGGATACAGTAAACCTGAAGTGAAGCATCGGAATCTAGACCTTTGTCACAGGAATGGTTCAAAACGTAGACAGTAAGAAGTGTCCGTTTTCTTGTACTTAATGCTTCATTGTGCCTTTCGTATTTAATTCCGATGCAATATCTGTGTTTCACCGTCATAAGAAGGTACAAGGTATACAGTAAACCTGAAGGAAGCATTGGAATCTATAACTAGTGTCACAGGAATTGTTCAGATCACAGTCAGTAAGAAGAGTCAGTCTTCTTGTACTTAAGTCGGCATTGTGCCTTTTGTATTTAATTCAGATGCTATTTCTGTGTTTCATCGTCAATACGAAGGACACAGGGACACAGTATACCTGAAGCGAAGCATCGGAATCTATAACTAGTGTCACAGGACTGGTTCCAAACATAGTCAGTAAGAAGAGTCAGTCTTCTTGTACTTAAGTCGGCATTGTGCATTTTCTATTTAATTCCGATGCAATTTAAGTGTTTCATCGTCAATAAGAAGGTCCAAGGGATACAGTAATGCTGAAGACAAGCATCGGAATCTATAACTAGTGTCACAGGAATGGTTCAAAACATAGTCAGTAAGAAGAGTCAGTCTTCATGTATTTAAGTCGGCATTGTGCCTTTTGTATTTAATTCCGATTCAATTTCTGTTCTTCATCGTCAATAAGATGGTCAGAGGGATACAGTAAATCTGAAGTGAAGCATTGGAATCTAGAACTTTTGTCACAGGAATGGTTCAAAACGTAGACAGTAAGAAGAGTCAGTCTTCTTGTACTTAAGTCGGCATTGTGCTATTTGTATTTAATTCCGATGCAATTTCCGTGTTTCATCGTCAATAAGAAGGTCCAAGGGATTCAGTAAACCTGAAGTGAACCATCGGAATCTATAACTAGTGTCACAGGAATGGTTCAAAACATAGTCAGTAAGAAGAGTCAGTCTTCTAGTACTTAAGTCGGCATTGTGCCTTTTGTATTTAATATAGATGCTATTTCTGTGTTTCATCGTCAATACGAAGGACACAGGGACACAGTAAACCTGAAGCGAAGCATCGGAATCTATAACTAGTGTCACAGGACTCGTTCCAAATATAGTCAGTAAGAAGAGCCAGTCTTCTTGTACTTAAGTCGGCATTGTGCATTTTCGATTTAATTCCGATGCAATTTAAGTGTTTCATCGTCAATAAGAAGGTCCAAGGGATACAGTAAAGCTGAAGTGAAGCATCGGAATCTATAACTAGTGTCACAGGAATGGTTCAAAACATAGTACGTAAGAAGAGTCAGTCTTCATGTATTTAAGTCGGCATTGTGCCTTTTTTATTTAATTCCGATTCAATTTCTGTGTTTCATCGTCAATAAGATGGCCAGAGGGATACAGTAAACCTGAAGTGAAGCATCGGAATCTAGACCTTTGTCACAGGAATGGTTCAAAACGTAGACATTAAGAAGTGTCCGTTTTCTTGTACTTAAGTCTTCATTGTGCCTTTCGTATTTAATTCCGATGCAATTTCTGTGTTTCACAGTCATAAGAAGGTACAAGGTATACAGTAAACCTGAAGTGAAGCATTGGAATCTATAACTAGTGTCACAGGAATGGTTCAGATCACAGTCAGTAAGAAGAGACAGTCTTCTTGTACTTAAGTCGGCATTTCGCCTTTTGTATTTAATTTATATGCAATTTCTGTGTTTCATCGTCAATAAGAAGGTCCAAGGGATTCAGTAAACCTGAAGTGAAGCATCGGAATCTATAACTAGTGTCACAGGAATGGTTCAAAACATAGTCAGTAAGAAGAGTCAGTCTTCTTGTACTTAAGTCGGCATTGTGCCTTTTGTATTTAATATAGATGCTATTTCTGTGTTTCATCGTCAATACGAAGGACACAGGGACACAGTAAACCTGAAGCGAAGCATCGGAATCTATAACTAGTGTCACAGGACTGGTTCCAAACATAGTCAGTAAGAAGAGCCAGTCTTCTTGTACTTAAGTCGGCATTGTGCATTTTCTATTTAATTCCGATGCAATTTAAGTGTTTCATCGTCAATAAGAAGGTCCAAGGGATACAGTAAAGCTGAAGTGAAGCATCGGAATCTATAACTAGTGTCACAGGAATGGTTCAAAACATAGTAAGTAAGAAGAGTCAGTCTTCATGTATTTAAGTCGGCATTGTGCCTTTTGTATGTAATATAGATGCTATTTCTGTGTTTCATCGTCAATACGAAGGACACAGGGACACAGTAAACCTGAAGCGAAGCATCGGAATCTATAACTAGTGTCACAGGACTCGTTCTAAACATAGTCAGTAAGAAGAGCCAGTCTTCTTGTACTTAAGTCGGCATTGTGCATTTTCTATTTAATTCCGATGCAATTTAAGTGTTTCATCGTCAATAAGAAGGTCCAAGGGATACAGTAAAGCTGAAGTGAAGCATCGGAATCTATAACTAGTGTCACAGGAATGGTTAAAAACATAGTAAGTAAGAAGAGTCAGTCTTCATGTATTTAAGTCGGCATTGTGCCTTTTTTATTTAATTCCGATTCAATTTCTGTATTTCATCGTCAATAAGATGGTCAGAGGGATACAGTAAACCTGAAGTGAAGCATCGGAATCTAGACCTTTGTTACAGGAATGGTTCAAAACGTAGACAGTAAGAAGTGTCCGTTTTCTTGTATTTAAGTCTTCATTGTGCCTTTCGTATTTAATTCCGATGCAATTTCTGTGTTTCACCGTCATAAGAAGGTACAAGGTATACAGTAAACCTGAAGTGAAGCATTGGAATCTATAACTAGTGTCACAGGAATGGTTCATATCACAGTCAGTAAGAAGAGACAGTCTTCTTGTACTTAAGTCGGCATTTCGCCTTTTGTATTTAATTTATATGCAATTTCTGTGTTTCATCGTCAATAAAAAGGTCCAAGGGATTCAGTAAACCTGAAGTGAAGCATCGGAACCTATAACTAGTGTCACAGGAATGGTTCAAAACATAGTCAGTAAGAAGAGTCAGTCTTCTTGTACTCAAGTCGGCATTGTGCCTTTTGTATTTAATATAGATGCTATTTCTGTGTTTCATCGTCAATACGAAGGACACAGGGACACAGTAAACCTGAAGCGAAGCATCGGAATCTATAACTAGTGTCACAGGACTCGTTCCAAACATAGTCAGTAAGAAGAGCCAGTCTTCTTGTACTTAAGTCGGCATTGTGCATTTTCTAATTAATTCCGATGCAATTTAAGTGTTTCATCGTCAATAAGAAGGTCCAAGGGATACAGCAAAGCTACGGTGAAGCACCGGAATCTATAACTAGTGTCACAGGAATGGTTCAAAACATAGTAAGTAAGAAGAGTCAGTCTTCATGTATTTAAGTCGGCATTGTGCCTTTTTTATTTAATTCCGATTCAATTTCTGTGTTTCATCGTCAATAAGATGGTCAGAGGGATACAGTAAACCTGAAGTGAAGCATCGGAATCTACACCTTTGTCACAGGAATGGTTCAAAACGTAGACAGTAAGAAGTGTCCGTTTTCTTGTACTTAAGTCTTCATTGTGCCTTTCGTATTTAATTCCGATGCAATTTCTGTGTTTCACCGTCATAAGAAGGTACAAGGTATACAGTAAACCTGAAGTGAAGCATTGGAATCTATAACTAGTGTCACAGGAATGGTTCAGATCACAGTCAGTAAGAAGAGTCAGTCTTCTTGTACTTAAGTCGGCATTGTGCCTTTTGTATTTAATTCAGATGCTATTTCTGTGTTTCATCGTCAATACGAAGAACACAGGGACACAGTATACCTGAAGCGAAGCATCGGAATCTATAACTAGTGTCACAGGACTGGTTCCAAACATAGTCAGTAAGAAGAGCCAGTCTTCTTGTACTTAAGTCGGCATTGTGCATTTTCTATTTAATTCCGATGCAATTTAAGTGTTTCATCGTCAATAAGAAGGTCCAAGGGATACAGTAAAGCTGAAGACAAGCATCGGAATCTATAACTAGTGTCACAGGAATGGTTCAAAACATAGTCAGTAAGAAGAGTCAGTCTTCATGTATTTAAGTCGGCATTGTGCCTTTTGTATTTAATTCCGATTCAATTTCTGTGTTTCATCGTCAATAAGATGGTCAGAGGGATACAGTAAACCTGAAGTGAAGCATTGGAATCTAGAACTTTTGTCACAGGAATGGTTCAAAACGTAGACAGTAAGAAGAGTCAGTCTTCTTGTACTTAAGTCGGCATTGTGCTTTTTGTATTTAATTCCGATGCAATTTCCGTGTTTCATCGTCAATAAGAAGGTCCAAGGGATTCAGTAAACCTGAAGTGAACCATCGGAATCTATAACTAGTGTCACAGGAATGGTTCAAAGCATGGTCAGTAAGAAGAGTCAGTCTTCTTGTACTTAAGTCGGCATTGTGCCTTTTGTATTTAATATAGATGCTATTTCTGTGTTTCATCGTCAATACGAAGGACACAGGGACACAGTAAACCTGAAGCGAAGCATCGGAATCTATAACTAGTGTCACAGGACTCGTTCCAAACATAGTAAGTAAGAAGAGCCAGTCTTCTTGTACTTAAGTCGGCATTGTGCATTTTCTATTTAATTCCGATGCAATTTAAGTGTTTCATCGTCAATAAGAAGGTCGAAGGGATACAGTAAAGCTGAAGTGAAGCATCGGAATCTATAACTAGTGTCACAGGAATGGTTCAAAACATAGTAAGTAAGAAGAGTCAGTCTTCATGTATTTAAGTCGGCATTGTGCCCTTTTTATTTAATTCCGATTCAATTTCTGTGTTTCATCGTCAATAAGATGGTCAGAGGGATACAGTAAACCTGAAGTGAAGCATCGGAATCTAGACCTTTGTCACAGGAATGGTTCAAAACGTAGACAGTAAGAAGTGTCCGTTTTCTTGTACTTAAGTCTTCATTGTGCCTTTCGTATTTAATTCCGATGCAATTTCTGTGTTTCACCGTCATAAGAAGGTACAAGGTATACAGTAAACCTGATGTGAAGCATTGGAATCTATAACTAGTGTCACAGGAATGGTTCAGATCACAGTCATTAAGAAGAGTCAGTCTTCTTGTACTTAAGTCGGCATTGTGCCTTTTGTATTTAATTCAGATGCTATTTCTGTGTTTTATCGTCAATACGAAGGACACAGGGACACAGTATACCTGAAGCGAAGCATCGGAAACAATAACTAGTGTCACAGGACTGGTTCCAAACATAGTCAGTAAGAAGAGCCAGTCTTCTTGTACTTAAGTCGGCATTGTGCATTTTCTATTTAATTCCGATGCAGTTTAAGTGTTTCATCGTCAATAAGAAGTCCAAGGGATACAGTAAAGCTGAAGACAAGCATCGGAATCTATAACTAGTGTCACAGGAATGGTTCAAAACATAGTCAGTAAGAAGAGTCAGTCTTCATGTATTTACGGCGGCATTGTGCCTTTTGTATTTAATTCCGATTCAATTTCTGTGTTTCATCGTCAATAAGATGGTCAGAGGGATACAGTAAACCTGAAGTGAAGCATCGGAATCTAGAACTTTTGTCACAGGAATGGTTCAAAACGTAGACAGTAAGAAGAGTCAGTCTTCTTGTACTTAAGTCGGCATTGTGCCATTTGTATTTAATTCAGATGCTATTTCTGTGTTTCATCGTCAATACGAAGGACACAGGGACACAGTATACCTGAAGTCAAGCATCGGAATCTATAACTAGTGTCACAGGAATGGTTCCAAACATAGTCAGTAAGAACAGCCTGTCTTCTTGTACTTAAGTCGGCATTGTGCCTTTTCTATTTAATTCCGATGCAATTTCAGTGTTTCATCGTCAATAAGAAGGTCCAAGGGATACAGTAAACCTGAAGTGAAGCATCTTAATCTATAACTGGTGTCACAGGAATGGTTCAAACATAGTCAGTAAGAAGAGTCAGTCTCCTTGTACATAAGTCGGCATTGTGCCTTTTCTATTTAATTCCGATGCTATTTCTGTGTTTCATCGTCAATAAGGAGGTCATAGGGATACAGTAAACCTGAGGTGAAGCATCGGAATCTATAACTAGAGTCACAGGAATGGTTCAATACATAGTCAGTAAGGAGAGTTAGTCTTCTTGTACATAAGTCGGCATTGTGCCTTTTCTATTTAATTCCGATGCAATTTTTGTGTTTCATCGTCAATAAGAAGGTCCAAGGGATACAGTAAACCTGAAGTGAAGCATCGGAATCTGTAACTAGCGTCACAGGAATGGTTCAAAACATAGACAGTAAGAAGAGTCAGTCCTCATGTACTTAAGTCGGCATTGTGCCTTTTCTATTTAATTCCGATGCAATTTCTGTGTTTCATCGACGATAAGGCGGTCAGAGGGATAGAGTAAGCCGGAGGTGAAACATCGGAATCTATAACTAGTGTCACAGGAATGGTTCAAAACATAGACAGTATGAGGAGTCAATCTTCTTGTACTTAAGTCGGCATTGTGCCTTTTGTATTTAATTCCGATGCAATTTCTGTGTTTCATCGTCAATAAGAAGGTCAGAGGGATACAGTAAACCGGAGGTGAAGCATCGGAATGTATGACTAGTGTCACAGGAATGGTTCAAAACATAGACAGTAGGAAGAGTCAGTCATCTTGCACTTAAGTCGGCATTGTGCCTTTTATATTTAATTCCGATGCATTATCAGTGTTTCATCGTCAATAAGAAGGTCCAAGGGATACAGTAAAGCTGAAGTGAAGCATCGGAATCTATAACTAGTGTCACAGGAATGGTTCAAAACATAGTCAGTAAGAAGAGACAGTCTTCTTGTACTTAATTCGGTATTGTGCCTTTTGTATTAAATTCCGATGCAATTTCTGTGTTTCATGGTCAATAAGAAGGTCAGAGGGATACAGTAAACCGGAGGTGAAGCATCGGATTCTATGACTGGTGTCACAGGAATGGTTCAAATCATAGACAGTAGGAAGAGTCAGTCTTCTTGTACTTAAGTCGGCATTGTGCCTTTTATATTTAATTCCGATGCAATATCAGTGTTTCATCGTCAATAAGAAGGCCCAAGGGATACAGTAAAGCTGAAGTGAAGCATCGGAATCTATAACTAGTTTCACAGGAATGGTTCAAAACATAGTCAGTAAGAAGAGACAGTCTTCTTGTACTTAATTCGGTATTGTGCCTTTTGTATTAAATTCCGATGCAATTTCTGTGTTTTATCGTCAATAAGAAGGTCCAAGGGATACAGTAAACCTGAAATGAAGCATCGGAATCTATAACTGGTGTCACAGGAATGGTTCAAACATAGTCAGTAAGAAGAGTCAGTCTTCTTGTACTTAAGTCGGCATTGTGGTTTTTGTATTTAATTCCGATGCAATTTCTGTGTTTCATGGTCAATAAGAAGGTCCAAGGGATACAGTAAACCTGAAGTGAAGCATCGGAATCTATAACTAGTGTCACAGGAATGGTTCAAACATAGTCAGTAAGGAGAGTCAGTCTTCTTGTACTTATGTCGGCATTGTGCCGTTTCTATTTATTTCCGATGCAATTTCTGTGTTTCATCGTCAATAAGGACGTCATAGGGATACAGTAAACCTGAGGTGAATCATCGGAATCTATAACTAGAGTCACAGGATGGTTATATACATAGTCAGTAAGGAGAGTCGGTCTTCTTGTACATAAGTCGGCATTGTGCATTTCTATTTAATTCCGATGCAATTTCTGTGTTTCATCGTCAATAAGAAGGTCCAAGGGATACAGTAAACCTGAAGTGAAGCATCGGAATCTGTAACTAGCGTCAGAGGAATGGTTCAAAACATAGACATTAAGAAGAGTCAGTCCTCATGTACTTACGTCGGCATTGTGCCTTTTCTATTTAATTCCGGTGCAATTTCCGTGTTTCATCGTCAATAAGAAGGTCAGAGGGAAACAGTAAACCTGAGGTGAAGCATCGGAATCTATAACTAGTGTCACTGGAATGGTTCGAAACATTGTCAGTAAGGAGAGTCAGTCACCTTGTACAAAGCCGGCATTGTGCCTTTTCTATTTAATTCCGATGCAATTTATGTGTTTCATCGTCAATAAGAAGGTCCAAGGGATACAGTAAACCTGAAGTGAAGCATCAGAATCTGTAACTAGCGTCACAGGAAAGGTTCAAATCATAGACAGTAGGAAGAGATAGTCTTCTTGTACTTAAGTCGGCATTGTGCTTTTTCTATTTATTTCCGACGCTATTTCTGTGTTTCGTCGTCAATAAGAAGGTCCAAGTGTTACAGTAAACCTGAAGTGAAGCATCGGAATCTAAAACTAGCGTCACAGGAATGGTTCAAAGCATAGACAGTAAGAAGAGTCAGTCTTCTTGTGCTTAAGTCGTCAATTTGCCTTTTCTATTTAATTCCGTTGCAATTTCTGTGTTTCATCGTCAATAAGAAGGTCAGAGGGATACAGTAAACCGGAGGTGAAGCATCGGAATCTATAACTAGTGTCACAGGAATGGTTCAAAACATAGACAGTAGGAAGAGTCAGTCTTCTTGTACTTAAGTCGGCATTGTGCCTTTTCTATTTAATTCCGATGCAATTTCTGTGTTTCGTCGCCAATAAGAAGGTGCAAAGGATACAGTAAACCTGAAGTTAAGCATCGGAATCTATAACTAGTGTCACACGAATGGTACAAAACATAGACAATAGGAAGAGTCAGTCTTCTTGTACTTAAGTCGGCATTGTGCCTTTTGTATTTAATTCCGATGCAATTTCTGTATTTCATCGTCAATTAGAATATCCATGGGATTCAGCAAACCTGAAGTGAAGCATCGGAATGTACAACTAGTGTCACAGGAATGGTTCAAATCACAGTCAGTAAGAAGAGTCAGTCTTCTTGTACTTAAGTCGGCATTGTGCCTTTTGTATTTAATTCCAATGCAATTTCTGTGTTTCATCGTCAATAAGAATGTCCAAGGGATACAGTAAACCTGAAGCGAAGAATCGAAATCTACAACTAGTGTCACAGGAATGGTTCAAATCACAGACAGTAAGAAGAGTCAGTCTTCTTGTACTTAAGTCGGCATTGTGCCTTTTGTATTTAATTCCGATGCAATTTCCGTGTTTCATCGTCACTAAGAAGGTCCAAGGGATACAGTAAACCTGAAGTGAAGTATCGAAATCTATAACTAGTGTCACTGGAATGGTTCGAAACAGAGTCAGTAAGGAGAGTCTGTCTCCTTGTACATAAATCGGCATTGTGCCTTTTCTATTTAATTCCGATGCAATTTCTGAGTTTCATCGTCAATAAGAAGGTCAGAGGGATACAATAAATCGGAGGTGAAGCATCGGAATCTATAACTAGTGTCACAGGAATGGTTCAAATCATAGACAGTAGGAATAGCCAGTCTTCTTGTACTTAAGTCGGCATTGTGCCTTTTCTATTTAATTCCGATACAATTTCTGTGTTTCATCGTCAAGAAGAAGGTCCAAGGGATTCAGTAAACCTGAAGTCAAGCATCGGAATCCATAACTAGTGTCACAGGAATGGTTCAAAACATACTCAGTAAGAAGAGACAGTCTACTTGTACTTAAGTCGGTATTGTGCCTATTGTAATAAATTCCGATGCAATTTCTGTGTTTCATCGTCAATAAGAAGGTCCAAGGGATACAGTAAACCTGAAGTGAAGCATCGGAATCTATAACTGGTGTCACAGGAATGGTTCAAAACATAGACAGTATGAGGAGTCAGTTTTCTTGTACTTAAGTCGGCATTATGCTTTTTCTATTTAATTCCGATGCAATTTCTGTGTTTCTTCGCCAATAAGAAGGTGCAATGGATACAGTAAACCTGAAGTGAAGCATCGGAATCTATAACTAGTGTCACAGGAATGGTTCAAATCATAGACAGTAGGAAGAGTCATTCTTCTTGTACTTAAGTCGGCATTGTGCCTTTTGTATTTAATTCCGATGCAATTTCTGTGTTTCATCGTCAATAAGAAGGTCAGAGGGATACAGTGAACCGGAGGTGAAGCATCGGAATGTATAACTAGTGTCACAGGAATGGTGCAAAACATAGACAGTAGGAAGAGTCAGTCTTCTTGTACTTAAGTCGGCATTGTGCCTTTTATATTTAATTCCGATGCAATATCAGTGTTTCATCGTCAATAAGAAGGTCCAAGGGATACAGTAAAGCTGATGTGAAGCATCGGAATCTATAACTAGTGTCACAGGAATGATTCAAAACATAGTCAGTAAGAAGAGACAGTCTTCTTGTACTTAAGTCGGTATTGTGCCTTTTGTAATAAATTCCGATGCAATTTCTGTGTTTCATCGTCAATAAGAAGGTCCAAGGGATACGGTAAACCTGAAGTGAAGCATCGGAATCTATAACTGGTGTCACAGGAATGGTTCAAAACATAGACAGTATGAGGAGTCAGTTTTCTTGTACTTAAGTCGGCATTGTGCTTTTTCTATTTAATTCCGATGCAATATCTGTTTTTCTTCGCCAATAAGAAGGTGCAAAGGATACAGTAAACCTGAAGTGAAGCATCGGAATCTATAACTAGTGTCACAGGAATGGTTCAAAACATAGACAGTAGGAAGAGTCAGTCTTCTTGTTCTTAAGTCGGCATTGTGCATTTTGTATATAATCCCGATGGAATTTCTGTGTTTCATCGTCAATAAGAAGGTCAGAGGGATACAGTAAATCTGAAGTGAAGCATCGGAATGTACAACTAGTGTCACAGGAATGGTTCAAATCACAGTCAGTAAGAAGAGTCAGTCTTCTTGTACTTAAGTCGGCATTGTGCCTTTTGTATTTAATTCCGATGCAATTTCTGTGTTTCATCGTCAATAAGAATGTCCAAGGGATACAGTAAACCTGAAGCGAAGAATCGATATCTACAACTAGTGTCACAGGAATGGTTCAAATCACAGACAGTAAGAAGAGTCAGTCTTCTTGTACTTAAGTCGGCATTGTGCCTTTTGTATTTAATTCCGATGCAATTTCCGTGTTTCATCGTCACTAAGAAGGTCCAAGGGATACAGTAAACCTGAAGTTAAGTATCGAAATCTATAACTAGTGTCACTGGAATGGTTCGAAACAGAGTCAGTAAGGAGAGTCAGTCTCCTTGTACATAAATCGGCATTGTGCCTTTTCTATTTAATGCCGATGCAATTTCTGTGTTTCATCGTCAACAAGAAGGTCCAAGGGATACAGTAAACCTGAACTGAAGCATCAGAATCTGTAACTAGCGTCACAGAAAGATTCAAAACATAGATAGTAGGAAGAGATAGTCTTCTTGTACTTAAGTCGGCATTGTGCCTTTTCGATTTAATTCCGACGCTATTTCTGTGTTTCGTCGCAATAAGAAGGTTCAAGTGATACAGTAAACCTGAAGTGAAGCATCGGAATCTATAACTAGCGTCAAAGGAATGGTTCAAAGCATAGACAGTGAGAAGAGTCAGTCTACTTGTGCTTAAGTCGGTATTGTGCCTTTTGTATTTAATTCCGATGCAATTTCTGAGTTTCATCGTCAATAAGAAGGTCAGAGGGATACAATAAACCGGTGGTGAAGCATCGGAATCTATAACTAGTGTCACAGGAATGGTTCAAATCATAGACAGTAGGAATAGCCAGTCTTCTTGTACTTAAGTCGGCATTGTGCCTTTTCTATTTAATTCCGATGCAATTTCTGTGTTTCATCGTCAAGAAGAAGGTCCAAGGGATTCGGTAAACCTGAAGTGAAGCATCGGAATCCATAACTAGTGTCACAGGAATGGTTCAAAACATAGACAGTAGGAAGAGTCAGTTTTCTTGTACTTAAGTCGGCATTGTGCCTTTTGTATATAATTCCGATGGAGTTTCTGTGTTTCATCGTCAATAAGAAGGTCAGAGGGATACAGTAAACCTGAAGTGAAGCATCGCAATCTACAACTAGTGTCACAGGAATGGTTCAAATCACAGTCAGTAAGAAGAGTCAGTCTTCTTGTACTTAAGTCGGCATTGTGCCTTATGAATTTAATTCTGATGGAATTTCTGTGTTTCATCGTCAATAAGAAGGTCCTAGGGATTCAGTAAACCGGAGGTGAAGCATCGGAATCAAAAACTAGTGTCACAGGAATGGATCAAAACATAGACAGTAGGAAGAGGTAGTCCTCTTGTACTTAAGTCGGCATTGTGCCTTTTCTATCTAATTCCGACGCAATTTCGGTGTGTCGTCGTCAATAAGAAGGTCCACGTGATACAGTAAACCTGAAGTGAAGCATCGGAATCTATAACTAGTGTCACAGGAATGGTTCAAATCATAGACAGTAAGAAGAGTCAGTCTTCTTGTGCTGAAGTCGGCATTGTGCCATTTGTATGTAATTCCGATGCAATTTCTGTGTTTCATCGTCAATAAGAAGGTCAGAGGGATACAGCAAACCTGAAGTGAAGCATCGGAATCTACAACTAGTGTCACAGGAATGGTTCAAAACATAGACAGTAAGAAGAGACAGTCTTCTTGTACATAAGTCGGAATTGTGCCTTTTCTGTTTCATTCCGATGCAATTTCTGTGTTTCGTCGTCAATAAGAAGGACCAAGGGATACAGTAAACCTGAAGTGAAGCATCGGAATCTATAACTAGCGTCACAGGAATGGTTCAAAACATAGACAGTAAGAAGAGTCAGTCTTCTTGTACTTAAGTCGGCATTTTGCCTTTTGTATTTAATTTATATGCAATTTCAGTGTTTCATCGTCAATAAGAAGGTCCAAGGGATACAGTAAAGCTGAAGTGAAGCATCGGAATCTATAACTAGTGTCACAGGAATGGTTGAAAACATAGTCAATAAGAAGAGTCAGTCTTCATGTATTTAAGTCGGCATTGTGCCTTTTGTATTTAATTCCGATTCAATTTCTGTGTTTCATCGTCAATAAGATGGTCAGAGGGATACAGTAAACCTGAAGTGAGGCATCGGAATCTAGAACTTTTGTCACAGGAATGGTTCAAAACGTAGACAGTAAGAAGGGTCCGTTTTCTTGTACTTAGGTCTTCATTGTGCCTTTCGTATTTAATTCCGATGCAATTTCTGTGTTTCACCGTCAATAAGAAGGTACAAGGTATACAGTAAACCTGAAGTGAAGCATCGGAATCTATAACTGGTGTCACAGGAATAGTTCAAAACATAGACAGTAAGAACAGTCAGTCTTCTTGTACTTAAGTCGGTATTGTGCATTTTGTGTTAAATTCCGATGCAATTTCTGTATTTCATCGTCAATAAGAAGGTCCAAGGGATACAGTAAACCTGAAGTGAAGCATCGGAATCCATAACTGGTGTCACAGGAATGGTTCAAACATAGTCAGTAAGAAGGGTCAGTCTTCTTGTTCTTAAGTCGGCATTGTGCTTTTTGTATTTAATACCGATGCAATTTCTGTGTTTCAAAATCAATAAGAAGGTCCAAGGAATACAGTAAACCTGAAGTGAAGCATCGGAACTTATAACTAGTGTCACAGGAATGGTTCAAAACATAGACAGTAAGAGGAGTCAGTCTTCTTGTACTTAAGTCGGCATTGTGCCTTTCCTATTTAATTCCGATGCAATTTCTGTGTTTCATCGTCAATAAGAAGGGCCAAGGGATTCACCAACCTGAAGTGAAGCATCGGAATCTATAACTAGTGTCACAGGTATGGTTCAAACCATAGCCAGTAAGAAGAGTCAGCCTTCTTGTACTTAAGTCGGCATTGTGCCTTTTGTATTTAATTCCGAATCAATTTTGTGTTTCATCGTCAATAAGAAGGTCCGAGGGATACAGTAAACCTGAAGTGAAGCACCGGAATCTATAACTAGTGTCACAGGAATGGTTCAAAACATAGACAGTAGGAAGAGTCAGTCTGCTTGTACTTAAGTCGGCATTGTTCCCTTTCTATTTAATTCCGATGCAATTTATGTGTTTCATCGTCAATAAGAAGGTCCAAGGGATTCAGTAAACCTGAAGTGAAGCATCGGAATCTATAACTAGTGTCACAGGAATGGTTCTAAACATAGACAGTAGGAAGAGTCAGTCATCTTGTACTTAAGTCGGCATTGTGCCTTTTGTATTTAATTCCGATGCAATTTCTATGTTTCATCGTCAATAAGAAGGTCAGAGAGATACAGTAAACCTGAAGTGAAGCATCGGAATCTACAACTAGTGTCACAGGAATGGTTCAAATCACAGTCAGTAAGAAGAGTCAGTCTTCTTGTACTTAAGACGGCATTGTGCCTTTTATATTTAATTCCGATGCAATTTCTGTGTTTCATCGTCAATAAGAAGGTCCAAGGGATACAGTAAACATGAAGTGAAGCATCGAAATCTATATCTAGTGTCACTGGTATGGTTCAAAACATAGCCAGTAAGAAGAGTCAGTCTTCTTGTACTTATGTCAGCATTGTGCCTTTTGTATTTAATTCCGATTCAATTTCTGTGTTTCATCGTCAATAAGACGGTCCAAGGGATACAGTAAACCTGAAGTGAAGCACCCGAATCTATAACAAGTGTCACAGAAAGGTTCAAAACATAGACAGTAGGAAGAGTCAGTCTTTTTGTACTTAAGTCGGCATTTTGCCTTTTGTATTTAATTTATATGCAATTTCTGTGTTTCATCGTTAATAAGAAGGTCCAAGGGTTACAGTAAACCTGAAGTGAAGCATCGGAATCTATAACTAGCGTCACAGGAATGGTTCAAAACATAGACAGTAGGAAGAGTCAGTCTTCTTGTACTTAAGTTGGCATTTTGCCTTTTGTATTTAATTTATATGCAATTTCTGTGTTTCATCGTCAATAAGAAGGTCAGAGGGATACAGAAAACCTGAAGTGAAGCATCGGAATCTACAACTAGTGTCACAGGAATGGTTCAAAACATAGACAGTAAGAAGAGACAGTCTTCTTGTACATAAGTCGGAATTGTGCCTTTTCTGTTTCATTCCGATGCAATTTCTGTGTTTCGTCGTCAATAAGAAGGACCAAGGGATACAGTAAACCTGAAGTGAAGCATCGGAATCTATAACTAGCGTCACAGGAATGGTTCAAAACATAGACAGTAAGAAGAGTCAGTCTTCTTGTACTTAAGTCGGCATTTTGCCTTTTGTATTTAATTTATATGCAATTTCAGTGTTTCATCGTCAATAAGAAGGTCCAAGGGATACAGTAAAGCTGAAGTGAAGCATCGGAATCTATAACTAGTGTCACAGGAATGGTTGAAAACATAGTCAGTAAGAAGAGTCAGTCTTCATGTATTTAAGTCGGCATTGTGCCTTTTGTATTTAATTCCGATTCAATTTCTGTGTTTCATCGTCAATAAGATGGTCAGAGGGATACAGTAAACCTGAAGTGAGGCATCGGAATCTAGAACTTTTGTCACAGGAATGGTTCAAAACGTAGACAGTAAGAAGGGTCCGTTTTCTTGTACTTAGGTCTTCATTGTGCCTTTCGTATTTAATTCCGATGCAATTTCTGTGTTTCACCGTCAATAAGAAGGTACAAGGTATACAGTAAACCTGAAGTGAAGCATCGGAATCTATAACTGGTGTCACAGGAATAGTTCAAAACATAGACAGTAAGAACAGTCAGTCTTCTTGTACTTAAGTCGGTATTGTGCATTTTGTGTTAAATTCCGATGCAATTTCTGTATTTCATCGTCAATAAGAAGGTCCAAGGGATACAGTAAACCTGAAGTGAAGCATCGGAATCCATAACTGGTGTCACAGGAATGGTTCAAACATAGTCAGTAAGAAGGGTCAGTCTTCTTGTTCTTAAGTCGGCATTGTGCTTTTTGTATTTAATTCCGATGCAATTTCTGTGTTTCAAAATCAATAAGAAGGTCCAAGGAATACAGTAAACCTGAAGTGAAGCATCGGAACTTATAACTAGTGTCACAGGAATGGTTCAAAACATAGACAGTAAGAGGAGTCAGTCTTCTTGTACTTAAGTCGGCATTGTGCCTTTCCTATTTAATTCCGATGCAATTTCTGTGTTTCATCGTCAATAAGAAGGGCCAAGGGATTCACCAACCTGAAGTGAAGCATCGGAATCTATAACTAGTGTCACAGGTATGGTTCAAACCATAGCCAGTAAGAAGAGTCAGCCTTCTTGTACTTAAGTCGGCATTGTGCCTTTTGTATTTAATTCCGAATCAATTTTGTGTTTCATCGTCAATAAGAAGGTCCGAGGGATACAGTAAACCTGAAGTGAAGCACCGGAATCTATAACTAGTGTCACAGGAATGGTTCAAAATATAGACAGTAGGAAGAGTCAGTCTGCTTGTACTTAAGTCGGCATTGTTCCCTTTCTATTTAATTCCGATGCAATTTATGTGTTTCATCGTCAATAAGAAGGTCCAAGGGATTCAGTAAACCTGAAGTGAAGCATCGGAATCTATAACTAGTGTCACAGGAATGGTTCTAAACATAGACAGTAGGAAGAGTCAGTCATCTTGTACTTAAGTCGGCATTGTGCCTTTTGTATTTAATTCCGATGCAATTTCTATGTTTCATCGTCAATAAGAAGGTCAGAGAGATACAGTAAACCTGAAGTGAAGCATCGGAATCTACAACTAGTGTCACAGGAATGGTTCAAATCACAGTCAGTAAGAAGAGTCAGCCTTCTTGTACTTAAGACGGCATTGTGCCTTTTATATTTAATTCCGATGCAATTTCTGTGTTTCATCGTCAATAAGAAGGTCCAAGGGATACAGTAAACATGAAGTGAAGCATCGAAATCTATATCTAGTGTCACAGGTATGGTTCAAAACATAGCCAGTAAGAAGAGTCAGTCTTCTTGTACTTAAGTCAGCATTGTGCCTTTTGTATTTAATTCCGATTCAATTTCTGTGTTTCATCGTCAATAAGACGGTCCAAGGGATACAGTAAACCTGAAGTGAAGCACCCGAATCTATAACAAGTGTCACAGAAAGGTTCAAAACATAGACAGTAGGAAGAGTCAGTCTTTTTGTACTTAAGTCGGCATTTTGCCTTTTGTATTTAATTTATATGCAATTTCTGTGTTTCATCGTTAATAAGAAGGTCCAAGGGTTACAGTAAACCTGAAGTGAAGCATCGCAATCTATAACTAGCGTCACAGGAATGGTTCAAAACATAGACAGTAGGAAGAGTCAGTCTTCTTGTACTTAAGTTGGCATTTTGCCTTTTGTATTTAATTCATATGCAATTTCTGTGTTTCATCGTCAATAAGAAGGTCCAAGGGATTCAGAATACCTGAAGTGAAGCATCGGAATCTATAACTAGTGTCACAGGAATGGTTCAAAACATAGTCAGTAAGAAGAGTCAGTCTTCTTGTACTTAAGTCGGCATTGTGCCTTTTGTAATTAATTCAGATGCTATTTCTGTGTTTCATCATCAATACGAAGGACACAGGGACACAGTATACCTGAAGCGAAGCATCGGAATCTATAACGAGTGTCACAGGAATGGTTCCAAACATAGTCAGTAAGAAGAACCAGTCTTCTTATACTTAAGTCGGCATTGTGCATTTTCTATTTAATTCCGATGCAATTTCAGTGTTTCATCGTCAATAAGAAGGTCCAAGGCATACAGTAAAGCTGAAGTGAAGCATCGGAATCTATAACAAGTGTCACAGGAATGGTTAAAAACATAGTCAGTAAGAAGAGTCAGTCTTCATGTATTTAAGTCGGCATTGTGCCTTTTGTATTTAATTCCGATTCAATTTCTATGTTTCATCGACAATAAGATGGTCAGAGGGATACAGTAAACCTGAAGTGAAGCATCGGAATCCAGAACTTTTGTCACAGGAATGGTTCGAAACGTAGACAGTAAGAAGGGTCCGTTTTCTTGTACTTAAGTCTTCATTGTGCCTTTTGTATTTAATTCCGATGCAACTTCTGTGTTTCATCGTCAATAAGAAGCACCAAGGGATTCACCAAACCTGAAGTGAAGCATCGGAATCTATATCTAGTGTCACAGGTATGGTTCAAAACATAGCCAGTAAGAAGAGTCAGTCTTCTTGTACTTAAGTCAGCATTGTGCCTTATGTATTTAATTCCGATTCAATTTCTGTGTTTATCGTCAATAAGACGGTCCAAGGGATACAGTAAACCTGAAGTGAAGCACCCGAATCTATAACAAGTGTCACAGGAATGGTTCAAAACATAGACATTAGGAAGAGTCAGTCTTTTTGTACTTAAGTCGGCATTTTGCCTTTTGTATTTAATTTATATGCAATTTCTGTGTTTCATCGTCAATAAGAAGGTCCAAGGGTTACAGTAAACCTGAAGTGAAGCATCGGAATCTATAACTAGCGTCACAGGAATGGTTCAAAACATAGGCAGTAGGAAGAGTCAGTCTTCTTGTACTTAAGTCGGCATTTTGCCTTTTGTATTTATTTATATGCAATTTCTGTGTTTCATCGTCAATAAGAAGGTCCAAGGGATTCAGTAAACCTGAAGTGAAGCATCGGAATCTATAACTAGTGTCGCAGGAATGGTTCAAAACATAGTCAGTAAGAAGAGTCAGTCTTCTTGTACTTATGTCGGCATTGTGCCTTTTGTATTTAATTAAGATGCTATTTCTATGTTTCATCGTCAATACGAAGGACACAGGGACACAGTATACCTGAAGCGAAGTATCGGAATCTATAACTAGTGTCACAGGAATGGTTCCAAACATAGTCAGTAAGAAAATCCAGTCTTCTTATAATTAAGTCTGCATTGTGCATTTTCTATTTAATTCCGATGCAATTTCAGTGTTTCATCGTCAATAAAAAGGTCCAAGGGATACAGTAAAGATGAAGTGAAGCATCGGAATCTATAACTAGTGTCACAGGAATGGTTCAAAACATTGTCAGTAAGAAGAGTCAGTCTTCATGTATTTAAGTGGGCATTGTGCCTTTTGTATTTAATTCCGATTCAATTTCTGTGTTTCATCGTCAATAAGATGGTCAGAGGGATACAGTAAACCTGAAGTGAGGCATCGGAATCTAGAACTTTTGTCACAGGAAGGGTTCAAAACGTAGACAGTAAGAAGGGTCCGTTTTCTTGTACTTAGGTCTTCATTGTGCCTTTCGTATTTAATTCCGATGCAATTTCTGTGTTTCACCGTCAATAAGAAGGTACAAGGTATACAGTAAACCTGAAGTGAAGCAATGGAATCTATAACTAGTGTCACAGGAATGGTTCAAAACATAGACAGTAAGAACAGTCAGTCTTCTTGTACTTAAGTCGGTATTGTGCCTTTTGTGTTAAATTCCGATGCAATTTCTGTATTTCATCGTCAATAAGAAGGTCCAAGGGATACAGTAAACCTGAAGTGAAGCATCGGAATCTATAACTGGTGTCACAGGAATGGTTCAAACATAGTAAGAAGGGTCAGTCTTCTTGTACTTAAGTCGGCATTGTGCTTTTTGTATTTAATTCCGATGCAATTTCTGTGTTTCATAGTCAATAAGAAGGTCCAAGGGATACAGTAAACCTGAAGTGAAGCATCGGAACCTATAACTAGTGTCACAGGAATGGTTCAAACATAGTCAGTAAGAAAAGTCAGTCTTCTTGTACTTATGTCGGCATTGTGCTTTTCTATTTAAGTCCGATGCCATTTCTGTGTTTCATCGTCATTAAGAAGGTCGGAGGGATACAGTAAACCTGAGGTGAAGCATCGGAATCTATAACTAGTGTCACAGGAAT